>NC_071574.1:13093145-13402507 GCF_024509145.1 Vidua macroura
GGTAAGGGGGGCCAAGTTACAAGTACTTACAGCTTTTGTCTTTCATAATCACCTTCATAATCAGAAGGCTCCAATTTTAAAATTGCTTTGACATCTTTTTGTTTCAATGCTCAGTGCAATGAAATGCACTCCAAAGATTCCCAGTGACATTATTCACCAACATCTTGACATGATGGAACCATGATGGGTTTGCATCACTGACATCTCTAAAGATTTGGAGGAGCATTTCATCTGACATTGTAATATCATGTCTGCGAATTCACAGTGACATGCAGAAGAGATGATTGTGATAAAGAAAAAAAACAAAAAAAAAAAAACAAAAAAAAAAAAAAAAAAAAAAAAAAAACAAAAAAACAAAAAAAAAAAAGCCAAAACCAGACTGCTGGAGTGATTAGGAAATTTTCAGCACTATAAAATGAAATAAGGAAAAATATCAGATTTTTATTTTAACCTCATCTATTTCCAAGCATTTCAATTAATGCAGAAAAATCTTATCTATGTTCATGGAGTAGACAAACTACACCCAAAGCATGCAAAACTACAATTCCATTACATCTGGATCTTTTATCAATTTGAATTATGCATTAAGATTTCCAAAACTGTGGACCTTGATCATCTCAGAATGAGAGTTCTAAAAGGCACCAATCACAAAAACGTTTTGCAGATACATGAACAGAAGTGCCAAAGACAAACACTCTTGAAAGAAGTCAAGCTGCTTGCTTTTATGTAGACTGGAATGCCTTCCTCTTTTAATGATCTAAATTATTATTTATTATAACAATTATGATTAAATATTATTAAAGCCCTGACCTGCATATTCCAGTCAGACACACACACACACATATATATGTGTATATATGTGAGCTTGGGGGTTTGTTTTTCTTTTAAAACTAAATGAGGGTGACACTTTTCCTCTAAGAATGATAAAGGGAAAAGCCTAATTTTTTGGCTATAACTTTACTTAAAAAAATCACCCAGGACATAGGAAAACCCTGCTAAAGCTTCCTCCTCTCTCTAAAACACATTCAGGTGGCAGCTGAGGGCATTTTTAAGGCAAAAGCAAGAAAATGAAAGCAGTTAAGCCCACATCCTGGTGAATTGTCTCCTTCGAGCACAAGCTGTAGGATGAACAAGATGGGAAAAGGGGTGGTGAAAGGAAAGCTCTCGATGCACCTGATGGCTCAGCTGCGGGAAGAGCAGGGTCTGCTGAGCATATCCTGAACAAATTTTCTGGATCAGCCTGGTCCAGTGAGATATAGGAAGGTTTGTGCACACAAACATGCTTCAACACGCAAGGAATGAGTGCAATGTCTCTTCAATAATCCCCAGCACAGCACCCCAGTCATGTGGAGAGCTTTTAGTCAAAAACTGTCAGCATGAGACATCATCTGAGCAAGAGCTCTCACTTCCTCCAGAGGGTCATAATTTCAGATGTAAGACACTAAGGCAAAACTTAAACCCTTAAGTATTTTTTGTGGCACAAGCTCTAATTGCCTATAAATCATGCTGTGTTACCTGCTTGACACATAAAGCTTGCCTACAAATAAAAAACTGTTTTTAAAATCCATATTCCTGCATGGCACTGAATTGGAAACATGGCAGAGCTTTTTATTTGTCTTAAAGTTTCACACTTTCAAGTGGGGCATCTTTTTTGCTTGTTGGGGTTTTTTGGTAGGGCATCAGTAGTTTCCAACCTTCTCTCCCCTCCTTGGAATTTATAGATCACAGCAATAATTTCTTGCTCTGTAACTGAGAGTCCATCATGTACTAGAGATCATCTCTTCTGTGATTTGAAACCACCTACACACTTGCTATTTCTGAGATTCTTAGAGCCGCCTTGGTGTGTGTGAAGCATGAAGCCAGTGAAATTTTTATAAAGCTTAACTGTTCTTACTTTTTTGGTTTTTTTAATCTTTCTTTTATATATTTAGAACAAGACTGTGGGTCTTTTGGAGGTACACAGAGAGGAGCACAGCTGGAGCAAAGCTGTTCTTGGTCCACAGAGCTTACAGAGGAAGAGAGAATATGGTGGATTTTAGACACATTAATAGGCCACAGAGAACAAAAAAACTGACAGCAGACAGTATCTGACATAATTTGCTGGTCCTGTATAATAAGTATAATAAGTGCATAGATTTTACTGTTTTTAAAACAGTCTGTATGGCTACTGACTATTCTGTGCTTAACAGCACTCATGCAGTTAAGATTAGGCACAGGGAGACACGATCTACAAAATGCCTCATAAAATTGTGCTTGTACCTGTCTATGCAGAGGGAAAGGCAAGTGGAGCAGAAACCATGTTTTCCTCTATAAAAGGCTCTACATTTATGCAGGAAGAGTTAAAATTAACATATCCACTGTAGCAGATTCTGCTGTTGCGGTGTCTAGGGCAGCAAGAAATTTAAAAAAAAACCCACATATAAATGAACATGTTTCAGTCATGTGAGCCACTCAGAGCTGTCAGTGTAAAAGATGAGCCCTTCTGCCTTTCCAGGCAAGAGATAACCAAGGCATAAGAGGACTCTATATCTGAACTTTACTAAATCTTCTGACTGAAAACTTTTATTAGAAGGGTGTGGGCAAAACATTTTGAATTTTAGAGCCACAGGCCTGTGCCAACATGGAAAAAAGTTACAGGGAAAAGTCAACTGCATTTCAAAGAAGTTTATGCAGGGCAGAGGAATACTTAATTACTTTACCAAACTAAGATTTTCATTGCATCCTCCCTTGCCTGCTTCTATCTCATTGAAAACATTTAGAAGAGGATAGAAAACAAATTTAGACAAAGAAACCTCAGAGAACAGCATTTGTTAGCATGGAGGCTGTCAGAAACACACTTCTTGATCTGGACAAAAGGAAAATGGGCACATTCAGTTTTGAAAATGGTATTTAGCAGCCATAATTTTAACTATTCTTTTTGCTACAATATGAGAATCACAGCACTGAGCAAAACACCATCCACACCTTTGTTATTATTAACAAAAAATGTGAATGGCTTAAAGGTATTTAATCCTACAATTTTTTTTTCTGTAATCCTAAATATTTTTTGTTTTCTCATAAGCAAATGGCATTCATGCAATGCACATGAAGGTTCAAACTACCACACTCTAACATGAAGATGCTGTGCAACTGCACTTGCTGCAACCAAAAGGTAATAAGTAGGGCTCTAAATTCTGAAAGGCTGTTGAAATCAATTTCTCTTGATTCCAATGCTAAAATAAGAAACTTGGTATAATTCCAAAAGCACTGTTTAGCAGTTTATTTTTCTCAGCTGAGGAACTCTAAGTCTCACTTCCAGAATTCAGTCTAATAAAAATGACCGCTATCAATGAGATCCATCATCTCAAATTGGGAATTCTCATTCTAGGTTCCTCAGAAAAGCATAGGACAAAATTCTGCAACTCAACCATACAGGGACACCCAGTAACACTGGATACTTCCAAGGAATACTAACAGCAAGCATTTTACAGTCACCTCAACAGCTGAAACTCCTTCATGAAAATTTAAGGGGCAATTTAAAATAGCAACAAAAACCACAAACAGAATTCACACGTGGGTTATTCACAAACAAGAAAGAATCCTCCATTAGTCAGATTAATTGTTCTTTCAAACTGCCCACACAGCTCTCTGATATTGTTTTCTGCCATTAGTCACTCAGAGTGCATCTGTGGACAACCATCCTGATAGAGCTACTCTTGCTGCTCTGATGTGGAGATGATTACCTCTTCTGGTAATCATATTCAGTAACTCAAAAAATAAAAGTAAAGTCACCTTGTAATCAATCATTGCTTTAAATTTCTTTATCTTTATTGTAGATTAATACCACTGTGACCTACTAGCACTGGTCCAAGTGAAATACAAGAAAGCAGCCTGCAGCATGAACACAGTTTGACTTGCATACTTGTAATTTACTTAAAAATCTGGACAGAATATTAATGTGACAAGGTAAGGAGCAGCTGAGCATGTTAAAGCATTAATGCACCTGTCTTACTTCATAGAAATAAAGTGACACTTTTGGATGGTTCAAGTGGGTGAATAACCCACTATGAAAGCAAAACCTTTGCTCTGCCAGTTTATGGCACCGGAGTCATAGCAGGTATTAATAATTGAAGAACCGCATTCGTACAATTGCCTGATTTTTCTGTGTCAAATTTTCAGCAACAATGGAATATGAAACAATTTAAGTAATGGAGAGTTAAAAAAACCACACTCATCTAGTTGACTGAGGATAAATCACAGAATGGTTTGGGTTGGGAGGGGACCTTGAAGACCTTCTGGCTCCAACCCCTTGTCATGGGCAGGGACATCTTCCACCAGATCAGGCTGCAGTTTAGACATAGCCTTGAAGTCTCATAAATGCCCCACTATCTCATGGTGAGGTTCCAAATGTACCTCATCTAAAAGTAAATTATTGCAAGGAGGGTGCATGCTAAATTTCAACATAGCATGAGGTTATCCAAAATGCTGGAGTTAAGATATATAACAGCACAGTATATTCTGATGGAAAATTGAAATGTTGAAACAATTTTTTTAAGCCTTCCCTTAAAGTAAAGCTCCTTTCTGGCTCAAGAAAATTGAGTAATATTTCATGTCTACAGTTATTTGTGATGATAAAAAGGAGTTTGTCTGCTGACAACCTGTCCATTACACAAGCATTTCTTTAGGAGTGTGAGGGAAAGAAGATAGTTAAGTATGATTTAAGTGAAAATAATCAGGTCTCTGTACATTCTAAAAGAAGGGTTGATTACGGAGTATGCATGTGTCCTCATAAATTCATCTACCATAACTAAAAGTTGCCCAAAAATGAGCTTTACTCATCCCACCCCACAAAAATTCCACTGTTACAACACATCAAAATAGCAGACAAAAATCCCCAAGACAGTTATAAATTCAGCCTCCTGAGAGCTAGAATTCAATTACATTTGCTTCTGAGAATCATTTTCTTTAGTAGAATACAACACTTGTGAACCAGCACAGCAGCATTTTCAAATCAAAGGTTTCCAGCTTTCTGCTGAAAGCTGAAAGTTACTGTTTTCAGGTGTTTCATTTTTTCACTCAGAAGTCAAAACTGTCTGTAAAAAGCACACATTTCTCACACAGAAAATAATTTTAATAAAGAAAATAGCTTCAACAGATTTGTCTGGGCCATTTCTATAATGACTTCATGCTGGTTTCCCTTTTTCAAAGCAACAGCACGAGACCTCAAGGTTCAGATCTAATGCTGCAGAGCAGCCTCAGCCCCACTGATTTTTTCATCACAAAGTGCACCCAACACAGCCACAACGGCCGACCTCTCATTAATCATTTAAATCAACAGTCAAAATTAAAAAAAAAAATTAAATAGCAAGAAAGAAAATCCTCACTTTTATTTCCCGCCACCCCCCTTGGTGGAGCCTTCTTACATTTGGATGCATTTGAATGACACTGTTTTATCTCCAGTGACAAATCTGTTCTACCTTGGCTGCACCAACATCTCAGGCACATGCTATTTCTTTCATTCATTTCCCTGGTGCTTTTACCTCGGTACCTAATGCGCTGTCAGAATCACAGAATCCATCCATAAGTATTATGTGAGGAGCAGCTGCTGGATATGCAAGCACACAGGAGAAATGAGCTTTCATTCTTCCCTTGCAATCATTTACATAGAGAATATGATCCCATTTAAATTACTGCTTGTCATCTCGTTACACTTGATCAGCTGAAGGATCATTTTATTGAAACTGGGAGAAAGAAAGGAAAAAGGAAAACTACCAGCAATTTGACACTCCTTTATACTTGAGAGTTTCAAGGTTTGTACAGTTTTATATTCAAACAGCTAGACTTTGTCATGGTTTCTCCTCTTAGAAGAGTATTCCTTTGATAGTCAGACAACTTCTATCTTATCCCTCCAGGCTAAAAATCTCTATTTCCAAGACTTCCTGAGAAAATTAGAAATTCTGTATACCGCAATATTAAGTGAAGAGGTGTTTCTTAAGCAGTTACAACCTGACAAATGCCTTAGCTGTGGGAGAACTGACAAAAAAAAAAAAGTGCTTCTGGAGGCTGGAAGAGCTCACAAAGCCTTCATTACTGACATACAGCTTCCTACCATAAATATTTTTCACATCAATATTTGTCTTCAGATAAGTTCTCCAAGAATTTAACATAGAGCTACACCTTGACAGGATTCATCCTAAATCACATCTTCGTCTGCATTTCTTAGTACAAAGGAAATCCACTTTGCATTAAAGTGGCAAAAGGGTATGATTTAAATTCTTAACACAAGGCAATTCACAGATGAAATAACTGAGCAGCATATCTTTGTCTGTAAAGGTTTTACAAGGCACTTGTCATTGGTGACTAATACTGAATACGCACTCTCATTAAAAGAATAAATCACATTTCTAATTAATATTTCCCAGTGTCTTTAAGGTGGAAATGTTGGCAGTCAGGTGGAGTTAATTTTTTCAGTGCCATTACCATCTGTCAAACCTGTCAGAGACAGACCACGGTCTTGTGATGTGATAGAAATAATAGAACAGATTTTGCCTTTGCCTGACAGAAATTCAAGTCTCCCAAATAACAGCAAAGGGAAATGGGCCAAATTCTGTTAACGCTACTCAGTACCTGCAGTAGCAGAATTCAGAGGATGAGAGCAGCCACAGGATATGGCTCATAGCATTTTTCATTTTCATCTGTGTCACCAAGATGAGCAGCACTTACCACACCAGAAAAACCCTAAAAACACAAACTGATGCTTATTTTGGGTTTTTTTCTACTTGAAGAAATAGTCTTCAGCTATGACCCACTACCTTTCTCTCCAAGAAAACTAGACAGACTACAACTCCAACAGGTTAAAATTTGCATGTAACTGCCTGAGAAATTTTGATGAAAACTGACATTTCTTTGGGTTTTTTTATACTTGAATAAATGTACATTCTAAAAGAGAGGTTGATTATGGAGCGTATCCATGTATCCTCATAAATTAGTCTACCATAACTAAAAGTTGCCCAAAAATGAGCTTTACTCATCCCACCCCACAAAAATTCCACTGTTACAACACATCAAAATAGCAGACAAAAATGCCCAAGACAGGTTATAAGTTCAGCTTCCTAAGAGCTATAATTCAATTACATTTGCTTCTGAGAATAATTTTCTTTAGTAGAATGCAACACTTGTGAACCCAAACTGACACTTTTTTGGGTTTTTTTTCTACTTGAAGAAATTGTCTTCAGCTATGACCCACTACTTTTCTGTCCAAGAAAACTAGACAGAATACAACTCCAACAGCTAAAATTTGCATGCAACTGCCTGAGAAATTTTGATGAGCCTACAACTATATTGTCAGGTTTGGTTGAATTAGTACTTAGAAGACAGGACAATGCATATTAGTTCTGAAAATATTCAGATTTTTTAAACAACATTTCACAAATGCTGAAGGTTTTAATGCAATCTTTTTCATAATTCAAAATTGAGCATCAGTTATCTATTGCTGATTATTTTCTGATTTAAGGACAAAAGTCCCAATTTCTGTATCAGGGAGTCTTTGCAATGATATGTGATCCAGCTGGCCCATCACAATACAATCAATAAGAAAAGAAATCCCATGAAATGAAAAGTTTGAAAGTCCAGTATAAGAATTATTCATTCAAATTACCCAACAAAATGCTTTAAAAATGGAAAGCGTTCAAGGAACATCGCTATTGACAATCTGGTAAATTTTCTGAGCATTAAATTCCATGTTTAGAAAAGAGACCAAAAAACTGAGGTGACATGCTTTAGAAGAATATCATAACCTAGAAAGCCATTTGCTCCATTTGCCTGCGGAAGCCTAAGCAAAAGGGCAAAAGAATTTTTATGTTTTGCTAATTACTCTTGCATCTGCTTTTTCCATTGTGATGGTATGAGGATTTCATATTACACTGCATTTTATTTATGTGGTTCTTAGCACCTTCATTGTATTTCTTCAAGCACTGCAGCCTTATTTAAACTTTTTATTTCAAAATCATTTTTATCTTGAAAAATGTAAGACAAAAGTCCTTCACTGTCTTCACAAAAATGACTCCTGTGATCTTCATTGAAGTAAAGTAGGATCAGAAAAGAGAGCCATTTCCTCATAATTTTGGAAGATAGATGGCCTTCATACAGAGCAAAATCTCTAAAAGCCTGTGGCTACTAAACATTTACACTACACCTTCAGATCAATATTGCTCACAGATTAAACCCTTTGAGTTTAGGCATCAAGGCTTCTTTACAACTGCATAGAGTACAAAATGCACTCTTACAGGGATGCTAAAACATGAGTCCCCCAAGGAGCAAACCTGTATATTCCTTTACAAGGCACTAGAGAAATCATTGGGTCATAATCTATGTCACAATATGCATAGCAGAAAGCTCCACAGATATATTTTATGAAAACAGAGGTTTTGTTTTCTCAGCTCTGCCCAAATGATATAATCCGTCTTGACAGGCAAACTATTACAGACAACTTTAGAACAGGCTTCTCTCTAAAATTTTTGCCTATTATAAACAGAAAGTTACTGATATTTCATTTTCTAACACTGTTACTGTATTTGTTTTACTGGTTTTGTTATCCTCCCGGTCATCTAAAACATTTGCCATTAAAATTCATGTCCTTTCCTGCATTATCTTACATATCATCTGAGCTGGAAGTAGGCTGCCATGACAATCACAGCTGTTGTCAACAGCAATGGCATGTCTTTGGGCAGAAAAAGCTTGTGCATGAAAGTACACACCAGTAGCACAGCAGAAAACCAGCTCACACATCAAATTAATTTGTGAGGAATATCATGCATAAGCCTGGGCAGGCAGTCATGCATCCACCATACCCTGCTCCCCACAGGTGGGAACTCTCTTTGAGAGAGATGTCTTCGATTATGATAAAGGGTCTGCAGAATACTTTTTTCAAAATATCTCTTCCTTTTTTTAAAAGCTGTAAGTCAATTGGTGCAGAGCTCCCTGACTGACCAGGAAACATAGGAGGGGGATAAGTGATGTGTTTTGAAACTGAACTCTCCACAGAGTTTTTAGGTCCTGAGGGCACTAGCAGGTTCTAATAGACCTGACCCTCTCCCAGAGATCCCATTTACCAGCTCCTCCTGATCCTGGCCAGACTTCCTAGGCCACTATTGCATCTTTTGCCTTACCAGACATTCCTTGGGCTGTGAATCCCACCCATCACCCGCCCAGGTAGTTCACCAGCCAACTTATGGCAACAGTTCTGCTTGTGCTGGGGTCACCCCCAGACCCACCCTGCCCTCCTTCAGGGGCAGCACTGATGCATGTTTCTATGCTGTAACATTTGAGAGCACTGAGAATGCTTTTAAGAGACTTTTTCCTGGCAAGAGAGAGCAAAAATGCCACTACTAGCTGAAATTTTGCTACAAAAGCACCACTGATGACATATCCAAGGTGAAGTTCCGAATCAAAATCTCCAAAGCAGCTGCTACACTGCTGTAATCCTGAATTAAGCACAAGTGGAATTCAATCCCAAGATTTCTGTATCTCTGACAAGAGGCCAAGTCAGCAATGTTTTATATGTACACACAGCCCTGTGCACTGACACATGCAGATTTTCCTGTTCAGGTTTATTTAATTTTAGGGTACAAGTGGAAAGCCAGTTGCATACCAGAGAGAATCTTGGTGTTTGGTGGTGCTGGCTGGGGCTTTTTGTGCTTTGGGTTGGGGAAGGTGGATCTAAATCTGAGAAAAAAGGTGAAAACTTCAAAGGTCTCACAAGAAGGAATTGAGGAAAAGGCCTTATATCAAAGGGGTTAATCCACAAGGAGAAGCCACTGCCTGACTCCAATTTACAGATCTCTGCCTAGTCAGTGAACTAACAAGAACTCCAAAGGAAAACTCAGCAGGAAATCAGTCATATTTTCAAAACAAGCCAAGATGAATATATGAGATTAGCTCAGTTGGTTAGAGATTGGTGCTAATAAGGCCAAATCTGTGGGTTTGATCCCTCTGTGGATCATTCACTTTAGAGTCAGTATTAACAATCCTTGTGGGTCCCTTCCAACTCAGAATATTCTGTGATTTCTGTGACTTTTGTTGAAATCCAGTCATTTTCCTTCACATGTTACGATTTTGAAAACTTGGCAAATCTCAGGCAAGATATCTTTCATTAAAAACAGTGAACATGATCCTTTGAGAAATAGTAACACTTTAAGAGAAGTGACCTTTTTATTCTCCGCCTCATCTTTCATTTCTAGTGCCTGCCATCAAATATCTATATGTGTCTGCAAATGTTGCTTCTAGGGAGAGCACTGTGGGGACAACCTTTCAGTGACATGCCAGGCTGTAAAATGGATGAAAGAAGAGTCAGGGCAGTACCAAGCGGATCCTGGTTGAATGAGTGATCCCCACACTGCAGTTTGAGAATTGCCATTTAAGAGTACATCCAAGCTGTGTCCCTGCAAATCACAACACTATGGAAAATACTCCAGGCTCCTCCAAGGCTACAAGAAGTCTATATGATCTATTTACTCTTTCATCTGATTTACAGAAATGGCTCTTGACAGGAGGCAAGTCGATAATAAAAAGCGAAGCTTTACAGCTCTCCTTTCAAGCACAGCTTTAGATGTTGTCTCTCTCTTCCCCCCTCCATTAAGTCATAGATCTAAGGACTAAAAAGGAACCGAAGAAGTGGCAAGATCTAATGCCTGTTGGACTAAATACGTAAATTATGAAATCAAGTCTCAGAACTGGGAGATCTTAACTCCGACTACTGGTAAATCAAGAAAGTGATGAAAGCAGCACCCCCCTCTAGGAAGGGTGCTGATTTTAGCTGTGACATTTCTAGCCCTCAGAAGTCTACAATATTTTTCATATAAGATCAAAGAAAATGCATTAATATTTGCATATGGCTTGCTGTATATTTCCCCCTTCTATTAGCAGCTCCCTTACTCCCCAACTTCAAAAGCTGGATAATACTGAAATCTTTAGAGTAAAGGAAACAAAAAACCTTCCAATTCAGATAACTAAAATGCATATTGAAATTAATAGGAATCATTTGATTCCTTCCTGTGACAAAACAAAAATCAGACATTTTCTGGAGAAGAAGCTTCTTTAATCTCCCAGGGGAAACATGAGAGCAGAGAAGTGTGATTCCATAATGAAAGCCTTTTTGTTATTCTCACATTTTTTCACATGCAATTTTTGCAACGTTTGTTTGTTTAACTCTGATTTGGCTTATGTCATTTGAATTTCTTCACCAAGCATTTTGCTTTTACTGTAATACAGTTTTATGATAATTAAAAAGAAATTGTCATATTTAAACGTTTTCTGCATGATTGGCATTAGAGCATTCAGCACAAGGAATTAATGAGAGTATTGAATTAAATGTGTCAAATCATCCAATTTTTAAAACCTCAACACAACAAACCCAAAGCACAGAAGTTATTTTGTCTGCATAAATGATGTTCAAAAGATTAAAGAAGTTTCATTATATGGTGCTTTTTAAAATCTGGTGTGGGGTTACTCTTTTCTGTATCTCAGACCAGTAATGAGGGGGTTTTTTTGGATGTTTATATTTTTCTACTGCTACACAGTGAAACAAAGCTGGAATGTGCCTTGCAACGATTTATGAGTGCAAGAGGTTTTGTGTAGGTGACTTCAGTTGTCTACCTCTACATTACAGAAATGAAAAGACCTTCCCCAGTCTGAGTACACAATCAAGCCCTTAGTGAGGCTGCACTAACACATGATGGTGGCCTCACTTCTCTGCCCAGTCTGTTTCTTGTGCAGTCAAAAAAACCCTCACAGCTCTATTCAGCAAAACCAGAGCTTTTATCCATCTAACCATTAACTACCAGACTAACACTTAAAGTCACGTAGAAGTGCTGAAAACATAAGACAGGAAAACCACTGTGATTGCTCAAAGGATCCACTACTGCAAAAATATTCCTGTTTGGTCAACATATATTATTAACGTCTGAGTTTAATATTGAAAATCTTCCGAAAGGCAAGTTGCAGATTAAAACAAAGTGTTAGGAATTTAAGTCAAACTCTTGGAGAAAAGTCAAGCTTTTTACTTTTTCAGCTACTTTCTGCCTGTCAGAATGATGATTCACGTTGTTAACATCTGTTTCTCTGTACTGAAAACCCAGCAAGACCATCCACCACAACACAGTATTTATGTGCTTCTGGAAAAGGTAAACCAGCTCAAACAGAAGGAAGAATTCTCCTTACAGAAAATCTAGCAACAGCATTCCTTTTTTTATTGCAATATTGCACACCGTTTTTACTGAGAAAAGAATACACCTAACAAAAAGGGTTAATAATTTGCAGATGTCTTCTGAGAAAGTTTAAGCATCAATATTTGTCAGTTCACAACCAAAAACCAGAGGTCTAATTAGGAAATTTCCTACATTTTAAATTTTTGTTTAACATACCACAGCCATCAATCAATGTTATTTATTCATTGCCAATTTATTAACAGCAGTAAAACTTATCAGGCTAAATGTATTGATGGAATTTCTGTGCAAATAAGAAAAAAACACATTATATTTACATATTGTCAATGGCAGATCATGGAGAGTTCAAGCAAAAGCTTTTCATTAGAAACAGTGTAATTTTTTTATCTCAGTGCCTTTCCAAAAGTATGGATAATAATTAAAGCTATATGACATTAAGCGCAGTAGTTAAATCAAAAATCCTATTACATACTTAGGAAAAATTAGCTGTGGAATGACATAAGACACATCTTTCAGCTCTTAACAATTTCGGAGGAGTTTTTGTTCAACCATTCAGAAAGTCCAAATTAAATGCAATACTGCTAAACTTCATCCTTCTCATTAATCTTTTGAGGATTGCTCGCAGGAGACCAGTAAGGAAGTAGGGTATTGTGGTTTTTAATGTTACAGTAGGGGCATCCATAGCAGAATAAAATAGGTGGCACGACTGAGTGTGAAGAAACATAATGGGAACTAATGAAGTACCACATTTTAATGTCCTTGTTTCAAATTTGTTAAGAGCAGAAAAAAAAAAAAAAAAAAAAAAAAAAAAAAAAAAAAAAAAAGACTGTATTTCTTTTCTGTAGGAATGTATGTAAGGGTTCAGTATGGTATTGGAATATTTCCTGTGATTAGCCAGTAAGTAATATTTGTCTTCTAAATGCTGATAATCTGCATTTAAGACTAACCAGGAGTCTGTCATTCTGTAGGACATCATTTCTCATCCTAAATGACTTTGGCCAACTGCTATTCTGGATGCATAGATTTAAAGGGACACTGCCATAAATATAAGCAAGTTATATATAAATACAAGAAAAAAGACTTTACATGTTCAAACCTATTTATAGAAAGCCATAGGAAGAAAAACATCTTTTCATCTACATTATAGGGATTTGGGCAAAGTGAGGATTTTACAAGATTTTAAAATTTAACTTAAAGGCAACATGACTCAAAATACATTAAAAAACAAACTTTTAAATTCTCAAAGGTCCTTTAAGGCTGCCTACCCACTGCACAGTCATCAGAAGAGGGAGGCTGGGCAGGCATCCTGGCAGATGGCTTCCCTGCAGAAGGGCTCTTACATGGGAGCGGTGGGTTTCCATGCCCCACGCTGCTGCAGAGCATTGTTTCCCTGGAAGGTGTTAATGGCTGCCAGCAAGGATGCCTCTGATACATGGGAAATCATGGCCTCTGCAAGCAGATGTGCACGCTAGCAGCTCTTTTTTTCTGAGGAATTAAGATCTTTAATTGAGTAAAACAGCTCAAACAACAGAAAGCCATGTGGGGAGGCCCAGGGGATTGATTGGAAACATTGAGTCCTGTATTGACAGGAGGTAGATGTGTTGGTGCACGTAGGCAGAAAACCACTAGGAAGCCAGAAAAACAGATGTAGGTTTGGCCTTGAGAATAGAAATAGACCTCCTGGGTGCAGGAGTGAAGGGAAAAAATAGGTTTAAAAGCCTGCATTATTAGCCATTTCTGCTCTGCTTAGGAAAAGAGGATACAGCCACTCTAGATGACTACAGATGTGCCCAAAAAATGCTTGACCAGCATAAGCAGCTTCTCCTCCTCCAGAAAAAAAAAAAAAAAAAAAAAAAAACAAAACACTAAAGCCCAGCTAATAGTTGCAAGGAGCTGAAAACAACAGTTTACAGTGTCCAGCCCACAATGAAAGAATTTATTTCTTCAAAAGTTCAAAGGTGGGGTCAATTTTCCATTGCAAACATAACCTCTTGCTTCAAAAGCCTAAACCACTTCCCTTTCTATGGCTGCTTCTGTCTGGAGCTGCCTGTTTCCAGAGCCATAATGGCCACAATGAGCCTCGTGAGCTTGCTGTGCATCCACAGGGACAAGCACAGTAGTCCTTTTCAGCTGGCAAATGTCTCTAAGAGGCACTTTGGGATGAGTGGCTTCACCCAGTCAACCACAGGTCATATTTCTGGCACTGGGAACTTGGAGGAAGATTCACCAGAGTCACTATGACAGCAACCTACTCCAATAGGAAGGGTACAGGAGGTACAGCCAGCTCTGCATCCCTCCAAGCCTCCAAAACACAAAATCATAGAATGGCCTTAAAGGGGCCTTCAAGATCATCGCATGAGCAAAGCCTGTCTTGGTCATGGACACTTCTGGGGCAGCAGAATGGGATGGGGCACCCACAACTCCTCTGTGCAAGAGAAATCGACGTGGTTAAGAATGCAGATACACAACAGTAGATACCCACTGCAGACCGATTAAATTCAACAAGCAGCCTCTTCACTCAGGTGTGTGGATGTACAGACAGCCTGCTGCCTCACACCACAGTATGATTTACATTGTAATGAAGGCGGACTGTTCCTAAATCAAGTCCTGCTGAGGGCAATGACCCAAAGGAAATGCTGCTACTTATGATTTAAGAATTTGCAGACAGATTTATAAAAATAAAAACTTCATAAGGAAGTGGACGTCAAATACGTGAGGCACTTTTATAAATGCAAGCACGGGCTGAATACTTCAGAGCACAAATAAGCTGTGGCAAATCAGGTCCTTCAAATCCATGCTGCTATTGAAAACCAATGGGGCCTAATAAGGAATACATTACTACAATTTTTCCAAGTTGTTTGCTGTGCATCTAACACGTTATGTCTCACTGTACTGCTGTCACATGAAATATTAACAACAGCAACTACCAGTTAAGCTTAAGTGCTAAACATATACATTTGTGCTGCACTTATTCACACCATAATGTGACATGACCATAATATCTAATGTAATGCCAGATGATGACCTTGATGTTCCAAAGCTTGATTTCTCCCTGGCTAAATTCAGTAGGAAGAGGGAGTAGAGGAAAGAAAAAATACTAGTAAGCTTTCCACTGGATGTACTGTTGACAGCACAGGAACATGTTTATTTTTGCTATTCCATCTGGTGCTCATTATAAGCACCACAGTTTTGGATGAGTTATGGCCAAACTATCTAGCTATCAATAAAACATGGGCTTACTGAATCTGCAGCAACATGAGACATAAGTGCAATAATCTCCTGTTTACTGATGGTGTGTTATGCAACATTATTTTTACTCAACCCCAACTATTGGAAAATTAAAACAACTTTGATCACTTTTGGAGGTTCTGGGCTAAGATTTCTATTTGTAACTATAAATTATTTAAAAAACAGTTTTAAAGTTTTCTTAGAGATTTAAAAAAGCCCCAGTAATTTAAGCAGCAATGGCAGATGATTATACGACTTAAACCTCATCTGGAATAAAAAGTCTGTAAAAAATAGTCACATTGCCATCTACTGACAGCTCTTTATGAAAAGGCTTACAGTTTTTATTAGCTGCCTGACTATATACTTAATACTCTTTCTCTTGACATAACAGTAGCACAAAAATTAGGGACGTACAATGTATGTTGTTCAGTACATCCCACGGCCATAATCCTGCTTCTGTTCGAATCCATCCGAATCCATTCAGACTTTCACAGTTACATACTGCAATTAGACACGTTTATTAATGGCATTATTGCTTAGTATTTCATGGGAGGTAAAACTGTTTTCAAGAAAGTAACTACAGAAGGGTATGTTAATAAATCTGGACTATGCGCACAGTACATAGGGACCTGCTAATAGGATTTCGTTAATAACAGCATTTATTTCACTGCCTATAATACCAATCATAATACCAATCACTGGAAACCACAGTTCTTATTACATTAGGTGAAAAATGGATTTCATGTTAAGGACACATCATATCAACTACAGTGTTGCTGATGCACCTGCATATTAAAAATCTTTTATATTACCTTTATACTGAAGTACATTGTGGCCCAAGACTCAATGCCCTATTTATTCAACCAGCAACATGTAATTGCACTTCAAACCTGAATGTAGGTCACATAGCTGTTCTACCTTCCTGCAGCCTGAGTCAATGGATCCTAAAACTGACCTGTAAATGAGGTGATGCAGAGCTCTTAGATGGAAGCAAATATACCAAGCTGGGATTTCCTCGCTGTAACCCAACCAGCTTGTTAATACCCTGCACAAACTCAAGGCCTTCCTTAGATTCTCAGTGCTTTATTTCCTGCTAAGAATTTCTCTATGCTCTCTGATCCATGGCATAATGTGATTTTTCTTCACCCTTGCTTCTTCATTATAACATTCAAGTTTGAAAGAACAAAATGAAACAAAGTAATTGATCAGGTCTTGTCTACAGTACTTGTGCCCAGCTTCTCGTGCTTCCAAAATCTGCCATTCACAAGAGTTTCTAAAGCTCTACATTAAGACTTCAGTTACACTCATTTGAACACATTCCAGTGTCTTGTCTTTTCTGAGAAATTTTCTTGGCATAGAGAAGAGCCCAGAGAAGGCAGCACCCCACAGAGCACAGGGCATTGGAATGCCTTCCTGGGAAACCTTAGATCACAGATTTTCAAGTGACTTCCACAGGGTTGCTCCTTGGCCAAAGCAAGGTGCTAGAGAAACCTATCTCCATATCACAGAGCACCTGAGGATGAGGGAATTAATCCAAGTGCCACTTATGAGAGCACCTGAGGATGAGGAGTTAATCCAAGTGCCACTTATGGTTCCACAGGCACAGTCCATGTGCTGTTACCTAATTAATCAGCAAACCCAATATGTTTTAGGAAACTGAATGTATTATCAGCTAAAAAAGAGGAATAACTCCCAGATACCCAAGTTAGTTTCAAAGCATAACAAGCAAACAAAGCACACTATAAGCTAGAATTAGAATTTACAGAAACAGGTCCTGACCATTAACTCCTTCTGTACTCAGACTTTGAAAATTAAATAGTCTAAGAACATTTGCAAAGATACAACAGGAACTCTGTTACATGCTTATGTCTTGTTTCACCACTAGTAAGCAATCCTCAGACCTCAGTATCTGGAAATTTTTTTGGATGACATTTCATAGGACTAGTATGAGTCTATACTACAAATCCTAGCATATATAAATATTTTGTCTCCTTTTCCAAATTTACACAACCACTCAAATCTTTTTAGAGCTATTGAGCCATATCTAATTACCCCTCACTCACTGCTCTATCTGTAATGACAGATATAACAAAATGTCAGGATAGAATGACAGGCATGCACACAGCATGAAGGCCCAGGCAGGCTGCTGCAAGGCAATACCATGTTTGGCTGAAATTCATTTGGTTTACAGACAAACAACCCAAGTGCCAGATTTACCACTCTGCAACTCTCTATTTTGTCTTCTCATCCGGGGTTGCTAGCAATAACATCACCCTGAAATGAAGGTCTTGCAATTCAATGAGTGCAGGGGAAACCATGAAAGTAAATCTCGTCTCCTGCTGTAAATGATGCTGTTTTTCTAACAAAGTCCTCCACAGAGTGAGCTGAAATATAATGCACAAAATTTATAAAATTTCCCATTGCTATCATTTAAGGACAACCTGAATGGAGATGATTATCTAAGGAATAAATAATTTCCTTAAATAACAAAAAAAAATCAAATCCGGCATATGTTTGCAGAATAAGATACCTGCTACCCTAAACGTCAGCAGCAAATTTCACAAGTTTTCCTTAAATGAAACCATCCTCTCAACTTTTCTTCTTAAAGAATGAGGATAAGCACTTTTACTATTGAGGGAAAAACAACCTTCCAAATTTAAATGCAAATACTTTTTTTGAACAAAAACCATATAATCCTTGTGGGAAAACTAGAACAGTTTATTTCACTAGAATTGTGACTCAGAAGCACAGGGAGATAAACTATAAAAGCTTTGGACAAGTGTAACATGTCTTCTCTTAAACAGCTCAAATATGGATTTTGCAACTGGCGTTGAATGGGTTTTGGTGGAGTTTGGTTCATTGCATTTTAAACCATGTACTCATATAGCTTTTGCAGAAATAAAACAGTTCAAAGAGTGAAAAGTGCTTAGCTAAAAATAAACACTATTTGTTGTGTTTGAACAAATTTCCTGGAGTAGAGTCACCTCAGACTTCACCACTCCCCATATTCAGGCTCTGCTCTCCATGGGAGAGGCTGAGGAGCTGAAGTGGCCAAGCAGTATGCAGGGAACACAATCAATCCATTAACTCCATTCAGAAGTGGAATTACTTTTTGTTTGTAATGCAGAGAACACACAGCAGTGATAAATTATTGCTTTAACATTATAACAGCATCTGCTGCACACAGCCTGTGGGGCTGAGATCTGGCCTTTGATCTGCACATCACTCACATTGAAAAGAACAAGGTAATCCAGATACCTGTAGGACTTGCATGGCTTCAGAGAAGCTAGAAAAATAATACTCTCCAAGAATCACTGCTTTTGTTTTCTTTTTTCTTTTTTTATTTAAGGGGTTGACTTCTTTTGCTTTGACAAGTAAGAAGGAAAGAATAACAAAGAAAATGTCCATTGTAGGGGGAAGCACTGATATATTTGTCTTTTCCTCTGTTTCTCTTTGCCATGGATAAACTCATAAAAATATACTTACATGCAAGTCATGGCTGAATGAGGAAAGAAAACAGTTAATGATGACAGAAACCAACTTCTGTGACTTATGAGAGAGCCTCTCTCAGCTGTTTAATTTTAGAATAATTTCTGTATGGTTAAAAAAGCCAGCAAATTCTGTGGTGTCAGAAGTGTCACTTCTGCAGTGCAGAAGGTCATGTCAGTCAGTACAGTACCCTGGGAGAGCCTCTGAATTAAGAGTTTGGTCTTTTATACCTGTAACTCATTAAAAACTGATTTAAAAGTCTCAAGGTTTCAAAGCCACCAACAGCAGAAAATAGAAGTTTGGAGAGTGCATAAGAATGGTGCAGCCCTGAGGGGCTTGTGTTCCTGTTCCTGAAAAATTGCTTGATCATTGTCCACGCTTAAAATAAAAACTATGAAAGAACTTTGCAAAATTAAGCCTTAAAGAATATTTCTCCAAAGAAGTTAGGAAGTTTCAGAATGAAAGAAAATGTTTAATTGCATGCCTTTAGCACCTGAATCTGCATATTCAAAAGAAACAATACAAAAGAGAGGAAAACTATTTAAGATACTCACACACACACACAAAGTTACTTGGCTTTCAGACTCATCCATACTACAGTATGAAATGTCTTTGGCAGTGATCTGAAGGCACAAGAGACAATACAGGGTGTAACTGTCATCATGAATGTCTTATAGCACCAGTGGCCAGAACAAAATGCCTTTGAAGGCTGCAATGAGTGACAAGACACTTTAAGAAAAGATAGGAAAAATCAAAGGGCATTGTCATTGAGTAAATCAAACTTTGTTTTGTTTGTCTGCAAGGTCAAGATATTTGCATTATATTAAGGGTTCATTAGCAGAGACAAGTATTAGCTGTTACAGGCTCATTTTTTTTTGCTTTGAAGGTCTAAAATAATGAGGTTCCACAGAAAAGCAAAACATTGATCTGCCAAGGGATCTCAGCACAATCCATGCCCTGATCTCTTTGTTACAGTAGAAACATTGCATATTGAGTAGCTGAAGTAATAAAACAAAGTTCTACTTATAGAAAGCTTTTTACACAATTTTTCAAGCCCAAATATTTTATTAATTTTAAAATGTATTGCATATAATACTTGCAATTATTTCAGCACTAATTATTTATTTAATTTTAGGAAAATCAGCCTTACTTTTGTAATGTAGAAATTGAACCAGCAAATATCCACATGTTTTTGCTTAACTGCTTAGAAAGTAGTTCCATGCTGAAAAACTTAGTCCTAACAAATTTTTATAACTATTTAATACAAAGTTTAGAGAACAAGGTATGATTGTATGACCAAAAGCGTCCCCTAAAAGAGTTTGCTGCTCTTGCTGGCTCTAAGACACTGCCGAGCAAACATTCACAAAGACATAAGAACAAGTTGTAAATGACAAATGGGACAAAATTCAGTCATGGGTTTACTGAATAAGCTACAACACCTTAGTCATAAAGGGGGGGGGGGAATTGTAAACTGACTTAATTCATCATCTTATGTTCACTCTGGTACCCAAGTGTTATGAATCACAATTTATTAAAAAGAAGGAAAATACATGGCATTATGAATATGTTCCTCGGCAGGGTAGGAAGCATCATGATTGCAAAGACTTATGTAGAAATCTAAGCCCTAGCTTGAGAACACTGAATACCTAGCAAACCTAATTATTAGACAAAGGTCTAATTTTGCATTCCTGCACCTTCTCAGCTGCACAGTACACACAGAGCAAATCTGTAACACATCTGCCAACACAGAAATCATGAATCTTACAGCTCGAGTGCTCGGGAGCACTGATAGTCCTTATGACAAGTTTTTAATGAAATAATGCTATGCCTGTCAGTGGAAAGGAGAAGGAGAATACATTAGACTGACACCTAAAGAATCATCCTGCCAAACACTGCATCCCAGAACTGGAGGTGGAAAGATGTAAAAGGCAGACAGCATAATGTGCTCATTTGCGGCCTCGTCCTGGAGCCAGCAAGAACAACTGTAACCAGCACCAATTTTCTGCCCAAGGAATTAAAAAGACTGGGGTGTGAATAAGTTCAGTGTCAAAATATCAAATGATTGCCCACAAATACATACTCTGAAAAGAAAGTGTTTTCTCCCCATTTATTTCTACAAAATCACCAACAGCTTTGATTTGCACTCCATTTCAAGCCATGCCAAGAAACATGATGCACAACAAATATGAACTACAGACATGTTTACTCTCTTATGCTTCCAGATGTCTCAGTTTTATGTGCCAAATCTACTCTTTCAAAATACTACCTCTAACTTTTCAAAAGTCCGCTTCCTTTCCATACTGTGCTTTGTGGTAGAGGAAAAGCACTGCATTTGGAAGGCATGTTTAAGAATAAATTTGGGCTATTTCCAATCAAAAATTCGATCAAATTCAACATTTGTAAGGGTTTAGTAGCAAAAAGAAACCAAGTGACAACAGTGGCCTGTTAAAATATGGTAGAAATATTATGATTAATTGCAATTCAGAAAAGACACAAGTGTCCAATAAATATTTCTGCTCTATACTTCAGAGACAAAGGTGTACATCTCAGGATTGATGAAACACTTTCCTGTATTGAGTCAGGAATATATTAGCTAGCAGCTTTTGAAGTCTGGCATTTCAAAAATCAGATCCAGATAACTGAAGGGTTTTAAAAGAACCAGCCAGGCATCTTTCTAGGCTGTCAGTGAGTTCTGTCACACTGACAGTCTCTGAAGACTGAAGAGTTGCACCAATATGACAAGACAGATCTTTACAAAATCTCACAGTAATTATCAGAGTAAAAAAAAATAGCTCATTGTATGCACAGTGGTAACTCCTATATCTTCAAATCCAAAAATCAGGATCTTGTGGTCAAGCTATCAGTCAGAAGCAGAGGTTTGAATCAGAATTCTGGTACAAAATACTTGTTTACAAGAATGTATCAAGTTCTTCTTGGTATGCAGTGGAAGTGAACTGAAGCAATTACCTCTCACAGCATCAACCCTTTCATTCATCCCATTCCAAAGATTTGTCTTGGAAGAACACTGCTTGCATCTGCTCAGGTTAAGTGAAACATTTAACCATTTTCAAGGATTTTCTCTGCATTCTGGGTGAGATAGTTCAGCCACACAAACATACCCCTTTGTGTACCAATAATTAGCCAAACTTTCTTCACACAGAACATCTGAATTTCTAACTAGCTGCCTTTATTTTGGATGCAAATACTGTCTCTCATAGCTACCATAAAATATAGGATGATAATTAACTCCAAAGTGTCTACTAGATTAACCCAATTTACACTATTCTATTCAACTAAAGAGGGACTTTGTGCATTGTGGTAAAAACAATGCTCATTGTTTTCAGCACAATTTATATTAGTCTAATTGGCAAATGTTCCCATACCTGCAATTAAAAAAATTATAAAGTAACTTTATAAGCAGTGAAGGAGCATGTAAAATTTTATTTCTTTAAATGACTTGGCTACAAGTATTTTAAAAGTGATGTATAATTAACTAACAGAGCCAAAAGACTGCAAAGTTATTTAAATTGAACATGATGGGTAATGATTAAGAACCATGGGCTCAACTGATTCATTCCAAAAGAAGTCAAGCTAGTGAAGCTCAAGGTTTTCTCTCATCTATTCATTTTGGATGACTTAATCCTGTCCCACTGAAAACAAAGTCATGCCTTCTTTTTTTTTTTTCTTTAGAACTAGATTCTCTTGTACTAAAGAGTTCTTGGCTTCCTGCACTCCTCATGAGAAAAACCCTGGCTTGAACATTCTGAGACATTTGCCTTTCTGTCCTATTCTGCTTTCTGAGTAAATCTGAAAATGTTCCATTAAAAAAAAAACACTGATCCTATGTTTATATCCTGTAAACTCTGAGGAATATTTAGTATCCAAATTATTAATTAAAACAGGACCAAATTTCTGTAGGAGATCACCATGAAAGGCTAAAAATAAGTTCTGACACTCAGTCAAGAATATACCAGGCAAATCCTGAAAACCTATCATTTTCAGGTCAGTATAAATTTAGGCACTTACCAAAAATAGAAAATTTCCCATATCTAGCACAATATAGATATAGCTCATATAAATAGGAAATGCTAAGTGGAACAGATTGAGTATAAGGACAACATGATCATGAAGTTTTTTACAGACTGGTGGTTTTCTATTTTTAAACACATTTATTTTAAATCAGGTTAAATCACATACAATTCTGATACCTTCTGAGGTAGGGCTTGAAGCAAAGAACAGGACTAGATTACAGAGGTCACATAAGGATTTTCAAGCATAAATGCCAGCACAGAAAAATAAATATGGGTCAAAAGAGCAAAGTTCAAGTATGATATGTTTGAAAGTGTGAAAAAAAGACAAAATTATGCAATTTTTGAAGAAATCTTAAATCTAGAATTTATTTTTTTTTTAAAAGGATTCTCTTTCATCTAAGTATTTGGCATTCTGACCTATGCATTACAAAATCTGTCTTTAAAGCAATTAGATTTTACTGTCTTAGAAACCATAATGGAAAGAGTAATTCCTGCAACTTTCAAGTTCAGCCACAGCGTCAATGACACTATAGACTGTGGTACTCCTCTTCTGACAATCTCTTGTTTCTGTCTCATTCTGAAGCTTATGAAGTTCTCCAACATTAAGTGCTCTAAGTGCTGTAAAAATAGCACCCTTCAGAGTGTATCTTCAGCTGTCTTTACAAGTTTCTTTTGAATTAAAAGGATGGTTCCTGCAAGCATTTACTGAGAGGCTGAGTTCAAACACACATTAGAAAAGTAAGGAAATGTAAAAGAAAAGCAAATTACTAAAACGAAAGATTCCAGTTTCCCCCTTCTGAGAGTAGCTCCCAGTGAGGGAGAGCCTTCACTGCCAGGCTAGAGCTGTAAAGTGGCAGCAATGGGGAGAGGGATGCACATCAAAGCTAACGGTGGAGCAGGGACCCTGCATTCCCTTCAAAGCCCTTCTCCATCACTCTTGTCAAGTCACCCATGGGGGCAAACTGAAAAACAGGACTATGAGTGTGGCTTCTGCACTTCCAGGTTATCAGTTTCCACTTGATATTCTTCTACATGAACATTTTACATTTAAGGTGCTTGATCCATGTGTCTTTTTTCACATCACTTCAAGATTTCTATTTTAGTGAGTTCGTTATTCAAGTTTATCTTCTAATAAAACACAGCTGTCATCTTAAAAGCCTTCTTATATCCTTTGGGGTGCTTACTACTCAGAACTGAAATAAACAGGTAAAACCCAAATTTCTGACTGCTTTGCATCCTGTTAAAAACACACATAGCTTATTTAGTTAAATTGCTCTTATGTTTCTACTACACATAAAAGCATAGACAGGTAAAAGCACTGCATGCCAGCTCTTCCTTCCCCAAAAGGAAAAAACACTTTCAAAAAGTAAATGCCTTCACACGTGCATTCAATACTCACACTTCAAACATGGTTTTCAAATTTTTCTATTGGGAGGTGAGAGTGGAGAGAAAAATAACTGAACTAGACACTACTGATACACTGAAAAAGAAATTTGTCATAGCAAGGGAATTTTAGATGCCAAAGGAGTACCAGCAAATTAAAAAAAAAAAAGTGTTGGGAGAAAACAGCAGCTTGTAGGCCATCTTTTGAAAGCTATTGAAACACAGAAACACAAACCATGATGAGCTCAATGTTTCAATGAACCTGCATGAAACAGAGTCTGACAGTTTTCTGGTTTTAGTGCAATTATAAACAAGCACATTCCTGCATACTCATTGTCTGGGCAAATGATAGTACAACAACTGCAGAAACAACAACTGAATGTCCCTGGATACAAACAGTCAGCAGGTGTTAAAATATAGAAAAGAATTCATACCTCAGGAGAATACAACCAAATATTTTAGATATCCAAATCTACAAGCAGATGGTAAAATGCAGAAGCAACAGGTATTAGATGGCTCTACTTTAGAGCCAGCCCTCAGCTTCTGGATATTAGTGTTCAGGTAAAGAAAAGAAGCACACAGCAATAATGCTCAGGCAAAGCACAGTTCACTACAAAGATGTTGAACTTCTCTGATGTTTTTTCCCTACCCCAAGTTATCTTGCTGGTCTTCTACAGCTGGCTGTGAGGGACACCCTTTCCTTTTTGATTAGTTTTCTTTCAGATAGTAGTGTTTTAAAGAAAAACCCAACTTAGTGGTGCATTATTGAGCTTCCCAGCTGACAGAGGAGATCTATTCTGAACCCAGAAAACTTGTTATTGTAACACTCCGTCAAAAAAAATTCATGTGTTAAAGGCAGAGTCGATACATATCAGGGAAACATCCATGAGTTGCTGACTGATGTTGCTCTACAAATAGCAAGACACAGCCTCAACCAGGCAGAACTAAACCAAAGTTCACCAAAGTTGCCTGTTTCACAGAGCTATTTTCTTCATACTGTTCTGACAGGAAGTGAAGAGCCATCAGCCTGATCTGAAAGTGCCCAGTAAATAACACTTTCCTCTAGTGAACACTTAACTTATTCAGCAGAGAGCAAAGCCATCAAAGCCCATCTTGCTGCCACTTGCAGTGAGATGAACAGGCAACATTTGACTGACTCAAATACTGAAGTGCACCGGGCTGAGTGCCACCTCTTCACACCCTGAACAGGTGAAAACAGCCACGTTCCCAGAAAAGGTTGTTGTCAGATTTCCAGCAACATTTCTCCACAAGCATTTCTCCCTGAACATATTACATTGATGAACTTGGAGAAGAATCATAAGTGTCACTTTACATCAGTGGAGGGCTGTTTAGGCCGCTCAAGAACAGCAAGTGGCACGGCCCAATATGAGAAAGAAATGTTAGAGAGAATAAAATAAGTACAAAAAATTAATTAAAACCATACAACAAAACATAAAACAATAGTTCTGCAATACTAAATAAATCCCTAGTTTAGATTTTTGCTCTCTCTTTAGAGTTTGGATACTCAGGGAGAGTTTATGGTCTGCTGTCAGTTAGATAATAGTGCTGCACAGAGCAACAGCTCTTGGTTTTTCTCCCAACAACCTATAACCCCTCCTTCCAAAAACAACTATTCTGTAATATGAGCAGTGACTTCCAATGGCAACAGACTCATTTACTCTAGCTGAGTATCAGATCCTAAGTGCTAGAAATGTCTGAAGAGCCCTTTGAATGAACAATGACTGCCACAAATTTGAATTAATAGCTAGTGTCAGATATAGTGACAAGGATAGGCTCGGGATTAACATTGGGATGAGTTGGTTTTGGTTGTGTTTCTTTTCTTTTTTGGAGGGGGAAAAGGGGAGGTGTTTGATGCTTTTATTTGTTTGCTTTATAATTTCAAGATCCAGATTGGAGTGTCTCTGTTTATAATTTTATGTCAGGGATCCAAAAATATACATGTGTGCATAGTCTACCCCACAGTGCAGAAAAGGAAAAAATATTCCAAACTCATTCCTTAGAAAAATATGTAATTTAATTTCTAATAGTTATACAGATAAAACTAATCTGTTACTCCTCTCACTTCTTCCTTGCTCTTCATCAATGTAACAAAAGTTGCTTTCTGAAAATAACCAAATGAGCCTCACTTTTTTCCTCAGAACTTACAACAGTAAGTTGGGAGGCAAGTGGGAGACTGCTGGTGTGCTGAGAGCAAAACAGCATTGTCTCAGTCATCTTGTACTTCCTTGTCTGCACATATCTGATCCCTCATGCACCACTTTGACTGCAGGATGTTTTGGCTGCAGCTGTCTTCCTTTTCTTGATATCTAACATCATCTTAATTCCTGAGCAAAGATTCAGACGCATTTTATTAGGAGAAGAGTGAGCCAGCTGAGTGGCTACTGGGAAGAAGCACTGCTCCTACAGCCTTCAGTCTCCTCCTTCCTTTAATTAACAATAGTTTTAACATTAGATTCCTTCATGAGCCAAAAACACCTGAGAAGCACAACAGAAAAGCTCAGCAAACTGCAAATGGATACAGCTTAGCAAAGGACCAAGTTGGTACCAATGCTGGCACAAGAGAGGAGCTGTGGGCAGGGGAGTAATCAACAAATTTATTTAGAGGATCGGGAAGGGAAATATTACTTCCTTAAACACACAACATCAATGACTTGATTTTGGGCATGACTATGCAAAAAGCTGCATCATGAGTGGCGAGCTGTGAGCAAGGTTAGAAATGAAGAGCTAAAAGTTTTTCTGCTATATAGGATGTTTATGTATCTCCTCAAAACTTTCCTGGATCACTCCAGAGCCTACAATTCACTTCTTTTATCTCATATTACCTACTTACAAATTTTGGAGGTAGGTCTCACCTCTTTGTATTACCTGCATGGAAAGTTTTACTCACCCAAATCATGCCAAATCTGGCAAAGCTGATTTCCTTAAGCCTTAGTTAATAACAGCTTTTAATTATTTCCATACCAACAACTGCACATTAGCATTTAATGGCTTATTTAATGATCACTCTACTTCCAAAGAATGTTTTGAGGGACTGTTCTAAGTCAGATTTATACATAGACACTTAATTGCAGCAAAGTTTGAAAACCTGTCGAAGAAACTCATCGTATCAGAGTTTCTAGCTGGTCAACATTCCCCAAATCCCTGGTCATTTTATAGAAAAATAAGCAGAGAATAGATCCTCACTGTAAATGAAGAACATAACGAAAACTATTCCCATTGCAACTATGTTGAAATTTAGAGTGGATTTGATATGCTGGTACATTAAACATGGCAACTAATGAAATAAATATGAACAAATGTCAGGTTAGAACAGCCACAAAAATAGCTAGAAGTAAAATCTTGAAAATCATTACTAGAAAAATAAGTAATACAAATGCATGCTATTATTAACCATTTTTGTAATGAATCTATCAATATTATTAAGAGATTTTGTTCCAGTAAAAACATTTCATAAAAATTGGAAAGCAAAAGCTGATGAGGACATTAGTTTTCTAATTTATGATTTTTACTTGAATAAACACTGGTTTTAATTTTATCCTTTTAGTTAGAACAAAAGCATTGAAGAAAATGGATGATTTTTACAGCAAAGCAGAACTTTTGTGAATTTGCTGAAAGCTGTCTGTGATTAATTTGGTACACAAACTTGGAGGGAAACAAAGACAGCTAGAAAAATATGAATGTTTTTTCAAGTACTGAGAGCAAACCATTAAAATACTGAAATGGTGAAAGCTTTCTGATATGTCTGATTCAGGCATTCACCACAGAAGGAGGTGAAGTCTCCAAGCACTTGAACATAATCAAGTAAAGAAGCAAACAACCAGCAGAATTTGATATTTACAACTTCTCACACACCCTCACTTCCTACTAGAAGAATATTTGAAGAGTCCTGTTTTATAAATGCACACTACAGAAAACTAATGCAACCATAGAAACTGAGCCCTTCTGTGCCAGCTATTTTATCTTCAATATTATAGGTTATAGAGAAGAGAAGAACAGGATCAGCACAGAAAATTTATTTCATTTGCAAAAACTATTCTTTCAATCAACAGATTTGGTAAGGATTCCATATTTAGGGTAAAAGCTTTTCCCATGGGAGTTATCTTAATATTTTCAGCATTTTAGGGAGATGGAGGTTATTATTCTAAGAAAATTTGAAGCATCTTTCTTACTCTCAACTGTCCTCATCATGATGAAACTTGAACACTGATTTAGAAGGTTTGCTTTGCCACTAATGAAATCAAGAAGATAGTGTTTATAATCTTCCTTTGAACTCTTGATTAAAATACATACAAAAATAGATAGATATTTATATTTGTAAGCATTTGATGGTTTTGATCTACACTCCTGACACTTTGATCCCACTTTACTTTGAAGATGATTTAAAAAATTTCTAACATATGCTCCAGTGCCATTATTTGCATAGGACACCCAGAACTACCACCAAAATAGAAATCATTCTACCACAAAGGGAGACAATTGTTTTAAATTGATTCACACTTTAACACAAAATTACAGCAATTGCTGTTCTTAGAGTCCCTTAGGCTGCATTATTTTTTTTAAATATGGCAGCCATCATATCTGACAATTCATTGCTTTCCAGAATTGTTTTAAGAGGGTAAGCCAAGCAGCAATGGTGATAAAGGAGCAAATAGCTTAAGTCTTCCCAAATATTTACTCAATACTGAGACATTTTCATGTACCAAACATACACATCTATGTCTCTGTTCAGATCTTCTCCAGTGCCCAACTCCAAATGAAAGATTACTTACATATTCTTGTTTGCTCTTTCAAAAGGTGCAGTGTTCAATAAGCTGCATCCCTAAGAATTGCAACAACTGTTTCTGAAAAGCCAACAAGCAAGCATGGCCTCCAACCACTGCAGCAAGCTTTCAAAAATGTGATGCACACATTAAATAGCTGTTTTCTGATTAAATGGACCTTGCTCGCCACTGCTGTGTGCTGAGTGCTAAAACTAGATTTGCTATGTGATCAGCATAAAGTTATTATGATTTTGTATTCATGAAAACAACTCTGCTTCAAAAAAAGAGTTGTTAAGTTACTGTCCTTTGCCTCTAAATATTCCCTACAATGAGAATAAGTACACAACAAGAAGGAAAAATAATTTCAGTACCTGGTAATTGTACGAAAACATAAACCTGAAGTCAGATCACTGAGATTTCATCTCAAATTCCCCCAGAGGACAAGCACCTGTTGGTAGGGTGGGGGAAAACTTGATTGCAAAGACAAGGAAGAAAACAGCTTTACATGAGAGTCAACTTTACCTCAAGGCTTCCAAGACTGTGTTGCAGGGAAACAATAACACCCTCCCTGCCATGTGCTGAGCCTTCACTGTGTGCTCCTGAAATTTAGCCTCAAACAAGGACAAACACTGACTAATTAATTGCTTTGTTGACAGTTTCACTTTTGTAAGACTGCTTCCCTCATATTTTGCACACAGATTTTCCCAGGTAAATTATATTCTTTATGATATTCTCTATAGTATCATTTGATACTATATATTTACTTTGAATATTTCTGTCTTATTTTTTTTACATCCCTATTTCCCTTCCATTTTCCCCAACTAAGCAAAGTTCCTAATTTATACATACACAAAGACTATTTATCTCAGACATAGAATCATTGTTTTGTTCTCCTCAAAAATTAAATGCGGAAAAGTCTCCTTCGTATTACCCACTGTACTAACAGCAAAGAAGTAAAGGCATACGTGTAGCAAGCCTGTTTTCTCAGAGTGTGTGCCTGAGCAGTCCTGAAGAGAGCAGCATCAGATCCTTGGCAGCCACTGAGAACCACAAGGCAGTCAGGACTCAGTAAGCATACAGCATCCCTGAGCACAGATCAGCTCAATCGTTTTCATTTCAGGCTATCCTATGCTAAGAAACATGTAATTGGTGATGCCTTTTGCATTATTTCCTATCAGGCTCACATTTCCACTGTAAACAAATCCATTTGCCACTTCAGTTGTTCAGCTCTAAGTGAATGTACAGGGCTGAGAGGGCAGAAAAAAACATAATAAATGGTGTCATGTCCAGATTTTATCACAAGGAGCTGAACTAAATAACTTATGAGTCCAGTCAGTTCTATTGAGTTATGAACTAGCTCTTCCTCCTAGAGTAAATTAAAATTCTTACTGCATACAAAACGCCCAGTGAACACATTTTATTACTGTTGCAGGCAAGTGCAGAAGTAATGAAGGTAGAGCTAAGGTAAATACATAACCCAAAGCCTCTCTGGTGGATTGTTTGCTAAACCTTGTAATTTTATTCACTGGTATTTGAATGTTGCATTTTCTGCCTGTGTATTCAGAAGGCTCAGTAGAAAAACAGAAGTTGCTGGGACATGGCAAAATCAGAGCTGTGTGATGACAAAAAAATCTACTGTCAACAAGGAAAATGTTCTAAAAAGCAATGACAATTTTCTGCTACATTTTCCCATAAGCAATCTCATCCCAGTTCAGGTACAGGTATTTTAGGTAGCATTTGGGAAAAGGGCAGAGAGCATAAGATAAGAAATGGTAAATGTAAGGTATGTGAAAGGAGAAGGTAAGGTATGTAAATAGGAAAATTATGAAGTTTAGATAAAATGGAAACTGGCATTTATTGTGTAGCAGATATTCATGATTTCATAAATATACACCCAACTATAATAATATATATTTACAATAGACAGAGGACCACACAGTTGAAATTATTACCAAAGAGCAAGGCCAAACCCCCTAAATGGGACAAGCATGATTGTATGAGATAGGACTGTGAACAGAGAAAGGTGGCTACATTATTCTGAAGTTATAAGAGGGTAACAGGCTAAACTTCGCCCTTCTGGTTGCAAAATTCTTACAAATTTCAGCAGGTCTAGGATTCTGTATGAGAAAAAAGACAACTTTTGCCATAATTGAAATACATGGACTCAGTGATAGACAGAATAAGTATAAAACTCATTACTTGTCAACTGTAAAAACTCTGACCTTTGAAGAAAAAAACCCTACTATTCAAACATACTTTTTTTTTCTGCAATGACTAGATGAATCTACCACCATGCCATGTATGAATAACAAAATACATTAAAGTGACTAGTTAATAAATGTAAAAGTGAAAAAAAATTGCTGGTTTGGACCCACAGAGGGGCAAGGCTAGAAGTAATCCCGTAAGTTAAATAATCAACACTGGAAGATCCTGGAACTCACTGGACAGGATTTCGAGCCTAGTTTTTGAGGATAGCTCTTGAGAAAAACATGATACTGTAACTAATGGGACTCAAATACAGAAAGATCATGATGCAATTCAAACTGAGCAACAGAAAATAAGTTAATATGTAGAAGACTTCGAAAATAACTGATCAAGAAGGCATATTAACTAAAAATACAAAGCAGCATGAAAAATCAACCTCTATTACATAACTGCAGAACATGCTTAAAAGGATTTTTGCAATTGAAATAAAAAAATAAAAACTGCATATAGAATAAAACCCAAGCAAGCCTCAGTAGGAAATAATGTTACAAGGTGCCATCTTCCAGAAAGTGTTGGAATTTAAGGAATTGAAAGCTTTCTGGATTAAGGTAAAAATGAATGCCTGTACAAGATGGGAGAACGAACCTAAAATGGAAATTATGAGAAGAAATTTGGAGTGCATCATGAAAAGCTTTCAAACAGAGTAAAATGTCTGAAAACACGCCAGAGGAAGCCAAGAAGGGATGCAGAGGATAAACAAAGGAGTTCAAGGCAAACTTCAGGATGTAAACATAAGCAAGCAGGCAAAAAGTTGGAAACCAGTTCATTAATCATAGAGGAATATGTTCAGGGAAAATAGTCCAAGCTATACTTACACATGTTCATCTCAGAAATGGGAGTCAAAGCTCAGGAGGGAGAGGAGGGAGATCTGGAAGTCACCCTTGCCAAATTATTCTCCAGACAAACCAGCCCAATGTGCAGAAGGGGCCAAAACCAAGAGAGACTTTGCTATTAGAAATGCTGTGAAGAATGAAACAAAGAGACCCATGTTTCCACAAATTCTAGAGATTTCTACCCTGGTCAAGCTCAGTTCAGAAGGATATAACAGAGCTAGGTCAAATACAGAGGAGGTAATTATAATGTTCAAAGGGTTATAATAGCTTCCTTATGAGAAGAGAGTGAAAAGGCTGGAGAGAAGTCCCAAAGGAGAGATAAAGACTTACCAAATCACACAAGAAATTTGCAGAACTACATTTCCTCATCTCCTTGCAACACCACAACTGAGAGGTACTTGGTGAAACTAAAAGGTGATTAATTTTAAAAATACAAAGAAAGTATTTCTTTCCACAGTGGATCCTAAAGTTCTGGGATTTGTTGTTGTATGAAGTTGCAGAGACTATCAGACAGTTTGGAAAGGAATTAGACAAATTCATAGACACCAAAGCTTAGATCATGGCTTGAAGGACTAGAAGGATATAAGTGAATAATAAAAAGCAGCTTCAAGCATTGAGGAATAAACTGCAGACAGTCTGTAGTCTTTCATGCTTTGTCCAAAGTGGTTTCTCTTTCTGTCATTGGGAAACATGGAAAAAATTTCTGCCACAGGAGTAAATGTGTTTAGAGAAGCATACTTTATAAACAAATTTAACTTTAATTCCCCCTGCATATTAATGAAAATGACAGAAGATTCTACAAACCAGTTAAGGAATTTGAGCACATACTCTGACACAAAGTCTCATTTTACTCTGGGCATTTTTAGTATCATCAACACAGCTGCATCAGTGGTGACACCAGACAGAATGAAGTTTGGGATTTATGGCGGATGTTTCAGAGCAAGGCTCTGTTGGCTTAGACACATCCCACTTCTCTCTTGGGCTGAGAAAGTGCAGCCTTAGTGGGATCCAACACAACTCTGCTGCATGCTTGCACAGTCCTCATCAAACCAAAAAGTGAAAAGGCATCCCTTCCCAGAGAGGGAATAATCCACCAATTATCAGAATAGCTATATATGAAAGACTTCATTAAAAAAAACCCAAACCCACACACACCAAGCCATGGACAAGGACTTTTTTTTGTCAGTTCTTGCTTTCTACAGATTGTAAGGCTCCACGAGGCTCACAGTGTTTGAATCAGCATATGGAGGTTCAGCATGATCTCACAAAGGAGTTCAGGTAGAAATTCAGGTGCCCTGACAGTCACACACTTCTCACAACTGGAACAGCACAGATAAGATCTCAATTTTAGCAAGAGGCAAGCACTGCCTAGAATTTGCTCTTACAACTGGTGTGAGGAAGGAAATCTCTAAATGAAGTCTAAGAATAAGCCCTTACTGCAAACATACTTCAGATTTTTCATCAGTCTAAGGTTTTGCTTATTTCACACATTTTGAAAGAGGAACCCTTCCCAAAAACAGCTAGCTAGCTTGGGAAGTAATCTAAAATTGTGTTGTCTGCTCTCTGAGGAAAAATACTGCTGTGCTTTCAATGCCACACTAATCTAGGAATGCAAAGCCTACTCTCTACCAATTATTTAAGTCACTCCTTTTTGGCTTTGAAGTTTTTCATGCACCTACTCATGAAGATCCTTTTCCTCACTCCTGTGAGCTCATACACATTTATCTTAACCATGCCTTTATCAATCAACTTCCTAAGAGTTGGACTAAAGGAAGCTGAGATATTCCTTAAAAAGAGCCAGATGTAGCACCCACAGGAAAAAGAAATAATTACCACAGTAAGGAAGACTGTCAATTCAATCAGTTTCTATTCAGGCATTGCTCATAAAAAAATCAGTCTTAGCAAATCAGCTCCAAGGAAATGCTGAGGAATAAGAGATTACACTCTCATAAGACACTTTTCTCAGGTGACCCATTAGTCATTCCTCCCAAGTAAAGATTTCCTATTTAACTATTTTGAAAAGATCCAAGCAGGAATTTCTTCATTGCTTTCACCTTGATAGCTTTTTGTGTAGACTAGCACCACAAATTCAGACTTGGCCTAAAATGGATGTTACTTCATTCCCTCTCACCAATTCTCAGTTGACATCAGATTTTTTTTATTTTTTCCTTATAGCCACAATTAGGACAAAGGATCAAAAATGTCCCAAGGAGTTGCTCTTCAACCACTACATAGCTATTACCACCATATAGTGCATTATCAATAAAAGAGACCAGCAATAACTGCTATTTCTAAAGGAGAACCAAACAAGCTCTCTTTATAGGACAGCCAGCAGCAAGATGACTTTTCTAAACGGTAACAAATTGCCACTCTGATTGAAGCCAGCTGCCTAGCAAAAAAACTGGAATCATGCATTGATATTTTGGAGCACTTGCTTTTGTAAAACATTGTCTGGGTGCAGCACTATTTATATGCAGCCCTTCTGCATGCTGTGTTCCAGATGAAGTGACAGCCACCATCTTCAAGCAGCTGCAAATTCATCTCTGCCACTGAATCATATAAATCAGGGTATTTTTTCTGAATTCATTTTGATATAATTAGGACAGAGAAAAAGTACAGTCAAGAATCAACAGGTATGCCAGCCTACCATTCTACATGGCAGTCCAGAAAAACTCATTCAGCTCTTATATTTATGCCATTCTATTTTGACTGCCTTGTACCAAATTTGCAATGGCAGAAAAATTTACCCCTTCTGAGCTCTCCCACCTCGAGGTTCATGCAGCCTGATAAAGGGAACAATGGTGGGGGGAAGGAAAGCAGAGCAAAAGGGGCACATAGCCACTGAGGAGGGGCCACTGTCTGGCATGCTGGAAAGCTCCCTTCCCAGGTCTGCTATTCCTTGCCACAGTTACACCTTCCCCAGGGGCCACCCTCTTCCCTGCAGATGCCTAGAGTTTTGAGGTTTGAAAGGAGCAAAACGTGCCCAGTTTGACTGACTCTCCTCACACCCCTACACAAATGCAGATTCTTTATCAGATGCTGACCAAATGCTGTTCCATGATCAGTGCTAGACTGGAAAGTGCACAGTTTCCTTCCTGCCTGGAGCTCCTGCATCCATTCCTGCCACAAGGAGATAATGGGTTTGCTCCAGTCCTACACGGTCTGATAGAGACATCCCATCCTGCAGCAGCCTCTCAACCAGCAGGCAAGAACATCTCCACCTGGCAGCAACTGCAGCTTCTCTTTTTCACAAGGGAGGCTAAAACCAAAAGCAATACACAGATACCTTTTTCTCTCAAAAAACTTTCCTGTTGCATCCAATATGGCCACAACACACAGGAGGTTGGTCAGTGTACCTGGGCACTCCATGGCTCATTGCTGTCAATGCTGCTCACCTGCTTCTCACAGCTGTACCCACTGGGGATGAGGCTCAGCTGCAGCCCCACCCCAATTACCACAAACTGTGTGCCTACACTTTCTGGTACTGGCTTTTTTTTTTTTTTTTGGCCCCCAGTAGACACATATTGAAATTTGGTTTGTGGTGTAGGTGCTTTTCATTACTTTCTGAATAAATAAAATGAAAACAAAATTTTAAAAATCTTCAGAGCTTTGGAGGTGCTCATAGTAAGAATTTCTAACTTCAGCAGACTTGTATCTGAGGACAAAACCAAGGATATCACTAAGGTCCCAGTCAAGTGCAAGAGTTAAGGCCACAAGACTAGAGATGAACAAACTGTCCTCTGAAATATGAACACAGTCTCTTAACCACAGCAAAACATCTTTTCTCCTGAAATTGCTTTCTTTCAAACAGCATGATATGTAGACATATGTCAGTGACATTACAGGCTTAAATCAAATTGAAAGGATAAGATAGCCTGAAGAAGTTACACTGGTTTAGTAACTGGTGAGGGTCAAAGGAGTTACAGATGTGCTGCTGGCTTCCTGTGCTTATGGCTCTTGTTTGCCAGAAGAAGACAACTTCTGGCAAACCACTCACTTTTAATAAACTTCATTTAACAGAACAACTGTTCTCAAAAAACTTGGCCAAAAACTGGGTTGTCTGCTTACATTACTATTTTAGCATTCACAAGTCAGTTGCATGAACTTACAGTTTTGTAGAAGGAAAATATTTCTTGAGTTAGAAAACAATCGTGATGTTCTGGATTTTTGGACCAGATCCTGAGCCCTTGCATATCTGAATATCCATAGACCTAATTTTAACCTTTATTTTTTTGTGAAAATTCAGGGTGAAAGGAACAGATTTTTGGAGTTATAGTTGCCCATATCCTTACCTCTTCTCACCCTCATTGCTATCACCTCAATATCAACACCTTTAACAAACCAGTTCTTTCCAAACTTAATAGAGGCCTGGACTTTGAGGACATTTATTTTTCTCTTTTCATTGGAAAAAAAACGTGAAGCATAAAAAAAAAAAACTAAGTCTGGCCCAAGGTGAGCTAACAAAAAAGGCCCCCCCAAGAGGCCACAGTCGAGCACAAAAGTTTTACCTAAATGTAGGAGCAAGGGAAGCATCTCCTAGCAAAATCATCTTTTTGTTGAAGGTATATAAAGGATGGTGGCTTTAGCGATGTGCAGTCCAACAGGATTCAGGGTGACTCAACTCACTCATCACAAACACTTAAAAATGCCACCAGTCTTTTCTCTGGAACATTTTTCTTATACTCTTACTAATAACAGAGCTAAATTTGAGGTATTTTAGGAACTTAAGGGGACTTCCTCACAGTGCTAAAATTCAGTACTTACAAAAGCAAATGCTACATTGTTAAAATATGACTTCTGCATTTTTGTAACTCAAGGAAGAATTTCAAGATTTAAAACTAATAAAATCACATGATGTACCAAGGAATTAAGCTCCTGAAATTTAGTAATTATGTTACATAAAAATCTTAAAGAAGAAGTGAAATTTCAACTGTGATTTGAAAGAAAATAACTTGAAAATGTCACCACTCTCCTGAACTTTTGGGGGAGCTAATCACATAAAAAAGCAACTGAGAAATATTACATTTTCCTTGTGCACGAAAATTATGAAAATAGGCTTTTGCAACAAATAAGTTAATAAAGGCATTTAAATGAGGGAAAATGAGACTCAGAAGCAACAAAATAGGATGCTTTAATACTTTCACTCTTGTCAGGTCCTTATTTTGTCCCACACCACCTACCTCTCAGGTAGAGAGCTGAGAGATTTCAGCTCTCTACCTGACCCCAATAAGGCAAGAGTTTCCAAGAACTAATAGTAACATTACCAGTTTACCTGCTCTTCACTCTTGTGCCTTGAGGTTTAGGAGAGTTTTTACTTAACAGAGACAAACATTCAACCCCTAATATCAATCTAGGCTGGGGGGTGAGCAGATGGAGAGCAGCCCTGCCCAGAAGGATTTGGGGATGCTTCTGGAAGAGAGGCTGGGCATGCCCTGACCATAGCAATCACAGCCCAGAGAGCTAAACATGTCCTGGGCTGCATCCAGAGCACAGTGGGCAGCAGGAAAGGGAGGGAGGGGATTCTGCCCCTCTGCTCTGGTGAGAGCCCACCCACATCCATCTGAGATCCCAGCACAGGAAGGATGTTGGAGCGAGTCCAGAGGAGCTCACTCGAAGAATTTATTCAGTCTGGAAAAGAGAAGGTGACCTAATTGTGACCATCCAGCATCTGAAGGGAACTTTAGGAAAGATGGAGAGGGACTTTTTACAAGAGCACACACAGGATGCAGGAGAGTACCTTAAAATTGAAAGAGTGAGTTTAGACTGGTTACTAAGAAAAAATTTACTGTGAGCATAGCAAGGCAAGGAACAGGTTGCCCAGAGAAGTTGTGGATGCCCCATCTCTGGAAGTGTTCAAGGCCAGGCTGCTTGGTGCCCTGGTCTCCCTGCCCATGGCAGGTACTTAAAACAAAGTGATCTCTAAGGTCCACTCCAATCCAAACCATTCTATGGTTCTGGGATCTAGTAAACAGTTACATCCTTTTAACCTTTACCCAGCAGCAGCTCTTCCCCCAAATTTATCACCAGCTAGTGTCACAGGCTACTCCTGGAGACACACCCACACTGCAATCACTGTACTACAACACCCAGGTTGCAACACTCAGCTGCCCAGGCTCAGGCTGTTCGCTGTCTGTACTGGCAAAAAAAAAAAAACCCAAGCTGCTTTTTTTAAAGAAAGCTAAGCCCTTCTGAAGGAGCAATAGTCACAGTAGGACTGCAATGCAGATATACTTCAAGAAACTGTACCTGCAAAGTCCCCTCAGAGAAAAAAAGGCAATTAATTCCCTAAACCAAAATGGATCCCCGAGGATATAAGCAGAGGTCAGGAAGATTTTTCTAATGCTCTCTGCAGCACAATAACACCAACAAGGAAGGAGCAAGCTCTCAACAGCTTCCACAATATCAGAAGCATTTGTGTGAAACAGAAACATCACATCAGTGGTGCTCAACCCTCCTTTACATGGGAATTCCTTAGTAACAGCAAGAAAGGGTCTACTGAACCTTTTTCTTTCTTATCAGAGAGAAAAAGTCTGCATATTGCAACACTTCCTCTGGAGGACATAACCACTGGTCACACCTTAGCACAAGGAAGATATTTTTACATACTAAAGCATATGACCATACAGCGTAAAAAAAACCCCATATATTCTCAATGTAGTGATTGTTCTGTGTTGCTGGAGCCAGTTACTTCATTTATTTGCTACCATATAAGAATAATTCCACAGCATTTTCTACATTCAAAAAATGCATATAGTAGTGACAAATATCATCTCAGTGCACAAGTACAATACACAAGTAATGCAAAAAAGCAATTGCATGTTTTTCCGCTTCCTAGGTAGTTAACACTGCTTTTAATTTCATCTCTGTCTTTCCATATTATCATCTGCAGAAGCTCACGGCCAGGAGTTTGCCCTAGTAATAGCTGACTGTTCTCTTTGATATCACTCCTTGCTCTTTATAGACAGCCCAATATTCATGGTGATTAGCAGGGAACAGTCCTGTCTATCCAGATAAGTCATGAGCGCTTAGCAGTTCACTCCATACGTCACCACTAATTGCTGTAAAAAAAAATTCCTGCATTACTCTTTTAAACAAACACACACACAAAAAAAAAAAAAAAAAAGACATTAATTATCTCTCTGGGAAAGACAACAATGCTTCACCACAGTAGGGAAGAATTTGTTTCCATCTGTAATTCCAGGAAATAACACCTTACTTGTCAACTTTTTTATTCTTTGTCTGCTATTTAACGCTCCATGAACCTGTACTAAAATATTACCTTCTAAAAAAGTCTCAGAAAGTTATTATCAGATGAGTCATAGTAATTGCAAGCCTAGAACTGCACAACCATGCATTCCTAGAAGACAATACTAAGAAGAATGGAGCAACAAGCCCTAGCACAGGAATAAGCATGGGTGAGAGTGACTACTGACTACTACTACAAAGATAGTATTTCTATTCTCAGTTTAGCTAATGTTCTTAAAAGAAAATAATAAACCACAACAAATTTAAGCAGGTATGGTTTTAACCTCCTCCATATTTGTGGAAGGCCCCAAAAAACTCACTCAATGAAACTTTCAAAAGGGCATTACAGTGGTTCACATACTCTGAGTTAGACACACAGAAATAAGAAGATATTCTCAGGGAGTCAAAACAACAAAAAACTTGTATGGCAACCCCAGAAAATCAGAGAACTTTGTCAAAAGATTTAGAGCAGCATTCTACCACCATGAAGTACTTCTTAAAGCATTTAATTTAACCCACTCAACTCCACAAACTCTAAGTCAGTTTGATTTTATGTTAATCAAAATTCCAAGAGGGATTTAGTAGGAGAAAGACAGAAGAGATACAAAAGAAGAAATATAACTACCAGTCCTGGTTTCCAGCAGCATTCAGCTAATGGAAATTCCAAGAGGAGGTAGGGTCCAAACATGTTCTGCTTTAAACACCCCTTGGCTTTCCTGGGCCCTTCCCCCAGGTGGGATTTCTGGTCACTTGCCCACTCAGGAGCTGGGTTAGTGGCTCCAGAGTTGGGTGTGGAACATTGCCTCTGCTGGGCCAGGGATGGGCAGCCACTGCCAGGCTGGGATACAGGCTCTGGGGGTGGGGAGACATGTATGGAGCAGAGAATCTCCTCACCAGAGCAAGACCCAACCTGCCCCTTCGCCTCATATACACACATGAAATGTTTTGAGCTATCAGTCATTTCAGTCACTCACAAATTGGACAAACTCTGTGAGAAATTTGTTTTTTCCTCAAAAGTTACATTTATAAAGTTATACTTTGAAGAGACATTTTTAAAACAAGTGGGAGATGTGGATTTGTTTTGTTAACTTTTCTTTTTCGAGTTTTAAATGATTTGCTCTTGAAATGTGTCCATGGCAACCTTCCTGGTTTTGTTTCTGATGGTGACTGGGGAAGATTTTTTTAAGGGAAAACATGGCCTATATATACTGAGCAAACTAATACTGAGCTGATACCAAGAGTGTTGTAAAATATTCTTACATAAATATGACATCTTATGTCCTCATTTGTTAAAAGTAAAAACAAAATGATGTTATGTCCAATCATCGCATAAATCATGTACATCCCATTTTGCCATAGGATAATCACATTGTTTCAAAGAATACTTTTTCCATTAGATATTTTTCTTGCAATAAAAGAAAACTTGGCTAAGATTGATTTAGAAAGTTTTATCTGTGAGAAAATTGCTGTTGACTGATACAATCTCCCTCATCAGGAGCAATCCTTCTCTAAGACAGCACTTAAAATTATATTTCTCAGTTGAAGGAATTGCAAATAGGACAAAATACATCAGGTGAACAAATATCTTTCAAAAGCCATTGTGAAACCATCAAAGATTTTACAGACACTTTCATAGAGCTGAAGGCAAGGAAATAGAAAGTTTAATGTTAGTTTTACAGACATGCCTTCCTTTGCCACAGCTGCCAGATATCATGACCATGCCAGCTCCAGACAAAAACTCCAGTGCAGGCTAAATTTCTCTTTTGGTGGTTTTGGCATGAAAATAAACTGATCACAGCTGTAATATGCAGTAAATCCTTTCAGTGATCAATAGCTTTCACCATATGAGCAAACAGTAAAGTCCAGAAAAGTAATTTCTGAAGGGAACATCAGTAGGTACTCAGGAATGCTCATTTTATTTTGCTTTGTGTTTTGGGGGGACAGATTTTTTTTGTTTTGTTTTGCTTTTTTTTCCCCTCCAGACTTCCTCTAACTTGGTTCCATGGACTGAATGCCACTTAGTGGCTGTGGCATGCTAGGTGCCTTCCTGGACTGTATGTTCTCACTCAGGTTCATCCCAAAGGAACCCAGTTCTCACAGGCAAAGACCACTACATAACACAAACCAGAGCAGAAATGAGTGGGGACTACTGCAGATTTCCCTTCTTTATCTAACCTAAAGATGCACTCAAAGTGACTTTAAAAAAAAAAAAAAAAAAGACCATTTTTGTTTCCATGAAAGTAGATTTATGAACAAAATAATTCAGGTGAAGAAAGTTTTTTGTTGGATAAGAACATCTGTTTAAGAGCCTCACTTAGTAAGTTAGTGAGGAGTTAATAAGACACTTTCTGGCAACGCTTTTTTTAGCTTGGCTTTTCTTTGAACCTCTGGCTGACGCAGCAAAGGGACACTTCTGAAAACATCTCAGTCAATCAATATATGAACATCTCAAGAAAATATGTAAGGAAGATTTCTGTGTCCCAATTAAAGTTTTGACATGGAGTCACCATTTAACATTCACCATAAACTATTTTGATCACTATTGTCAGACTCCACATGGAAGATCGAAGCCATGCAAGTAGAACATTTAATATCTTTCTGCTGCTCTTGTGCAAACCTGATAATGAATTCAACCTGCTAATTAACTAACTTCTAATTAATTCCTGTGCAACCATTAGTGTGCTGTCACTCTAGCACCTACATATTACATTAGTTTTCTTCTATTGTTACTTTGCTCATCATTTTTCTAGGAGGAGCATATTGTGAATTTCATTTCATATTGGAAAGCCTTCATGGCAGTATCTTCATGTACAATACTGTCATTGAAAATACACATTGCCTAAGATAATAATTTATAACATAGCTGGAAAAACTTACCAGAAATTCAAAGTATTGATTTTTTTGAAACGGCTTCCATATTGATTATTATTGGATTGTCCTGTACTCTTTCAGAAATCCTTATTGTTTACAATGCATCTTTGCATAACTACTGCTATCTGTAAGTGGACACTAAAGTCCATGGACCTGTTTGAAGAATTGGGACCTTAGAATTCTTAAGTACAGTATTTTTAATTTTAAATTAAGAATTTCATAATTAAGATGACATTTTTTTCTAACTGATACCAGTGCCTTTAGCCCCTTAAAAACATAAATTTTTCCCCTAAATAACTAAACATGAATTCAAAAATTAACATATGGTTTGCCTTTCATTCTAAAACATCTGTTCATCTGGAAATAATTAAGGACATATATGTTTAAGCTTATCTTTTGGGTTTTTTTGTGACTACCCTGTAAGATCTATTTTAAGACATTTTAATTGTGAGCATTCATCAGCATGAAAAATTCAGTAAATAGAGATCATTTCAGCATTGTTAACTGTAAGCTCAGATTGTATTTGTCACAGGAGAGAGATGGAGTACAGGTGAGACTCACGCATACTCCTACTCATCTGCACCAACTATCAGGGTCTAGAAAAAAAATAACAGGTTCACTCTTCAGCTGGTTGTTGATGATTACACCCTTAGTGTGGCTGAGACCCACTAATGAGCACAGACTTTCAACAGCCCAAACAAAGACAACATGTGAACAGTCCAGGTGATTTTTACTCCTATTTTCATCCATTTATAGAAGGAAGAAGCTCAGTAGGAACAAATGGGTATCCAGGATGAATGCCCTGTGAATTTATCTCTTTCATCTGTAGAAATTAAGCTGTACCTTTACTACTGAAAGCACAGGCAACCAAATACCCAGTGAACCTGTGCTGAGACTATTCCTAGCTCCAAAGCACAATGTTTAAGGTGTTGAGATGAAAGCCTACTTAAAACAAATATGTGTTTCCTCTCTTATCTTCTCACTATTCAGGGTGCAATTTTGGTGGTTTTGGAGCTATAGGGTGACAGAGATCTCTTGGCTACAAATACCTAAGGGAATGTTCAGTATGACAAACTCTTTCCTTTCCTCACCACATCTTTTCTTTCTGCATCTGAGAGAAGAAGCTCATCTCCTCTCTGCTGTCTGCACACACAAAACACATGTATTATATAAGTTCAAGCCTTCTAAGCAGGGAGTACAACTCTTTTGTTTGTATCACCAGCTGACACTCGTGCTGAGATGAGCTGCTCTTCCTGGCAGCTCTGGAATCTAGAGGTGATTCTTTCTTTCTTACCAATGTAGAGAGATTGGCAACACACCATAGGGCATCCAGAGGTCTTATCTGAGATTTAGATTTTGATAACTACAAAGTGGGAGAGTTCCAGTCACACTGGTAGGTTAGAAATCCTCATCAGTCAATAAATTGCCTGGTCACAGCCTGAAGCAGGAAGGAATATATCCTGCATAGCTAGTAATTCTTCCTGTCTGTTCTTTAATTCCTGATTTTTGGAATTCTAATCAAGATACTTTGGTAGACCCATAGGTAGATGGGGTTTCAGCCTTCACATCCACCAAAAACTTCTTTATAAAACAAGAACCATTAGAGCATCCTTGATGCAATATTGCCAGGCAATTTGGAAATTATATTGGAGTAAAATAAAAAGCTACAAATGAAGTTGCAGCCTCCCTATGTAGCTCTTGCTACCTATATCACAGTATGGACTGATCCAAGCAAAAAAAAAGACACCATATTTTTGTAGTTAAGGGTCCTGGAAGTGAAAACATATTTTTTCTATACATTTTTGAGACCTTTTCACATAAATTTGAATGACAGCAAAATAAATTTAAATAAATATATGAAAATAATCTTCCCAACTGACTCCAGTTTCTCTTAGAGACTTTTAATCATTTATCTTCAGTGTCAAAGAAATGTTACCTGCCCCATCATGAAATCCCAAGGGAGGCACAATGCTCTTGTTTTTCATAAGGAAAACTGAACAAGGTCATAGATATGGAGGGAATGAGGGCTGGAAGGAGTGAAATATATGGCTATGACAGACTAAGAATTAATGGAAGAAACAACTTACTTCTACCTATGCTGTGATTTTTGCAGTGTTGGCATATATCACTTATCTTGCTGTAAGAGATGAAAAATAAATCATCTTAATGATGAAGACAGTCTAAATTCACTGGGAGTGAGGCACTGTACAGCAATTTGCACTGCTAGCAATAGTTTTAAATATCTTCCTCCGGGTTAGGATTTCATAGCACACAGCAAATTCACATCCATTCAGAAGTGAATGTGTGACTTGAACCAAGTCTGATTTTAGGGAATTCATTTCTGAGACAAATGACCCAATTGAGTCTAATGGCTCTGTGAAGCTGCCTAGAGTAAAACATATGAGTAAGAGATTGCATGTTTGAGGCCTAAGACATTAAGAAGCATAATGCTGCTATCCAGTGATAGCATCATTAATGCAGCCATTTATTGGTTTATTTTTACTTAGAACAGGAGAAAATGCATGGCCCTTCTGAGACCATGAAAAATCAATATACTTTCAGCTTTCAATAACACGATCTAAACCACTTTCTATAGTCTGCAGTGAAATCTGCTGTGGGTATATGATGCCTTTCATTCTCACAACAATATTATTTCCATTTTAACAGACACAAGAGAAGACTTCAGTGTAACCATAATTAAGCCTATGCTACACTGCCTAAAATGAAAATTATATACATTAAAAAGCCCACAAAGTTCTTTTAAGATATTTTTTCACAATAAAGAAAAAACTATAGTCACCAAAATCTGTATAAAATATTGTACAATCACCAGCTTGTGGTAGCACCAAAGTTTGTATAATAGGATGTCATTGAATGTCATTGACTACACAGTCTATAAAAATGACAACACATTCCATAGATGTTTATTGGACCCATTGATACCCTATTTTGAGAAGATCCACTGCTACATTACATTTTTCCATGTAATTTTCCCCTCAGTATTGAACTCGGCAGGAGGAGCCCTTTCAGAAGCATTATGCCTCCAGGAGAGAGGGCAGCACTCCTTAAAAACAGGGATATGTTAGGCCAACACCAATCACCATTCCTGAACCGCCAATGACAAAACCTTTCATAAGTAATTTATGTTTGGCTTTATTTGAAATTCTCCTTATTCACTATTATTCTCACAAGAGCTGTGTTGGAACTCAAAGAAACAGCATGGGTTAGTTCTGCAGAGTTCATGTGTGAAACTGTGGCTTTGGGAGGATTTGGGTTCTGTTTTAAAAGCTAAATCTCAAATACATCTGTACTAAATACATCAGTAGTAACAGGTAGTGGCTCATCTGTCTTTAAAAAAAAAGGATTCATTCGCAAAAGGTATAATTAAAAATAAATTGTTTGAAGAGCAATCATTTCACTGAGTACAACATAACAGCCTTCCCCTGCTACAAACACTTACCATTCACTGTTGAAAGGGCTTTCTCTTACTGGCAACATTTATTTTTGACTTACAGCATGAGAAAATATCTCTTTGTTTCCATAAAGTTTGTTCTTCCTTTCAAGTACACCAAATCAAGTATACAGGTGTTTTACTTGCTGGTACCAAATGTTTCATCCCCATTTTTAGGACTTTTGTAGTGTCACCAGGGTCCAAGAGAATTAAGAAGCTCTCAGAATTCTCATCTGTCAAGGTTGTCTTAAAACTCTTAATATTTTAACACACTACTTCAATTTCTCTTTGTGCTTATAATTTAATACCTGACATCCAGGATAATGCAATTGGCTTGCTTATTTTGGCCACTGTATCAAATGATGTTTTCAGTACTGCAAGCTTCACCAGAGTCCTAGGGTGACGTTATGGTGCTTGTATCCCCAGTCATGTGTTCTGTTTATGCTTGATATTTTGTTCTGTGCCTTCAGGACTGACTCTGAAAGTGAAGGATTGTTTTGTCTTGTTATTAGCTGGCTCACCTCCCCCCCGGTCTGTGTCTAGGAGAGGCTAGGTTTGCTTGCTGGCTTGCTTGCTTTCGCTTTGCTCTCACTCCTGCTTTTTGCTTTTGCTTATTAGTTAGTTTAGCTAGGCAGTCCAATTTTTACCCTGGACTGTTTTTTTCTTTCCTTTTCCTGAATACCGTCTGAACCTGCTCCAGACTGGGACCTGGAAAACACCAAGAAACACCGAGAGCCTGCATTTTGTGACCTGCAGCAGCCATCCCCAGTGCCAGAGACCAAGAACTGGGTGACCACTGCTAGGAGAGACTTTCTGAATTTGTTATCTCTTCAGAGCGGTGAAAGAAATCTGGTGTTGTTTGTTTGTATTGGGGAGTGTTTTGCTTGTTAAATAAACAGGGTTTTTTTCCCACATCTCTCCGAGGAAATTCTTCCCGAACCAGGTGGGGGAGCAGTCATGGGGGGTTTGCTTTCTGGGGGTTCCTTCTGGAGGTTTTTTCCCAAATTTGCCCTAAACTAGGATAACCAGTGTGAAGTCTGTGGGAGTCCACAGTGGGAGACACTGTGCTGTAGGAATATATTTCTAAAACTGATCCAAAAAGTGTTAGGAAGAACTTGATTCAACACAAACATAATGAGGCTAAGCATCTGAACTATTTCTTTTTTCTCCAGGCAAGTCAATACTTCAGACCATCTGAAATATCTGAAGCAACTGACCATTACTTAACCCAACAGATTCAGATTCAGCAGGCATGCTCAACATCTCAGCTTCTGCAAGCCCTAAACCTTGGTGCCAACGAGTTACATAAACAAACACTGACATACACACTGAACCACAGACACTGAGATATTTGCAAATTTAAGACTTAACAGGGATGATAGACTGAAGAAAACCAGGAGAATATAACCATCTTCTGCCTCTCGTTTGCTGGCTAGACAGGGCTTTGTAAAGATAGCTTGTTCTATTTGCCTTTAGAGCTTGACAGTAACAGTGGTTCTCCAACATGGTACTGAATTAGGAGGCATTGTGTTTGTATTGTTAGAACCTTAATTGAAACAGTCAGAGAGAAATGTTTTATTACAGAGAGAGAAAGGACTTTTTTAATAAGACTCTAAGGAGACTTGGCTTTAATGATGCTTAACACAATGTTTTAAGCCACACGTTAAATCTACAGGCTATTTCTTATTAAATGTTGGCTGTTTAACAGCAGGCTGGCATCAGATTGCCTGCTGTGGATAGTTAGGGCTGGCTTGTGCAACTTCTGACAGACTCAACATTGATGAAAGACAGCAGCAATTTTAATTCTTACAGTGTTTCCCTTCCTGACGCTTTCTTTCCCAGGCTGCTTTTTATAACAGATGTTCTTCACATGGCACAAGCACAAATATAATCAATTGTATCACTTGAAACACTAGGTAAGAGACCAGGATTATAAAAAGTAGGTTCATCTGTTCCTCAGTGTTTAACACAAACTTTTGATAAGGATATGAAAACACAGAAGTAATGAAATAAATACTCATCATTAAAACTTTTTAATCATAAGTTAGCAATTGAAAAGAGAAACCACAATATAGAAAACCAAATTTAGTAGTATATTAGTAAATAAGCTTTCTTTTTATAAGGATGCTAAGACTAATAGACATCAAATAAGCAGGTTTTTAGAAAAACCTCTCAAAGTATGGATTTTCAGCTAAGTTTTTTAGCCACAGTTCAGTTACATTTCAAATCAGTTGACTACCTTTATTTTTCCAAGCAGATTTTTTGTCCCTTATCCCACTTGGGGAATTTGCACACTCTCCATTTAGAGAAAGGGGCAGGGAGGGTTGGTTGTTGTGGGGTGGCATTTTGTTGTTGGGCATTAAAAAAAAATGCCCTTACAAAAGAAAGCTGCAAATGCTGTCACAGATGAAGAAAAGATAAAAATTTTGTCTGTAGTAGATTGAAATATAAACAAAATCAGATACAACCCATTACAAAATTCCAGAGCATTAAAATTTGAATCCTTACCCTTCATACACAGAGCAGCAGCAAACAAATTTTATGGCATGATTTTTTTAAAAATCTAAGTTGCCTTTCTGCCAAAATACACTTTTTTTTGTCTAAATATGGCAACACATATGCATCTGCGGAAGCTGTTCTATGCAGACAAAGATAAGATGACAGTTCACAGGATAATTTCATGGACTGAAAATGGCATTTCTACCCAGCTTTTAACACGAAAAAGCACTCAGTTCTGCACTAGTTCTGATTTTTCCCCATAGTCCCTTTCTAAAAGGCAGGAATACCCTAAAGGAAATGGGAAAAAGGCAAATCAGGAAGGCTGATCAGGTGATTCAATCAGTCATGGGACTGATATTGGCAGTGGTAAACAAGGTTGTCTCACCAAAACCTAACCTTCAGGAAAGAGGCAGAAGTAATGAATTAATCTAAAGCCCCAAAAACCCATGAGTTGATATGCAAATCTAATAATCAGTTACTGTATTACTGATGCTGACTTTCTTGATCCAAGAGGGAAATTTGCATTTTCTGCTAGAAAGAACTATCTACAGGCAGTAAATAAAGTAAAACATCTCAAATATCCTAGCACCATCAAAGAGTTACATGATGAAGCTAACACAGCATAAAGAGATAAAAGCAAAGAGCTCACATAACCAAGGTCACAGAAAGAACTTTCTGCTATGTGTTTTGGTGAGCAAAGATTAAAACTTCAATAACACATTGAAAACAAAAATTCTTTTCAGATTACTAGAAGACACACGCACACAAAACCAACTAACGAAAAACAACACCCAACTGCACCAGCCAAACAAAAAACTATAAAGGAAAAATAATCACCAAACTTCTTTAAATACTTCGAGCCTGGAATATTTGTAATTCTATGTATGGAAGAATAATTTAGCAGTGAAAGCCCACAGTTGCCTGCCTGGGACATTTGTTTGGAAATGGAATGGTTTCTTACTGAAAAGCCAGCTGAAAGTGAGCTGAAACGCATGGAGTACCTGACAATATTAATGAAATCCAGAGCACCAGAAGCAGGATTAGGGCAAAACCTTGCATTTCCACCTTGTAGGCATTCTTAAGTCAAACATTTATAGTAGCAGACAGCAACCCCACACACAGGACCTATCTTTTGCAGGTATTACTGCACTCATTCTTGCATAAATACACACACAGATCAGAGACAAAAAAACAACTATGGTGCATTTCACAATTCTTTCAAAATGCCTGTCCTTTCTAGCTTTCACATTTTTAATGCTTGGAAAGCATTCAATTTTAAATTCTCCCACTAATGGATTCTCTGCAGCATTTCTGGGGTGGCCATTCCACACCCTGAAGAATTTTATTTTCATTTACCTTTTTTGTTCTCCTTTTATTTCTATTCTCATTTTTTAAAGTTACTTTTCTGTAGGTAATTATTTACTTTTTTTTTTTTTCCTCTGAGCTCCGTTTACAATTTCTTCTCTATTCAAGCATTTGAGATGGTTATAGTATCCCTTTAGTTACTGTGTCTCTGATTATGCCTCCTTTTTTTGATTGGGACTCCTCCCTCTCTCCAAAACCAAATACATAATCTTCCATTGAATTTTGCCTGCATGAAAAGGGTACAATGAGACCATTTAATCTTCTCCCACTAATTGGTCTCTTCAAATCTCCAATCTCTTTTAATAGGGATTTTTTCCCTGAGTTCCTTTCAGCAAATTCACATTTTGTTGTGCCAGTTCCAGCAGCACGAGCACACATCCGGCTAATGCAGGACCGTTTACATATTAAAAACGTACATGCAAATGTTGAGCACAAAATAGAATGACTTCCAAACAGATTTTAGATGAAATCACACACGAGTGCAAATCCTTTAGAGAATACCCAAGTGTCCTGGAATTAAACTTTTACCCTAGGAAACAGCTAGAAGCATGTGGTAATATAGAACACTAGGATGATTTGGGTTGAAAGGGACCTTAAAGATGACCTGGTTCCACCTCCCTGCCAAGTGCAGGGACATTTCCCACCAGGTCAGGTTGCCCAAAGCTCCAGTCAACCTGGCCTTGAACACTTGCAGGGATGGGAATATACACCTATCTTGAGCAAGAGAGGCAGTAGAAAGACAACTGTTTATGTCATACCAAGATCCAAGCTGAATGTTTCCAATATTTTACAGTTATGAGATACATACGTCATTAATTTAAGACACTCGTGTCTCAGACATAGGAACCATAGAAGCCACAGTATTTAGACTTGGAAATTAGACAATTAATACACATACTGCAAAATGCTTTTGTACCAACATATGCTGAATTTGAAATCAGCTGAATGACTCCAACTTGAAGGGTTAAAACATCTTACACTATGGGGTAAGGAAAGAGGAAACAGTCTTCTTCAGAATCAATTCAACCAATCTATTGAAACTAGCCCAAAATACACTTGGCTGAAAATGAGCTTAAAATATAACTGCCTGCTAAGGGTACATCCATCCAGGGAGTACAGTAATCCTGTAACTTCTGTTATCCTACACTTCGGTATTTTTAGTTTGGACATATCAAAAGCACTAAAATATACCAGCTTGGTGTTTGCCAGGTGAAACCTGGAGCCTAAAACCATCTCTGCTCACTATGGACTTGTGGACATCTGCATTTCTGCCTGTTTGAGTTTCTCATCCAGAAAAATTACTTCTGCTAGGAATAAACTAACTTTCTATGATACATGTAGGCTCCACCTTAACCTTGTGCCACCTCCAGGTAATTCTCCATGCTGATTTGTTCCAGTCTGACATCTGTGTGCTAGGATTTAGGTTAACCTCTTACATTTCCCTAACAGATGCTCCATACACTCCAGTCAGGGATTTTGTTAATTTCTTCCCTAGTGGTGAGGACATCTCAACTTCAAGGGATTAGGAAAGAACGAGGGAATCAACAACAGGTGAATTAGAAGCAAATCAGACACTTCCCCATTGGAAAAAAATGTAGATGATAAAAGCTAAGTTTGATCCTCATGTTCATGCATGCTTTCAAAATAGGATTTGTCAATTGCAGATGCAAAGCAATTTCAATTTTATATTAGTCACTTTGTCTAGTTTATATTCTGAAACATTAAAGCTGCATAAATGACCTGCCAAGTACTGATGTAAGCTTATTGACAAAACAGAATGCTTAACAGTAAAGGCATAATCTCACAAGACTCCACACAGTGACTCTGTAATTACTGTTTTAGCCTCTGCACATCAGATCTCCAATATACTATGCAAAATTCAGCAAAACTTAAAAGAAATGGCTGATTTGTGCGGGAATAAATTATCTGAAAGAAATGCTCATTGAGAACAAAACCAGAACTATTCTAAAAAAATATGATCAATCATACTTCTTTCACTAAGGTTTAGAAATAAAGGGTAAACTTGGCAATTTCTTTATACATTCATGAAATCCTTGTGCAGTAACATATAGATTCCTCCCACATCCTCTAGAAAGCTACAGCAGTGCAACAAAATCTAAAAAAGAAGCACAAGAGAATAGCTATTCTCCTAGCATTCCATGTAAAATGAGGAAGCAAACCTCTGTTTGCTTAAGACAGGAGATCTAGCCAGAGCTTCCATTTTGGACTAGGCAGGAACAGAACCATTAGTTATTTCCACAAGGACAGGAAGAGAAAAAAGGAACAGAAATCAATATCAGGGTCAATGAGACTTGCCTATTTTAAGTCCATAAATTTTATCTGTATTTAGTTTTCTTCCCCTGACTTTTATTGTCATCTTGTATGCGCTCTCTGCATTTCCACTTCCACTATCCTTGCTTAGCACGTTGCATATTTATTTTATCAGGAATATTTTCATTATGCTCTTTCTTGATAAGAAAATTAAGTGGAAAAAAATGTTAAATGTTTTTAATCATCTGTGAAATGTAGACTAATTTATGCAAGCTTTTGGAACTGGATATTACACTTAACTTTTATCAGAGAAAACATCTCTAACAATTGGTTTGCCAAACATATACAGTTTTGCCTGGTTCTGGTTGCTTGTTGGCCAACCACGGCATAAATCTGCCCCAAACACAGAGCACAAATTAAAGAACCAAAGGTTTAATTCATGCTGCTTGCATAAGAATGACCACTTTGAAAATGAATTTTTGAAGACTGGCTTCGCAGTTAAGGAGTTGTTCTATGAGGATTCACTCCTCTACACAAAGAACAAGCATAAGCTGGATCCATACTCATAGATGCATTGCTCAATAATCCAACATTTCTGTATCAATGGCATTTTTTTAAATTGTGCAATCTTTCTTCAGTTGCTCTATTTCAGAAAGTTTTTATTAATAATTCCTTCAGGTTTTTGCCTCTATTAATATTCATCTACAAGAATGATGCCTTTAAATACCAATAACTGTCACTCTTCATCCATAATTTATGAACTTCTTAACACAAAATCCATAGGTTTGACTTTTTGCCCCTTGACTCCAAAAATTAAAGCCAGACAAAGCTATAGGGAACATCATAGGAATGTAACTATCATTATCTGCAATCTCAAAGACATCTGCTGTTTACATAAAGTTCATATTTTTTTTTCACATCTGGGCCAAAATCCTATTAAAGGCACCCTGTAGCTTCAGATCAATTTTATTTACATTTTAACAATGTTTGACAAGATAAACCTTTTAAGAAATATTGTATCATTTATGAGAAAGGGCACTGAACCTTAGGAAAATAGATTAACTGAACCCTTATAAAGGCTTCCCTCAAAGGGATGTTTTCATTTAAGTCACTGCTGTCGATCAAAAATATGGCTTTGTTCTTTATTATGTGGAAACTAAATTTCAAAAGAAAGAGTAATGTGGAAATATGAGAAAAAGCTTTACTTAAATAAGGATGAACAGGAGACTGGATAATCAAACGTTTCAGAGAGAAGGCAGAAGTCAAGTCTGTAAATCGAGGTGAGAAACTTTTTAGAAGCATTTCTTAATATGGATACAAACTTATTTACAAATTAAAAGATTTCACTCCTTTTGGTGTCTTCGAAATCTAAAGAGCATATAGAGCAGATTATATAATGTGGAAAACAATGTTAACACTCATTTTGAAGAATAAGGAAGGACATTAGGTACAATCCAATTAGCCTTCACAACTGTGTCCATTATATCTAAGATTACAAGACTGTGTATATATGCAATCACATGTGTAAAATACTAGTACAAAAAAAATTACCCCTGCCTGAAATTCCATTTTTACACGTGCAGATCATCATGAAGGACTGGACTATGTTTCTGTTAAGATTCTTACTGTGTTTCCCAAGAAAAGACATGCTATCTCATATCTACACAGTAGCACAGAGATCCCCAAACTAATCAACCAACATTTTGAAGCCCGAAAAGCACCTCAGCCATGTTCTCAAAGCACCAAAACCAACCCTATAAGGCCCTGCTTCCTGGCCCTGTGCTGACACACACACACATCCCAACCCAAGCTGGCATTACTAACCCCAGCAAAGCTTTCCTATCTACAAACTATCAATATTTATCAATATCATCACACAACTACTGCTGTCATAGGAAAGCAGAAAAAACAGTTCAATACCAAGCTGTCAATTTCAACATCCTTCATTTTCTTACCATTTTTATAGTGTTTACTATCTGGACTTCAGGTAGGCATGTTTTTCTATAATTCTATCTTACTAATATAAAATCATGACAATTGATTTAAGTCATGCATCCTTGGTTTACAGGCTGGATTTCACTTCCAGCAGGAAAGCTGAACTCAGAAATCAGTATATAAACTTAGAATTTGGGCTGGTTTTAAATAAAATCAAACAATGAAATTAGTTCTCATGCTCAGCAACAAAGACACAGCAAGAGAATACTGCAAGAGAAGGGCAAAAAACCAGGCAAAGCAGATATTTTACTAACATAATCAGTCTTCTAAACTTCTGAATTTTTCAGTGATATGCTAAGTTGTTCAGTTTCCTGAAAATGCTTTACAAATATGGATAATGATACCACATACAGACCAAGCACCTACTTTCCAATGCAAACTGTGCTTAATATGGAATCTCAGCACTGCAAAGCTTGATAATTCTGAAGAAAGCACGGACCAAGAAGACACCATTCAGGAATCCTATGACTTAGGTTTTGGTGGTATAGGGGATGGGTATTATCAGTAGGATATAGTAAAAAGACAGACTAAATTCCAACTGCAGGCTTTAATTTGCAATAAGAAGTGACTGAATAGTACAGCCACAGATCCTTTCTTTATCATTAATTTAAAATGCCATTTCTTGGGTAGATCAAGTAGCTGTAGCATGTTACTTTCACAACTTCAAGTGGTGTATTTTTACTGCTGGTGGATTCAGGCTATCAAATTTAAATAATATTATGTTACTCTGAAGCTTGCCCAGTGTTTCCTCAAAGGTATTGCACAAGGACTTCTTATTGAAAATATTGAATATCACATCTTTGAATCTCTCTCTCTTGACAATTCTTCTTTGAATTTAGAGATGACCAAGCTGTCAAAAAGGCATACTCTGCAGCTCATGCTGAACATGCACAGATCACAACCTGGAAGGCTATCTGTACAGACACACACAAAATCAGCCAAATTGTTCCAACAAGGCTTGCATGAAGCCAATTTGTGTGATGTGCACTGATAACATATCCTGTTAAATTATTTGTGTTGATCTGATGGATTTCTTTAAAAAGAAAAGTTCCCCAGGGAAAAGACAATAGAATTTTATATTTAACTACCCTGGACAATCCTCAGATTCCACCATTTAATGTGGGAATAAGGCTCGCAATAAGGATTTCTTACAAGATTAAAATCCAGATAGAATTAAGCACCATTCAGAAAACTCACATGTAGAAATGCATAACCAACTGAAATTCAACTGAATGAAAGCAGGCATCATAGTGGCTTTTCATGCTGTTCATCAATTTATGGAGTACCCTCAGCCCACTTTACCAGCACATACAAAATTAATTACGTTATTCATTTTGGTAGAGGTATGCTCAATTACTATTTCAGATGTAAGTAATACTTTTTTTCTTCTTATTGTCACAGAAGGGAGCATTTACCTGGCCAGCACCAACAAATAGAGGGTTTCCTGATTTCATGACTTCTTTGTAATTCTGGTGTGAAGGCATATAAGGTATTATTATCAGCAGCTGCCATTGATTGTAACTGGTTTACCAGATCTTGAGCCACTAGTGGTTAAGGGTCAACTTGCTCTGCTCGCATTAATGTCAATATAATGTGACTTTGTCTAAACCAGAATCTGAAAGCATGCCTACAATTCTTGTTGCTGTATACAAGCAAGGTCTAATTATCTGGGTTGTGGACCAAATTCAGTTTCCATCTATTTGAACTGGAAGTGTATAACCTACAACCAAGGGTCTCACTGCTGCAATTGCCCTCATTTCTGCACTGGCCAAGCAGTGCTAACTGTGTCTACAAAAGCTGAAATTACAGCTCTGCCTTGCAGCCGGCTGAACCCTGTGTTTCCTTGACTCTGGTGGCACTAACCTCCCACCAGCTGCCACCATGGGAGCAAGTAGCAGAGGTCACACTCCTGGTTTTTTCTATCCTCAGGTGCCCAAGGGCACCACTTAGCACAGTGACCCAAAAATCTCAGGAAAAAACCCACTTGAAGTTAAATGATGCCTTGCCTGTTGTTTTAAGCTGACATCAGAATATTCAGACACCAAAGCACTTCTGGCTGTAAAATGGAATTTTGCAGCCTACAAAATCACCAGATTAATTTAGGAGGAAAAAGCAAAGCAAAACCATTGAGCGGCTGTTTTGCACTACAAAGCCTGAAAGACAAGCACCAACAATGAAAAGAACTGAGGGAAAAAAAAAAAAGCTGCCTTCCTCTAGAGTTGTAGAGTAAGCCTTAATGCAGTCAGTAGTAAGTGCTATCTCCATAACTGTTTGTTTCCACTCTGTTTCACAGTTTAGAACACACTTAAGCTTCTTCTGCTCTGGTCAATTGATTTTTGTACAGCATGAGGGGATGTGTTCTACTTCCAACCATAAATTTAAGGAAATAGTACACATCTCCTTACACTAAGTAAAAATCAATTTTCTACCTGTAGGTGATGAAACTATTTCTCACACCTGCTGAGCAGACATATATCTCATAAGGCTTAAAGCCAGAAACTGGTGCAATTCAGCAAGAGCAAAAATAAAATGTAATCTTTTTAAAGATATTATTTTACATGTGAATCAGGTGATCCTTTCCAAAAGGTCTATTTAGTTTTATTTACTGTTTTAATATTAAGCTTTCTTCTCTTCACTCTTGTATGCTCTGCTGTCATCAAGAGACTTGAGACTTGGTAAAACCCCAAACCACATTACATCTGAAAAATGCAAAGCAGCTGTCTCTCCCCTTCCCCTGATGATAAAGAGCATTCTAGAAGAGCTGCATTAAAAAGCTCAGATCTGAATCTGAGCACAACAGAAAGACAGCTGTTAATATTTGGCTGTACACTGCTACAAAATTATCTTATTTGCAAAGCTTGCTATGTGGTAAGCACATAAATGGTAACACCATGACACAGAAAGAAAGCTTTATTCTACACATATCTGGGTCTGCCTTCAAATATGATATTCAATATGCAGCTCTGAACATATATTCATACTCATTCACTCCAAGCAGTTCTGCACATGTAGCATTTTAATATGGGGAAAGCAGTACTAAACCACTTCCCTGTATGACAGTACAGAAAGAAATATTTTAACATTCAAATGGAATAAAGTGCTTGGAAAAGAAATGGCTGGCAAAAAAATGGCTTATTTCTGGCAAATGCATTTCCAGTCATATAAGGAAAACTTCTGCCTGTCAGTCAATTCATCAGCACATTATTTATATTAAAGTGGTGATAATACAGCTTTCAAGATAGGAAACTAGTGAACAAAGATTATATTAATTTTCCTTAAAAAATTAAAAACCTCCAACAAACAAACACAAAACTTAACCATCTCTATCAGGTTCAAAATGAAAAAACTGTTCAGAAACAGTATCTGATATGAACATGGTCAGTATAATAAAGCAGAAATAAATAAAGCCAGATGAGAAGCAGGAATTAGGTATCACATGTCTGGGTTTGAGTAGTTTATTATCACGGTTTCTTTTGTTAATTCCCTAATTAACATAACCATGCAAATACAAATTGAAGAAAAAATTCACTGCATAGACAGCCTCAACCAGAATTTTCCAATTTTGATACTAAGAAATTGATTGTAAAGATGCATATTTAGCACTTTAACCATATCAGTGTCATTTTAAAGTCAGTGTCCTGCTTTTGGACAAGATAAAATCATGCCAGCTACTAGAGAGAAAATTAACTCTATGTTGGACTTAAAAGATTAATAACACACTGATGTTTCAGCTTACCCCAAAATCAAGAACTCTTTATTTTCCCTTACCCTGACAGTGCAGAAAAGCACAAGAAGCCGGAAGGGAATGTGGCCAGAAAAGCTGACCTCAACAGGCCAGAGGGCTACTCTGTGCATAGATTGTTACCTGCTGGGCTTAAACCACAAAAATCATGTAAGCACCCACAAAATGGACAGCTGCTACAAGTTCAGTGCCCAGAATACAAAGCAATTTTGATTTAAACTCCTAATTTTGAGTTTGATGTCATGCTCTGGGGAGACGTTGCACTCCATGAGTATGATTTAGGAGCAGAGCTGCTCCCCATGCACACTGCCAGTGTCTTGCAGGTAAAGACAAGGCACTCAAACTTGAGGAAGAGGAAGAAGGACTTCAAGCTCCCCTTTAAAGAACAGGCTCTTATCCCACTTTCCCATGGGATGGTGACCAAGGTCAGTCTCAGGGTTCTGCCTCAGCCTAGCGTCAGGCAGCTCCCCAGGGCACATGCAAGGTGGTATCTAAAACACAGCAGGGACAAGCTCTGACATTTCCTTCACATGCAACACTGTGCTCACCAGTGAAACATGAAGTCACATGGCTCTAAAAAGCAAATTACTCCAGTAGGATCTTTGCCACATGTGCTGTTCCTCTCTCTGTACTATTATATTACAAGAAAATTTTAATCCAAAGCCCACAGAAAGTTCCTTTCAGTTTTGCATAAAGAAACACATTACTGTATTTTTGATCAGCCATATCTTCATCAATACAGATAAAAACACACTCCTCTCGAGTCTCCTAGAGAGGATCACAGCTCAGATGAGACAAAGATTATTCTAAATGGTGGCACAAACCCCAAAAGAAAACATGCCTTACAAATGAGTGCAGCAGCTTTTAATTTTTGCATTGTGCAGTCAAGCATACACATTCTTGTCTGATGAAGAAGAATATAATCACCTAGGGGCATGTCAAAAATAACTGTTGCTTTTCCCTTCCTATCCTTTCTTGGGAGACTAGAGTTTGGTAAGCCAATCAAGAAATTAAAACTGACATTTCACAAACTGATTGTCATGCTTTGGGTTTTTTTTGTTTGCCTATTTAGAGTATGTATGGCTATCAGGCAAATACACTGAGAATCTGACACAGCCTGCACAGCAGTATCTGAACTAATCCTGAAGAAAATTAATTCCCTGAAAAAATAAACTAAGAAATCTTAGGAGGTCATTGTGACGTTTTACATCTTCTAGTGTGAACTGAATCCTTTAAAGTCTGATAGAAACAATTTCAGCTACCTACAACTTAATTTTAAAAAAATTATATATTCATCAGTCAAAAGAAATTTTAAGTTCATCCTATTTCAAAATACAGTCTGATGTAGGGAAAGCAACAGAGTTTTTTGGGTTTTGGTGCATGGGTTTAGTTTTCCTTTCTTACCTTTCAGCTATTATAAAAAAAATATTTTGCAGCCATTCCTTAACAAAGAACAGGATTCTCACACCCTCCTTAAACAAAATGGTCCTAAACTGAATAGTACTTTTTCTTTATCCAATATAGTACAGAGAACCAAGACAATTTGGTATTTTAAATATTCATTTCCAAAGCAAACTGTATGGTTTGTTGCCTTAGTTGTACAATGGCTATGTTTACAGAGACCCAAATTTGGCAGTCAGCTCCAGGATTCTTGACACCTGTTTTAGAGTTAAATAAATTACTTCAGGTTACGCTACTGCAACAGCTAAAAATCTGGTTATTTCTTAAGTCCATTTACTTGCCAGAACGGTTCATTTCAAGAACAAATCTGTGTAAGCAAACCAGCCTTGTCCTAGAAATCCCTGAAATATGAGGAAGGAAGTGTTTGTACAACTAAATTTTAATCCTTGACACTAAGCCTTAGCATACATGCATTAATACTTGCATTATAAAGACTAACTATCAAGATGACATGGGTCTGAGATAAATATTACTGGGTTTTCCATTACAAATTATATCTTCCCCAATGATACTGACAAACTTGAAAAAAAATTATAAATAATATTTCCAATACCTGCTTATTAGCATCTACACTTGAATTTATGCTAGAAGGGACAGTTTCCTAGGTTTTGCACGGCTGTATTTATTCCACTGCACAGGAAAAAATATAAAACAGACCAGAAACCCCTGAATATTCCAAAAATTCTCCCCAGTTATTCATATTGATAAAAGTTCACAGAATCATAGAACATCTCATGTTGGAGGGGACCCATATTACCAAGTCCGACTCCATTCAAAGTTAAAGTAGAAAGCAAATTTCTTTTAAAACTACAATGAATGAAAGACTTCATCAGCTGTGGGAGGAGGTGCCTCTGGGGAAAGCAGTTCGGGGATGACCTTCCACCCGACCACTCTCCTGCGACACCTCAGCCGAATCAACCAGACAATGCCATTGCTTGGAGACAACGAAAAAGAAAGGACACTTCACCTAACATCGTCTCCCGAGTCCTGATCAACAGAAGATACCTTCCACCACCAGATGAGACAAGCCCTATTATACCTTCCCCTGTTACCCCGTTCCCTTTCCCCTCTTACCTCTTCCCTCAACCCTCTACCTTTTATCACTGATCCTTACCTTTTATTTATTTCATTTTATTATGTTTTAACAAGGGGGAGAGAGGAGGGAAGGGAACCAGAAGAAAGTTGAAAAATAACATTCACAGATGTTTCCTTTTACATCATGTCAGAGCACACCCTGACTCCGGCGAACGATGGCCACCCTGATGACAGCAGCCCAGACATCACCACCTAAGACACCCCAGAGCAGCCTGATCGCTGCCAACATGCTCACCGTCTTCCTGTGGTTTCAAGCAGCAGAAGGATGGTTTGTTCCACAGCCCAAGGAAAACGTCTGGGTCACACTTGCAAAGTCCGTCAAACAAGATAATTTCTCCATGACCATGGGCAGTGTGAAGGACCCACTTTCTACATGTCTGCTGGGAGTCCCCTTTCACAAAGGGATTATCCCTATGCAGGTAAGAAACCCAACCCTGTGGACTCCTGAGACAAATGGACAAGGATTTTGCCACATGCACCACAGGAGCCCCAGGAATTGAATCTACTGGGCTCCTCGAGGGCAACATACTGTATCAAATTTAGATATAAGCCCTCACTTAAGGATTGGCAACAGCCTCAAGGCTTCCTGAAAAAGATTGTATCACCCCACTATAAAAATTACATGACAGATTGGTGCAATTACACCACTGTTACATTATCCAAGTCCTATTTGTATCCCGAGGAGCTCCCCACCAGAGTGTTTCTCATTTGTGGTGACAGGGTGTGGGCTGGGATCCCCTCTAAGATCAAAGGGGGTCCTTGTAGCCTTGGCCAGCTTACTACTCTGACACCCAACAAATTCACGATTAGAAAAGAGAGAAACAATTGGCACGCAAAAAGAGGTCTTACACACAATTTGATTCAAATTGCAATTCCCAAATTCACAACTGGGGCACAGCTAGGAGGGTTGCTGAATCAATATTTCTGCCATGGTACACAGCAGCCAAGGCCCTCTGTGAGCTTTCTCACCTAGGGTGTCGGTTTAGTAAGCAGGCCAACGCCACGTCTGCCGCCTTATCGGATCTCTTGGAGGATGAGGAAACCACCAGACATGCCACACTGCATAACAGAGCTGCCATTGACTTTCTATTACTAGCCCATGGCCACAGTTGTGAAGACTTTGAGCGACTGTGTTGTTTTAACCTCTCTTCAAAGAGCACATCCATCCAAGTAAGTATCAAGTGGATTCAGACACAAGTGGAAGACATCAAGACAGAAAGCCAGGCTGTGGATGTTATAAAAAAGATGCTCACACAGAGGGGTGTCCCTGGGTGGGTGGTCTCAATCCTTAAAGGATTGTTGTGGATTTTACTTATCATTCTCATAGTCTCCATCACTCTGACCTCCTTTAAAAGGACCCTCCAAGATTTGGGGGGACATTATTATTTAATAAATAGAAAAGGGAGAGATGTGGGAGGTGCCCCTGGGGAAAGCAGTTCGGGAATGCCCTGGGAGACTGCATTTGTTTAAGGCAGGGCATTTTCCCAGAGTTCACTGCCTCCTCATGTAAATGAATATGTCCATCATTTGTTATAGTCTCCCCAGTTCCAGAAAGTTCTCTGTTTTCAATACCCCCATTGGTTCCCTCAGAAAATCACTCCTTCCCTTCTCCCTCATTGGTCCTGATCATGTCACCCCATCCCTGCTCCTCCCCTGAACCTTTCCCCCATTGGACAGTTTGTACCCTGACCACACCTATCCATCTCCAGTTAAATACCCTAGCCCCTCCTTCCCCAGTTGCTCTCGGAGCCTTCCCCTTCACGTGAGGTTGTTTCCCTGCTCCTGTTCCTGCTTCCTTCGTCCTTCAACTTCTCCTTAATAAACCCATGTGGATCTGAACAGCACGAGAGTCCTCTCATCTTTGGTGGAGCTTCATTATTCTATCTGGGCACCTGTTGACTAGACAGCAGCGGGTCACCCAGCAGGACTCAGTCTGCCGCAGCCTGCAATTAGCCATTAAGGAGAAATCTGAACATCTGAAAATTAAACTGTGTCTTGGCAGGTATCAGTAGTTCCTATACCATTAAATAGTTTGTTAAATTAGTAACTCCATGTGACATTAGCAAATTTGCTGTGTTACACAGAAGTGATTTTGCTAAATCCCAAATGAAAGAACACAGAATGGTTATGTTTGGAAGGGACCACAATGGATCTTCTGGGCCAACCTCCCTACTCAAGCAGGGTCGGCCCAGAGCACGTGGCACAGGATTGTGTCCAGATGGCTCTGGAACATGTCCAGTGAGAGACTCCACACCCCCTCTGGGCAATGTGTTGCAGCACAGTCAAGTCCTTCTTCAAAGAAGTCAGAATTTATTTAGGTGCATAAAACTTAAAGAATCAGCTATTAATTTCTTTCCTGTTACAGAAATATCACCATGATATTCCAATTCAGTGCAGAAATATTTAAAGGTGCATATCTTGCCTTGCAAAAATTAGATGAAGCACTTATGTTTGTACTGGTAGAAATGCAGTAGTTTGCCTCACTATTTTGTAAAACCACAAGTCACATAAGATTACCATCATACTTCTGACACAAACTCTAAATTCTCATGTAACTCAATAGTTAATATTTGCTTTGTGTTTCAAAAATCTGATTCACTGAGATAGTTTCTAAACATGGTAAATAATTTAAGATACTGCGAAGTCTGTATGTGGAAAGGTTCACATGAACCTTGAAAATTCTTTTGTTGCATTATTTAGTACATACTTATAAATGTCAGATTACTGTTCATAGAGGTATGTCTATTTAGAATGGCATTTTCAGAATAATATTTGCAGAAGTTTATATTAGTATTCCTCTCAGTGCTGCTAAACCCAGTGTTGATTTTTTTTTTCTTTTTTTCTTTTTTTTTTAATTTTTCAACATGGCAGGTGCCTTTAAAAGTGATGCAGAGCTAAAAAGAGAACAAAGATGAAGCATGTTTTATGTCAGGTCAAAAATGTTCCAGAACTGTACAATTGTTATTGCCACTGTCTTAGTTACACACAGAAGCTCTGATCAAGTAACAGCATTCTCCACTGAGCTTTATGCAGTACAGTTACAATTAAAACAAACAACCTCATTGCCATTAAAAAAAAAAAAAAAATCTAAAAAACTTACTGTTCTAACGAGTTTTCCCTCAAAATTCAAGAAAAAGAACATGAAGACAGGGGAAATTAAGAAAAAACCCAAACAAAATAATATATTTGCCAGGATATATCCAACTGAACCGAGGAAGATTTTATTTTAATTAACAACAATGACGATATGGAGTAAAAATAAGTCAGAACCAATGACTTGGTATTAGTTTCAAAAGTACTTTTCTTGTGTTTTCACACTGAAATCCTTTTTCCAGAGCTGGAAGTAATTACCACATAGATCACTTACAATTTCTGATCCTACAAGAAAACCTGATTCATTGAGAATGCCAGCTAAGCTACCACTGATTACATTGAATTTTGTGTTAAAAAGTGGCAGATGGGTTTTTTTTTAACTCTTCACCTCCTCTATCTGTTCTTTAGGGGTCCTGTACACATCCAAAATATTTGAGCATTTATGACCTGTATCTTTTTTGTTCAAGGGCAATTAGTCACTAGGTAGTGAAACATGCTTTTATAAAGCAACAGATCAGAATAAATTAAAACAAACACTCCCAAGCTGATATCATACCAGAGAAACTCATTAAGCAACAAGCCATCAAAAATAACCAGCTGTACAATCTTATTGACCACTTTCCCCTGTTTTTCGGCACCACAAGTCAGGTGTCTACTGATATGATATTGCACAAAGCACCAAGAGAATATTCACCTGCAGTGTGTAATGTTTCACAAAGATCTTTCCTAAGGTTATACTCAGTTGGCCCAAGGCACAGATCTAAATATTTCCTAACATACACGCTTAATTGGTATACAGAACTGACAACAGGAAATATCACAGAAGCATAAAAAATTATCCAGATATCCAACACTGGCAACATCACAAGTTTTAGAGAAGTCACATAATACAACTTCCTTTTCTTCCAAGAAAAAAAGGCTTTTCCATATAGAAAACACAGAATTATTTCATACAAATAAGAGAAAAAATTCTTATCCTAATTTCATTCTTTTCAGACAAAGCGATTTGGAATCATTGCAAAAAGTACTATTACTGCTTGGGATTTCAGACTGACTTTAGTTGCTATGATATTTAAAATACAGTTGGTTCATGTTCTTCATAGAAGAAGAAAAAACCACTACCATATATTAGTCACAATAAACATTTTTTATTTCTCAACATTTTTTTCATTCTAAAGCAAATAGAATAGACATTTTGAAGCCTTACATTTTTTCACTACAGATACTTGTGAAAATCTAACGTTAGGCTTCAGTTTGAAGCTTTACCTGCTTTATTTTCCCTACCAATTATATTTCTTCATGACATCTCATTAGAGCATGGTAATTTAAGACAATTCATTTCTTTCATTTAATTTCTGCTATTTCAATAAGTAACAGCTGTTGCCAAATAGAACGGCATGAATTTTCACTTTTCTGTTGTCAAAGCACTTTCTATCTATATTTATTTGCTTTAACAAATCAAACTTCTTTAAAAACAAACAAATATTTTCTTCATATGATCTACTAAAATTTTTTTGATCAAAATACCTCTTCTTGATGACAGTTTTTCCCAGGGAAGAGTTCTTAGCTATATAACTCAGAATTTACACATAGAATACAAGGCACAAATGTCCTAGGAAATGTCTTTCAAAAAATGTTCAGCTTCTGTTTGTTTTAATAAATGAAAAAAAAAAATATCTAAGTGACAAAAGGCAAAACTAGAAAGTTTTAAAAACATTGACCATCCTTTAGCCTGGCTCAGTCTGTGATTGAAGAGGCAATGAAGTTGACATGTGATTTATCCCTATGATGTAGTTTGCACTATAAACCATGAAGTGCTATCTACTGAAGAAGATTGGAGAAGCAGTGAAGCTCCTAAAAGCAAAATTATTGCAAGTAGTAAATATGACACATGCAGCAAGACAAATAAAATGAGATAAGCCAAGTTCCAAAATACCAACACTAGATGTATTCTTTATACATTTATAAATTTCAGCAAATGCGGTCTGACACCAATTCTACTCCAGAAGTCTGGGCAATGCTTTAGGAGTTAATAAAAACATGAAATAGTGTGTGCATAATGTGAATGAAAGCCTTTATTCCAACCAGACTCTCAGGGAGCTCACAAACATCACAGTCAAATCCTTTATCAGAAGTTATAATAAATACTTACTGCTTACTCTGATCTCCCCTTCAACAACATAGAACACATAGATATGTTTGCCCAGTGATGTATTTCAAGTGTCCACTGGCCAGAATTTGATCTATAACACTTTAAGGACCTTTCAGCCTCAAATACTACTGGTTTATCTCAAAGCCATCTCAAACTTCCCCAGTAGGAGCAGAATTCCACAGAAAGCCCAAAGCATGATGCTCCTTGAAGGCACTGCCATGCAACTGAGAAAATTCACTCCTAAGTACTTATGAATGATTTGCACTCTTCTTTGGGCATTTAAAATCTTTCACCACCTCTTTGTTTGCCACTTTTTAACCCAACACTATCAACACTTTTAACACCAGCAATGATAAAACAAAAAAAAAAAAAAAAAACCCAACAACAAAAAAAAAAACTTGTGTCTGACACAAATTTGCCCTCTGACTACTTCTCTCTACAGAAGAATTAAATATCATCTCCTACTTCAGAAACTGTACTTATCAAAAATATTGTTTCTTACAAAAGATGGTCAAATAAAGAAAAATTTAACTACATTTAACTAAGCAGACTAGAGTCTTTTAAGTGAAGTCTCTGAAGAAGAGTGAAAAATTAAGAGATTACTTATAGAAGTAATTCTCTGAAGTCCAAATGTTAAAGGATTCCTGACACTTAGGAGTATGAAACATACAGAAAAGCATTACCTTCTTCTAATCTGTGTATTATTTTCTGTCTTGGCCAAGAAAACACAAATATAGTAGTTGTAAAATCAGAAGTTTACTTGTCTTTACCTGCTAGTCCCATAAAATACTGAAGACTCAAAACAGTTAAAGAAAAGCTATTAAATAGCTTTGCACTGCTGATCTTGGCTTTTAAATATGGGAAATCATTTATTCAGTCTTCCAGAAATCAAATTTCAAGAGCAAATGGAAGAATGAAGCATCTCATCCTATAGACAAACAGTAAGATATCTCTTCCAAAACAAAAAATTGCTTTTGCCAAATTAATCTCGGTAACAAACACCATCACTTTCAAAAGAGGGCCCCAAAACCAGCTGGTTTTTGTTTGTTTTTTAAAAATTCATGCTCCTGAAACAATTTAAACATGAAACAAGAAAGTCAGCTTTCTCTTAAAGATTTGTCACACTCCACAAGAGCATTTTAAAACTATATGGTGTAGATTTTTTCATTCAACCCTTGGTTTCCAACAGGACACACTCATTTACATTTTCATACGTCTTCTTAAAAGATAAAGTCCTTATTTTTTTCCTGTAAGGTGAAAACAGTTTCTCCTACTCCTATCAACTTCAACAAGAAAAACAGCAAGTTCCCACAAAACTCATTAGTAGTCTAAAAATGCTGGTAACAAAGGCCAAAGTACCTATAACAGAAATCTATGTTAACTACATTTTTCTATCTTCACACTTCTGTGTCTAAGTTATTCTTTGCTAAAACTGGAAATGAGAGAGACCTAGTCTCAGCAGAGCTGCAAAAGGCCTGGGAAATGGAAATTTCAATTGAATTGAACATTTTAAGGTACTTTTCTATGAACTAAGGAGGAACTGGTTTGAGGTTTTTTCCCCCCTTCTATTTCTCAATTTCTTTACCCCCCAGTGCTTTCAATTCTAGAGGGGAGAGAAAAAAATCTTCAGTGTCCTCATTTCTCCCACCCTTTTTAATATCATCTGTGACTTTAATTATATTTCTTCTCATAAGCTTGTCTTGACTTTATTTTTAAAGAGATAAGAGTTTTTCAGCAAGGCTCCCTAAAAAACTCTTTCAGCTCTATTTTTAATGCACACAGTAAAGTCAGAAGCATATATTTAAAAATATAAAGAGCAGCTGATTATTAATTCCAGTTAAACAGAGAGAATCACTGATCTGAACTATAGTCATTAATTTTATATAATCAGTGTTTTTCTAAAAGGGCAGCTTTGTGAGACTTTGCTTAATGTTAAATCTTCATTTTTTTGTGCTTGCTCACTTTACAGAATTGTTGGGAAAATGTAGACAAAAAGTAACAATTAAACTTGACGTATATGCATGAGCCAAAAATGGAATTCCTTCCTTTTGATATTTAATTACTGATTTAGATTTGTTAAGTAGGAAAAATGTTTATTAATCTATGTGCAAAGTTCTCTTTAAGGGTGACCATTTTATCACTGTACAGCATGATTCCAAAACACAATTCAGCACTTGACAGCTTTTGTTAAGCTTGGTTTTGATAATTGGATACAGAAGTAGCTTTTGGCCATTTGGATGAAACTATTTGAGTTTCATGGAGCTTTTGAAAGCAATCAAAGTTAAACACATCACTCATTCTGCTGAGCTGGCTTGACAGCTTTGATAGCCCATTACAGTAGTTTATATTTCATTTTTGAAAGATTTCAGTAGACATCTCAGAATTAGACGAGCTTGGAATCTTGAGTTCCACGGGGCTCTGACTTGGATCTCAGGTCATCATTTCTTAATGCAAATAACCCACAGAGAGTGTTATATTAACTGTGTTCATATTAACTGTGAACTATATTCTCACACCCTTCTCATAATATAAATAATAACTACATTGGACAGCTCAAGAGGCAGATCTGTGAATGAACACAAAGACTTTGAATAAAAGCAAGTCACCAACAGCCTCATAGAAAACAAAGTTGTTTGCATTTTATTACAGATAAAGTGGAAGACAAATGCACATTGGAAATTCTCTCTATTCTTTTCTGGTTTGAACTGGTTAGAGTGATGCACTACTGCCAAACACAAAGACAGAAAGTATCTAACAAATGTAGTCAGCAAGTAGTTCTCCACTAGCGTATATAGAACCCAAAAATGTTCACTAACTACTCAACTGTTTCTTGAACCATCAGCAAACAAAATCCCCGTACTTTAAAATGTGCTACTAAATAAACTTTCCATGAAATATGGTCAAGGTTGTTTTTTTAGGCACCCCAGACAGATGGCCCGCTGCCCTTACTGTTGTTTTTGGTTTCTTCAGGTTTTTGGAAAGGATAAGTAGGGTTTTGGTTTTTTCCCAAGTTTTTATCTTCCCCCAGCCTCCCCACCCACATTTTCATTAAATGTAAGCAGGCACTAACTTAACCCATGCATCCAGAGGTAAGAGTGGCAATTCAATGATCCTTTCCCTCTCCTAAGCATAAAAACAGTATAAACCTTATTTTGTGAGAATCATAGGACTCTAAAAGGGCCAAACCATCCTGCCCCATCTTTTCCTCTTTTCAATCAAAGTAAGTGAATGATGCATAAATTTTTATCAGAAGACAATCTATTTTTTCCTACTTCAGGACTTCCTCTCCCAGGAGAAACAGAGGTTGATTAAGAGATCTTAAAACTTCTACAAGGTCATACCTGATGTCACTCACTTCATACCAGTAAACACATAGCCCAGGGTTGATGAGTGTGTTACCAAATTATGTCCTCCAAATATTAATATTACCAGCAGAGGAGTAGATCATTCTACCAGTAGCAAATCCTACTTCTCTTCACCAGCATGCTACAGAAATGCCACTATGTGTTTTTTCCTTCTCTATTATGAATAGAATGATCCTTGATGCTCAACAAGCACTAGGAAATAAAGCTTTACCATACTCAGAAGACAATATAGTTGCTTTTCTCATTTATACACAGCAATAAATAAAGCTCAGGCTGAAACTGGTTCATCTACTCTACCATGAAAAATGTCTTGGCAGAACGTGTTAATTGTAGGGAAGAAGTAATAAAATGACAGTCCCAAACAATTAGCCAGTATCCATACCAAGAGGAGAATAGTAGAGGGTCTGTCAGCATCCTTGGCAGATTTCTGGTGTGGATTACACCAATGATTCTATTTTCCCCAGAAAATAAATAGTAGTCCCAAGTAGAGGTGACAAGGCTTTTTCAGGTCTAAGGGGCTACAGTTTGGGTGAATTTGAGAATGTGAGCAAGTGTGTATGTGACTTATATTTCAATTTGATTTTCAATTCAGTAGACAGTCTCTTGGGCATCACTATTTTGTCCCTGTTGCAATGCATCCACAGCATGAAAGACAAGTAAGCAAAGATGTTACAAATAATTGCAAAAAAACCTCAAGGTTTTTGTGCATGTGTGTGAAACAGAACTCTGTGTTTTAAGTAAAATGCATCATTATAATGGTCAGAGACATTCAGGTAAATTCTTTTTAGGTGTGCCTAAAATTTCTAACTTTGGATTTTGCAGCAGTTTAGCACCAGTAATAGAAACTGAAACTCACAGAACCACAGAAGCTGAAGTTGGCAAGCACCTCTTAGGATCACCTCGTCCAACCACTCTGCTCAAGCAGTCACCTAGACCAGGTTACTCAGGGACACATCCAGATTGAATTTTAAATAATCTCCAAGAGGTTTAAAGACTCCACAAACTCTCTGGCTAAGTCGCTGCAGTCCTTGACCAGAAAGAGAGGGGGAAAAAAGGGTGGGGTTTTTTATGGATATGGATTTGTGCCCATTGTTTCTTGCACGTCACAAGATATGCTGAGACATTTGCCTCAGTATTCTTCACTCCTCCTGATCTAATTATAGTTACTGACACGATCCCTGCAAACCTTTTCTTCTCTAGGCTGAGTATTTGCAGCTCCCAGCCTCTCTCCAATAGATCTAATTCTCTTATCCCTGCAACTTTGCCCTGTACTGGACTCACTCCAGTACCTCCATGTTTCTTCTGTAGGGCTCAACCCAGGTGTCAGCACTCCAGATGCATTTCACAAGTTCTTTCTGGAGAAGAGGGATCAATTTCCTGCACCTGCTGGCAACACTTCTTGATCCAGCCCAGGAAGCTGCTAAACCTTCTGTTACTCGGGACCATTCGTGGCTTATGGACACATTGGTGTCCACCAGGGACTCCAGGGCCTTTTCTGCAAAGCTACTTTTCAGCTGGATGCCAGTGAAGGAGGTTATTCCTCCATAGCTACAGGACTCTGTATTTTCCTTAGTTTTATTTCAAAAGATTTCTGCCAGACCATTTATCTATTCAGCTAAAATCCCTCTCTTGAATTCCACACAGCTTTGATAGACCTTCTTCACACTGCCCCCAGTCATTTCACCAAATTTGATAATGAAGTAACAGCACACACCACAATATGCACAGTGAAGATTTCCTGATAATTTTACCTTCTATTTTAAGTGCCCAAATCACCTGCTACTGTAAAAATTTCTTCACCCTAGCTATAGATCAACAAACTGATCAGCAACTTTTCAAGATCCTTAAAAAACCCACAAAACTGCAAAAAGGGTGGGATGTTCTAATTATCCTTCTTAAGAAATTCTCTCACCCCTGCACAGAGAATTATTCTCTACCAAACCCTTCTTAACTAAAATCAGGCACACATCTCAATACATGCAGTACAAACCTAACAAACCACTCCAGTTTTAAACTTTGATTAGGTATTTTAAAGCTTTTGATTAATCACTGGAAAGCACATCAGTTGGGAACAATGATTTTGAAAATAACGAGGTTAAACGCTGCATTTTAAAATAACCTTGTTGTATTTTTTAGTTCATTTCTAATTTTACAGCATTTATAACATAATAGAGGTTAGTTATCTAGTCTTATTAGCATAATAAAGAAGTATAACCTGTAGCAGTCAGCAAACTAAATTACTGCTTTTACATTTAAGTATTACATTGACAAATACATTAACCTTTACATTATGTTATGCTTAGAGGTTAGAAAAATGCATTATTGTTCATTTTATTTTCTTTTTGAACAAAGTTTTCTCTGAAAGGTCTGTTGAAGGATAAAAGATTGATATCAATGTGGAGGAGGAATAAATTATTAATATTGTGGGATAATTTACACAGCATGTCTTCCACAAGGTCTAAACTAGACATTCCCATGGGAATAAACCAAGAACATAAGTGGGGAGAAAAAAAACCTCTTTTGATTTTCTGACAACATTCACCTGAAAATGACATCTTAGGTACTTTTTTAGGCTTAATGTTGTACTGACCAGTCATGATTAAGTTCTTTTGGGTTTTAGATACACATTTGTTCACTTCGGTCCTAAAAATTATATATACATTTCCCACAGCTTGTTTTCAGAGAGTTTAAAATAGAAGCTGGAAGACCAACCAACTCTGCATGGCATTTCAGAGGTGCATGTGCAAGACCCAGCAATGCATGGGTCTCTAAAACAGAGTTTATTGCCTTGCCCCTTCTGACAATATACCAGAACAGGTCTATTGGAAGTGACTTGCAACAATCATCTAGTATGGGGCAGTTCAGGGAGTAACATTATCCATAATAATAATTTAAATCTTTACATTATATTTAAATTCATTCTAATATCTCACAAGGCATGTTTGAAAATGCTAATGATTCACCAAGTCCAACCACAATCTTGGTAGCTCACTCTCAGGTATGGAAGTTATCAGGATGAATTTGTCAATAGAGAAAATAAAACACCAACAAAAGTGGTTTAGTCTTTACCGTGGAGAAAAAAAAAAAATCTTATTTCTGGTTCAGTTTAGGTACTTCTCTCATCTTTTTTTGCTATATATTCCAGAGGACCACTCAGAAGCACAAAGCAATATGAAGAATCATAAGGTTGGGCTTGGTTTTGGGCTTTTTGTTTTGGGGGGGGTTGCAAATCTCCTTCAAAAAAGGATGAGCTGCACATACTATAAAAAACACATTCATTTTCTACCTTGTTTCAACACACTTGTGGAAGTGGCACATAAAGTCAAAAACACAGAAGCAAACCTGATGGAATTCTTTTTTGGGGGGGAGGGAGGGCAAGGGATTGTTCCACTGGCTCTTTCCTTTGGCTTGCAAGCAGAATGCTACCCTGGCTGGTAGCATTTGCTGAATGATCTGTTAGGATGATGTTAAACCCACTGTGCATTTTTCACTGACTGTCTACAGTGTGGCATATTGATTTTGCCGTTCCCTGGTTCACTTCCAAAACCTACGCAGTCAAAACTGTTACTTACTTGAAGCTTTCTGCTTTTCCAGCCCTGTTCTGACAGATATCTCTGTTACGGCACCATCTGCCATCTTCATACTCCATGACTGAACCACAGGCTAGCACTTCTGCTGTGACAGTTTTTGAGGTGTAAAACACACTTCTCCTGACATCTGCCTCAGCTCATCCATCCTCCAATTAGAAAACAGTCTTGAGATGCTTTATATTTTAATTTCTCTATAGGATCCTTCTACACTACAAGGAAGCCAAGTCTCTGAAGTTTATTGTCTTTCAATTTTAAAGAGAGATAATAGTTTTTGTACACAAAATGGTACAGTGTAGGCAGGCAGAGAAGATCTGATACACCAACTTATTCCAGTGCCTGTAAAAGCACACAGGAACAGGCACAAGAGGGCCAGATATTCCAACTCTTTTGACTGCAATGACACACTCCAGTTAGATAAAATACTTGCCCTTCCAGAATAAAAAGGAAAACAAAGCAAGCTGAGTTTTAGTCTACTGAACTAGGAAATGGAAGCTGTTCCCATCTAAGGCTTCATCTCTGCACACAGTGAGTTCAGAATAAATATATTCTTTACAGGTAACATTTTGATGACATTCACCTGATTTTCTCACTTAGGTAGTGCAAGTTTGTTAGTGCTGCAAAATTACTTTGATTATTCACCACCTAAGATGGAACTTATTCTCCAGCCTTTATTAATCACAATGTAACAAAGCTATTTAAGAGCAAAGCAGATTTTGAAATTATTACCTTATCAGAAAGGCAGGCACATGTCTAATCAAAGGAAGAACTAGGGTTGTGTCTATTTCTTTTCAAACTATATCTGACCATCTAAAATTCAACATAATCAAATATACGTGGAATATGTTAGAAATCAGTGGAGGAAGTCATGAGAAGTAACAGAATGAAAGTCAACTTATGAAGGACAAAAAAGTCTCAGTTATGAAAAATGTAGTAAAATACAAAAACATCAATCAAAATTATAAACCCAAAAGACAGCATGGGATTGGTGACCTTTCACCTTTACTAAACACATAAAGAGAATCCATACTATTGAACAGAGAAGTGATGTTACTTTCCAAATTTGAGTAATACAGCACAATGCAGAGGAGCACTCTTAAAACAGTCCAATAAACAAAACTACAAATAAATGGGTTATTGCCATTCAGTTCAAGAGTTATTATGATTCACTTCTTATAGGCTTCTTTAAAGCATTCAAACAGATTTCATCTATAAATAAGATATCTGATAGTACATGTTCACATCTTACCAGATACAGTCATAACCAGCAACATAGTTTGTACATTTTGTATTAATAAGTATATAGATTTCCATCCCCCTTCTCTGTTGTCCCAGCTTCTCTCTTGCTTCTGTCTTCCATTGCTCATTTTTCCAAGCCAATCTTTTCAGCAATAAATTTGCACATAAGGAAAATATCCATTTTCTCCTAAGTTCTGCATTTATACTCATATCAGTTTGTTTTTAAGGAAAGTTTCCAGCCTGACTATTCAGACACCCTCTGACAGTCATACTACTACTGCCAGAGACTGTCACTGCTGGGACCGAGGCCTCTTCACTGCAGACAGATTCCGTGGCACAACTGGTGCCCATTTGACTCTCTGCACACCTGACTCACAGCCAGACCTGCACAGCAGTTTATTCACAGGGCAGTAATAGAGAAAAAGCTTGAGCTGGTGCCTCCAAAGAAGGACCCCCAACACAGGAACCCCTGGGCTTTTATACCTCCTCAGTCTCCCCATGCACAGGTCTCACCCTTCCTTCTCAGACCTCAACTCCTGCCCCCTCTGTGTTCATTCACCTTGCTGAAGTCATCCATATTCCTCTCCTTTTATTATCCAAAATGCGGGGAATTCCTGACTCCTGCTGTGTCTCGCAGTGTCCACTCCCTTGGCTGGTGTTATCTTTCCTGCCCTTTGTTATCCCAAAGGTATAACAGGTTCCTGCCCTTGTTATCCCAAAGGTATAAGGTTCCTTGCCTCTCATCAGGGGCTCCCACCCAGAGCTCAATCTGCATACCAACCTACATCTCATTCTGCAGCTTACAAGCCCAGTCCCTCAGACCAGATCTAGTCCTCATCATTGTCAAATGTATTGCCAAAGCTCGTGCCTGCCTAATATGCTTTACATATATCATCCTTCTGTCCAAATAAACATCTGTTCTGCATCAACTAACTTACTAAATGCCTTATTTACACAAGGTCCAGGGCTTTCATAATATTATCTGCAAACAGTTTGCCTAGAATAATTCCCAGCTCATCTAAGTGTATACATCCATATACATGCCTTTCTAGTTTATCTGACTCCACAGTGCCAGAATCCCTCTGTCAGCATTCATTCATGACACAGTCCTAAGCCACATGCAGTTAGTCAAGCTCTCACTTTTGGGTATTATAAAAATCTTCCCAGGAGAGGAGGGCTCATTCATGAATGATCATAAGAAATAAACCTATCAAGGCAGCAGTTCAATTTTCTTTGAGTGTCTTGTAAAATGAAGATCCAGGGACACTTAGGTCTGTTACCTTATTTATTTTATCCTTTTCATAAGCATCCACATAGTAGTTTATGATGCAGCTAATAAGTTTTTCCTTCATAATTCCAAACAAGTGGACAGATTTTACTTGCTCTTCTGGGTTTTTTTTAATATTTCTGTGTCTCAAAAATTTTAGTAAAAATTGTACAAAATTATCTGCTACCTCTCACAAAGTGATTTCAACATACTTCACAGATGGTACTACAGAAAAGATCTGTGACTTGGCCTCTCAGTGAATAAAACACTGCAAGTTTTACCAGACTTATGAAACAACTATTTTCATAATGACAAATTAAAACCTCTCTAATTTTCATTTTGACCCTGCATTTAGTTTAGAACTGAATTTTAATTGCTCTGCTAGCAGACCTGGGACTATTTGGAATAACACCTTTTTTAATTAAAGGCTAGAAGAAAATCACTCACCTTTAATTATGGATACACATTAAAAGCATACTTTCACTATTGTCTTAAATGACAGATGTGCTTTCCTGAATGCCAGCCAGGTAACAAAACTATGCATTTCTTGCAGGTAGCACTTTACTGGTGCATGTGGCAGACAAGCAAATTACAGGCTAATGTCAAAACAGTGCAGTTACATTCTGGTCCCCTTCACTATCACCAGGCTTTGCACAGCTCCACTTTTACACATCTCACCGAAAGACTGCGTGTATCTAAATGAGCAGAGCAAGCAAGAGTGCCACAAAACACCGTCCCTTACAGAGTCAGCTTGCATCCAGCACAAGGACTGAAAAGGAACTACAAACAGATCCTGATCAGAGATACTGTGGGATGAAAAGAGCTTGGCTGGGACAATAGGACTCAATTGATGATGCCTGAAAAACTGGGGGCAAAAATACGCTCCCTTGGACTTCTCATTCCATAACAGTTTGTAATAGCTTTTATCCCTTTTCCTTCAGTTCTGTATTTTTCTCCATCAAAGTCCTTCAAATATAAAGAGTAAAAAGAGTTCTGTCCCCTTCCAAATTCTTATGCACACCCAACCTTGTCACTGTTAAGGCAGTCTGAGGAGCAGAAAAGGTCTTGACCCTGGTCAAGAGCACTGCTCAGCAACAGCAGAAACATCCCTAAATCATCAACACAGTTTACAGCACTAATGCAAAACACAGTCCCATACCAGACACTGCAAAGAAAATTAACTCTACTGCAGCCAAAACCAACACAAACATTTGCAAGCCCTGGCAACAGAACAGTGCATTTGTACTCTTAAAACAGACAGAATTTTAGTGACATTTAGTGTCACCAAGATCAAAAATAATTGCTCACCCACTGGCTATAAATTAAGTATGTTTATTTTGCCAAGGGCAACTTTTACTAGAAATTGTAAATAGCAAGCAAGTCAGAAATCACATAAATCATAATCCCGGCTAATTAAATTCTGCATTTAATGGACTAATATTTATTGACAGCTCACTAAAAATTAATTAAGAAATACAGTAACTGCATTTGTTGAAAACAACAGTGTTATTAGGGTTTTTTTGGTTTTTTTTTTTTGGTGTGTCAGTTGCCTGAGTTTTTGTTTGGTTGGGGTTTTTTTGTTTTTCATTTTTTTGTGGGTTTTTTGCAAGCGCTTAGAAGGCTATTGCAAAATTGCCCCAAGCCATACTGTTAACATACAAAAGCCAATTACTATTCTTTAATCAAAAAAACTAATTCCTGTTTATTGGAAATTAAATTACTGGGGCTGTTCTCACCAAGTTTCATTCCTGCTTAAGAGATTGGAGACTTACTAAACATTGAAACCTAGGAAGGCAACAGAGAGATGTTAGTGAAGCACATCTGCCAGTTTAGCCTGTTAACGTGTTTTGGTCATTTTAGTGTTTTCTGCCCTGTACATTGGAATAAATTACCATGAACATCTTTTTATTAAACTAATAGCCTTCAAGGCATTTTCAGACTTCACACTAAGATTTGGCATATGGGTGGGCAGATGATACTTTATCTTTACTTGCAATGTACACTGACTTCTGACCTACCCATCCACCCACTGGTTTGAGTTCTAAGCCCAGAAACAGAAGCCAGAAAATTCTGGCAAAAAAAAAAAAAAACAAAAAAAAAAAAAAAAAAAAAAAAAAAAAAAACAAAAAAACCAGACCCAAAAGGGAGAGGCACCTTAAATAAAAGGAAGAACATTCACTGTTCCGTGGTAAAGGGTGACAACATGGGCACAGATGAAATAGCAAATGAAAATTAAAAAGAGGTCTGAAGGGAGAAAATGCACAGCAGACGCAGCACAGCAATTTGTTCTTGGACCAAAAAAAAGGGTATTTTATGGCACATGCAAAAAAGGTATTATTAAAATAACTAGGATGCTAAATGCAGGATCTGTAAATAACCAAATGTGTAACAATGGAGAGTACACAAAGGAGGGGGAAGAAAGCAGTAGAAAAGTCCCAAGGAAAAAAGAACACAATTCTGAGGTTAACAATAAGTAAAGAAAAAGGAGATATATCACTAGCATCTGTGCTAATTAATAAGTAAATTAGTAAGGATTTCTTTGGGAGTCTCTGAGGTAGCGACCTAAACTGCAAAGGAGCAAAAAACAAGCAGCCACCTATCTGAAGAGGCTTTGATATTAACAGTGACAGTCAGGACAGAAATTTTGTTCAGATTAGAGAAACTGCCACTTTTTTAATCAACTGTCACAGCTAAGGATCCTCTGTCTCCACTTGTGGATACCAGGCAAGGCACTGCTGCCTCATGTTCTTTCCCCCCACGCAGCAGCAGGACCACAAGGCACCCAGCAAACCACAAGTGGAGGAGCAGGAGGCAAAGGGTTGTGAAGTCTGATGGGAATAAAGTCATGTAGGTATTAACAGCTGCAGTAGACCAAAAAATTCAGGATGCAGTTTAAAACCACTTCTAAATACTTCACTATTCACTGTCTGGAAATAGCCATACGTAGCACCATGGGATACGAGCAAAAACTGAGGAACAAATGTATACATTCATACACACTCTCAATAAATGTGATACTATTTAAACCCAAGATCCCAGTAGAATTACATACAGCTTTGGGTCATTTCCAGCTTCCCCAGCACCTCCAAAAGAAGAGAGTCAATTTCAAGGGGGAACAGGTAGAAATTAAGAGAACATATAGTACTTGCTGGTGCTACAGTTGGCAGCTATAAGCTACACATAGCCAAATGGATCCACTTAAAATTCCGCATCTTTCAAAATCCTCAGCCCAAAGAAGACTTCTCTTGGAGAGAAATCCAAAGAAAGAAATCAGATTAAGTTATCAAATTCTTAAAACACATGCATTTCCTTTGACCCATTTAACTTAACAAAAGCCCTGGCAGTTTGTAAAACCCCTTAGGCAAGATCTATATATTTTCTTCTTTCAAAATTGAAAATAAAACATTTTTCTCTTATTAGTTATTAGTATAAATGTGTCATGCCCTACTAAGATAACCAGTGTGAACAGAAAACACTCTTAAACTAAGCAGCTGCTAACCCACAATTCTCAAAAGCATACACAAAGGTTGGAAAGTTCAAAGGCTACTAAAGTAGTAAGATGCTCAAATCTCTGAAATAAATTAGAATCTGGCATGCAATTCCTGTGGATTGCTTTTAAAAGTCCAAGTTGAAAAACCACCAATAATAAACAGAAAATCTACTTTAAAAGCAGCAGTTTACAAAGAGAAAGGAATTAAATTTAGCCTAGTTCATCTCCATTTCCATCTCAAATAGTTCCAAATCTGCACACCCTATAAATAAAATTCCAGACCAGATTTTTCAATTGTCTTGATATCTGGTATACCTTTCCTGACATATCAGAGAGATCTGTTTCTCTAAGTCTTTGTATCTCTGCTGTACATCACAGGTTCCTGTGTTCCATTAATTTCTCCATTATTTACAAATTATTGTAGATACAAGTTATCCTAGTTGTTACAGCTGTCAAAAAAAATCATTATAATGGCAATTTATCTTTGCAAATGATAAAAAGACAACACATATAAAAGTTAGATGAATTTGTCTCTGAAAAGCAGTTATTTAAATTAATTCCAAGAACTTCACAGTATTTCCAGTCCCCACAGAAAAAAAATGATTTTTAATGTAGTTTTCAATTCACTCTTCATGCAAAGAGATTTAATTTTATTATCAAAATATAGTATTTCAAGGCATTAACAATATCTGATCCAAATAACTGTGGCATGACTGTTGTTTTTATTTAATTTTTTTCATACAACATCATGCAAAACAAGTTACAACTATGGGACTTGTCACTTAAGAGATATTAGCATACATGATGATGATAGAAGTATCCTTCATATTGATGTCAGAGACAAAAGGGTCTTTGTTCTTTGGTTTATTAAGCCAAAGATCAGAGGAGGTTTGACTCTTGAGCACTTATGCTGTAAAATCATGCAAAAAAACACTCTGCTACTGCACCCAAACCCCAAAGGCACTCCAGCCATATATGTTGACAACTCAAATGTGACTTTCAAGAAACTGAGCCAGCACAGCCCACTGGGAACATGAGGCAACAGCATCAAATTGTCTAGAAATAGCTACCTAGCTGATAATAGTTCCCATAAGTTGGGATAAACCTTGTCATTATTTAATGGGTTGTCACATATTTGCCATCACAATCTAGTCTCTGCTCTTCTATTTCCCTCTACCTTGCCTCACTCATTTACACTTGGATCAGTTGGGGGGCAGAGAACAAATCTTCATCAGAAACACCTAAGTAGCATCACAAACCCTGACCAGCCCTTTCAAACTCCAGTTTCACATTTAAAAGTTGTGGCAGCCATATTATCAGTATTAGAAGTTTCAGTGAAGTGCTAGAAAACACAATGAACTCAAGTAAAAAGACAGCACTCCATGTTTTACATTTTACTGGAAAGTCCCAAAATAACTCTTGTCATCATTCATTATTCTGTCACAGAAAAGATTCTGTTCCATTCATAATTGCTACCAAAGAGTCACCTTAAACTCATCTTTTTGTACACTCATCAAACCAATAAGAGAGAGAAAGAGGTACATTCAGCTAGGAGTCAAATATTCTAAACTGTATTAAATTAATATCAGGTCTGTCCATGCCAGCAGAATAATATGCCTTAAATGGCAGCAAGTAAAACTTTGGATTGTGGATTCAGGTCATTTTTTTGCATTTTGATCTTCACAGTCCATACTAGCTCAGCAAAAACAGTTGAAAGAAAATAACCATTTTGTCAGATGCTACAGCCAAGATAGCCATAACACACAGAGCATCATCACACAATATCAGAAGGCTTTAAGCATTCACCCATACAGAGTAACACCATACCTCATCAGAAAGCTTCAGGCATCTACCCACCCAGAGCAACATCATATCCCTTCAGAAGGCTGCAAGCGTCTACCCTCCTTGTTCTTTAGCCCAACCTTTCATACCCCTCATGTTGATGCATTGCACCTGTGTGCCCTCTGTCCCCTGTGGAGGTTGGTCAGTGCACCTGGGCACTCCATGGCTCACTGCTGTCAATGCTGCTCACCTGCTTCTCACAGCTGTACCCACTGGGGATGAGGCTCTGCTGCAGCCCCACTCCCAGTTACCACAAACTGTGTGCCTACTCCATTTCTATCTCACATCAAAAAATGTGAAGGAAAAAAACCCACTATATTTTAGTTCACTCTCTCCAAAACACAAGTACACAGAGTAGCAGGAGTTCTCAGCTACTCCAGAGTTAGAGGATGAGGTGTAAAGTGATACACAGATTTCTGAGAACAGCTGAAATTCTGCTCACATGCCATTCTGCTCAATGAATTGGAACAGGCTTGCTTTGAGAACACTGACAGTCTGGAAACATCTAAAACAGTGTCAGTTTGCACAAGATCACATTCTCTAGGGCCAGATTTTAGATTCTTGTTGTTGCATTTTTGTGTGCAAAGACTGTGATATCAAAGTTATTAAGTACATCTTTCAGTACTCATTTCCTAAATGCAGAAAATACTCCCCTTGGAATAAGAACCCTGAGTGGTCAATATCATGAAGCGATCAGGATCTTTTTTTCTTCTTCCTCCCAGGAAAAAAAAAAAGGAGCACAGTTCAGACTTTGAAAAGATAGGAACAGCTGTTCCCATCTGAACAGCCACGGTGCCTTTGTTATCCAAGATGAGAGAAAAAAACATTATTTTTATATCTTCAACCAGTAGTTCTCTGGAGAGAACAAACTGCTTTCTGAAGAATAAATTAAGCATTCAATTAAACTCTACAACAGGTAACTACTGTTCTTACACACTTTGGGGAAAATACATTCAGTGGTATTATTACAGTCCTGTGCAAATAACTCCAATAAATCACATCAAATTGAAAAATTCTCTTCTCAGTTCCAGCAAAATGTTCAATATAAAGAACATGCAGATTTAAGAAGGGAGAAAAATATTAAAATACCCAGAATACTGGCATTATATCAGTCCCTGATTCCCCAGTTGCAGGACTAGGTTAGCAGACACATCCATTTCCGTAAATGTGCATAAGGTCTACTCGTACCACTTCTGATTCTCTACTTCCCAGAAGTACAAATGCATACATAAGAATTCTGAAGTATTTCCAAACACCAAATAATGGGGCTTTAAAGAATTAGTTTGTCTCCATTGATGAAGCATTTAATTCAGGTTAAATTAGTATGTTTATGAAATAGCTTCAGGATTTATTGCATTTCCATGATAAATCATCAACTGCACTTTACCTTGAAGGAATATAAGAAAAGAACTTAATTAATACTAATTTTCAAACTGCCAAGAGCAGCTGTAGGTTCAAGAATTTTATCTACATATGAGCATGACCTAAATAAATAAACAAAAAGGTACTGCTTCCAGACCACTGAGCCTATTACTAAAATTAATTGAGCAATATTGACTTGGATATTCTAATCATCAAGAAAAGTTAAAGGAAACAGTAGCCTCTGAAGATACAAATTCTTTTAACTTTCTATTAAAATACTGACTATGGTGAGTTAATTAAGCAGTGTATTTATCTGTAGATTTGATGCTATTTAAGTAAATATTATGTTGGACACTAGTTGCCATGTTGAAAGGAGTTCTCCAAGCTCAGGAAGGTGAAATAAATAGAGGAAAACAAACCAGTGAAACAATTGTTAAGTTTTTTTTACCTGACCATTTAGGAATAAACTATTGAGGATAAAAGAAAAAAAAGAAAAATGTGACATTGTCACATGAGTATAAACCTGAAAAATATTTCATATACTAATAGGAAGTAAAATGTTAAAACACAATACCATGATATAAACTTTCAACTCTTAAACAACATGAGTGCAAATTTGAATTGAACATCTCCTTTTTATCGCTGTGTACCAGACTGTTTTTCTTTATTCCTAAACCAAAGATGCCGTGCCCTTTAACATTATTAAATAGCTTGTTGGGTCAAAGCGCTCTTGAACTGTAATGCTTTTTTAATAAGATGTTTAAAGTGTTTTCATGCAAGCAAATCATTATTACAGCAAAATCCTTTTTCACAATAAGATCATTTTAACTGCTAAAACAAAGATTTGCAATAAGGAATGGCTGCAAGTATAAATAATACATAATTTATAGTAAGTTTTTCTGCAAGGAAGCAAACATCATTTCAGAACACCAAGGAATAGAGTGTGGCCACTCAGGTAAGATTACTAGAATGACTACACACTACTTGTGTAAGTGTACCATGATTGTGTCCACAATCAGTCTAAATTTAATGTACATATCTATAATGTAGAGGTAAAGAATATACACAGATTTTTCTCTCAGTAGAACCCTGCTAGTGTGCTATGATTAATGTAACAGGAGAGAGTATTGCTTCAACAGTGTCTCAAATCAAAACTACAGCATTATATTCCTAGCTGCAGTTAACAGCATCTCTAAAATGTGTAAAACACTGTAAAGCAAAGCCATGAGATAGCAGATGAGAATGGCTTCCAGCTTAGAAGAACTCTTGAAGCTGTTACCACATTTGGTATGGGATTTTGGTAATTGATTCTGCAGGAACCTCTGTAAGTTGCTCTCTGCTGGAAATCACTTACATCCTGTACTGTTTGTTATGTCTATTCAGAGAATCTGCACTGGAGTTGGCAGCCAAAGTAACTGGCAACAGGAATACTGTTAGTTTCAACACTTCCTAAGTTTTCCACCCAGGAAATATTAAAAGAGAAGTGTACCTAAGCATCACTTCAGGATTATCAGAACACACATTTTACTTCTTCAGCCACTACAGAAGATGTCATGACAATTTTGTCATTCCAGAAATCATTTGTCATTACTAGAGTTTCTTGTGATTTCTTCCAGTGTAAATATATCACTCAGAAACCTTTTCTACAGATAATAAGCTGAAGGACAAGCTATTAGTCTGACCCCAGCCACACAAATCCTCAACACAGTACACAATTCCCCTGGAGAAGTGTCTGTCCCTGGCAAGCCACCACCAGCAGTCATGCAGCATCTTGATTGGGAACAAGAACCAAACCACAAAAACTGCATATCAGATGTCAAGAGTAAGGAGATTTCAGTGGAAGTCTTCTTAAATCATGAACTTAATCACAGCCATGAAGCCAGTACAATTACATGTCAGTAGGTGTGATAATTGTCAGATGGAGCAGGGGAAAAGGAGAGAGCGTTCATAGATAAAAATTACAGCTTGGGTGTTCTGCTAGATTGATAAAAATACGTAGGATTGGATGCAGAAATGTGTTCCAATGATGACCTAGGCAAAGACAAATACATGCCTTGAAGGCTTGTCAGCTAATTTTCAAGAGTGGATAAACTGTCTCCGAGCCATGATTATTTAAGTTCTTATTAAGAACTGATTTATTGTGGCAGAGACTAGTAACTCATAAAATCATTATATATTTACATGGAGAGGGTTCCAAATATTTTACTTCAGCCTTTCAGTTTAAAACACTTCAGTTAGATATGTACACTCAGATAAAGAGTTTGGTCCTCCTTGCAGATCATGTATGTGATGCTACAACACACATTGGTTTAGAAAGTGTCCTTAAACTGACAATAAACAATGTAAATACAGAGAGAAAGGCTGCAAATTTTGAAAGAAAGCTTTCTGAAAATCCTTTTAGGCATTCACACAAGTTCAGAAGGGGATAAATTGTTTAAAAAGTATAAATTCACATAGCAGAGTCACAGAAAGGAGTCAATTTGGTACAAAAGTCACTCAGGAAAAAAAATCAGCATCAGTAATAGAACTGCACCTCTTTTTATGTGGTGCAAGCCTTCAAAGTTCCTGTACATCCACATCTTCAGAAAGAGTCTAAAATCTCTGAACGTTGGAGCAGAAACCTGTGTATGTGTGTGAAATTACATACAGCTGATAAAAAAACAGGTAGAGGAAAAGAGGATTGACATGATGAAAAGCAGGCATAAAAATCCACTAGATTTTTGGAGTTTGCCAAATTCATGGATTTCAAGCCAGTCCAAAAAATGATGAAATATATAATTGCCTAGTCCAAGAGTTAAGAGTTGCCTTTTTTGTTTTTACTTATATTAATCTTTTCAGTTAATCTAGTTACACACATGACCTGTTAGGACAAACATAATTCCTGCAAATTGAAAATTTAGGTCCTGTGAAAATAAGAAAAATCAGATGCCCATCTCCTATTTGTTTTGTTTGCAGATTTTAAATCTGGTGAGCTGAGGGGTTTGGCTTTTTCTTGTTAGTTACTTGGAGGCACTTTCTTTTAATTTATTTGGGTTTTGCTAGGGTTGTTTTTTTTTTCCTCAACTTCAGAGGCAAATGCCTTGCTCCATTTTGCTTTCTCACTGACCCTGTGATCCCTGCATTTGTTTCACTATAAGGAGACACTCATAGAGTCCTGGGGCAGAAGGCAATTAAAACATCATGATCAAAAGTGTAAACTTTCCAAACAGTCTCACTGCTGGCTTCTTTATGAAAGAATACTAGAGGTACAATTAGTGTTATATTCTTAAAAAAAAAAAAAAAAAAGTTAATAGGCTCAAAGCCTACTCATGAAGAGAACAATTTCAATACCCAACCTACCAGATAACAAAGGGTTTAAAATGTTACTCTTACATTTCACATTTAGGCAGTTTATAATTTAGTACAGATCTTTTGAATTAGCACCCATTTGCACCCAAAGAACCATTCACCTAGAAACACCAAAAAAACCCAAACACTTCAGGAATTTAGCCCAGTCAAGTAAGAATTGGCACACTACTTCATGTCAGGAAAAAATGACAAACTCCAATGATTTCTAGAACAGGTAAGAGCTACTATATCACAGTAAAAAAAGAGATAACAACAATCTTTTACTTCATGTGGCTGTTATCTAATCTTTTTTCTTGTTGAGATGATAAAATTTGAAAAATACTCTTTTAGTTTATGCCTGAACCTCTAGTTCAAATTTCTGCCCTGGCAGGTGGTTGAAGACATTTCCAAGGAAATGGAAAGAGAGTTTCCTACTAGATATCTCACTAGGCTCTGAGCTGATCAATCTCTGCTCTCTCCTGCTACAAGGGAAAACAAGTTCACCGAAAGAACTCCAGCTCTTATTCCCAACAGAAACACAAAGCTCCCAAGAGTTTTCCCCCCCTTACAGACAAGAGCCGGAAGAGCTCAAATCTCTCTTCGACTTTAATCACAACTTCATATCAGACAGGTCATCAAGAGAAGTTGTTCAATCAATGGAAAATTTCTGAAAACTCCAACATTTTCAACTTTTTTTTTTTTTTTTCACATTTCAGCCGTAACTGCTCAAAATATAAATCAGTATTTGATGTATTCACAGCTGCTCTTATATGCCATGATCAGGCAAATGCTCCTTTACAACAACACCTACTAACTGTAAACAGTCTAGGAAAAAAACAGAAGCAGATAAAAGGATGTATTTTACCCAATATCATTATGCAGATACTTAGTTCCTCACAGCATTAAATTGAATTAATAAGCCTATTTCTTGTTAGAGACACTTTATTTGAAGACAAATATATTGATGGGCATATATATTCTAAAAATCAAAAAATGAGGTTGCTTTCTGGGGAAAAGAAAGAAAGAAAAGGGGGTTCATAATAAAAGGAGTTTCATAGGGCTCATAATAATAATGATAAATTTCCTTGAAACTGATAGAGAATTATGGTGGTTAAAGGTGCAACAAGAACTGTTAATCTGGAGGAAAAAAAAGCAAGAGGCTGTGGAAGATGAGGTCAGAGGAGGAAAGGCAGACAAAAGTAGGATCCAGTAGGAAGAGCACAAAAAAAAAAGAGGAAAAGGTAGAAAAATAAAAGCTCTCAGCAGGAAGCATTAGTAGAGGAGGGCAGATGGGAAGAATATACATGTGGCAAGAGGTCTGCAATGCAGATGCTGTTGTGTGCCAACTGCAATAGCATCCCACTGTAGTGATACTCAAGATTACTTGGGTTTAGCAAAAGTGAATTAAAATCATCAAGAACATGCTTGTACTATTTAGGACCTTATTTCGGCTCCTCTTTGCCTAGTTCCCAAAAGCTCCAATATGGGATAAATTAAATCTTCTGAGGAATATTTATGTTCTGAAGGATACTGTCATCTGTTCCACAGTGGGAATTAGACTTCATTAGCAGACCTGCAGGGCATACTGCAAGGCACTTCCAGTTACACAGCCTGCTGTACAGAGCTGGGATTTGATCAAGGTAAGATCAGTACTTGGGAAAACAGCTGCTGATTGGTTGAGTTCTGTCTGTTTCTGTAATTTGTTTCAAGGATAATGAAAACCTGGAAAACAGTTTTGTGCAAGTGAATCACAGACATTCATCCTGCTGAAACAACTCTGTAGACATGAACAGGGTATTTTCTTTAAGCTTCAAGCTTCATTGCTGCAATGCTCAAACCATTTATAAGGCTTCATATGAAAGTACAGAACTACAGGCAGACTAGAACATGTAGTTGTAGAGTCCAACAACTCATCAAATCATCAAATTGGTTTTTTTTTTAACAATGAAATCAGCTCCAAGAGATGAAGTCAAGTCTTTGGGGTGACTTATGAGGATAACATTAGCTATTAACATGAAAACTTTGCTAGTTTTAGTAAACCATGAATGTTCAGCAAAACTTTACACTCAAGAGGAACAAATCTGTCATGCTTAGAACAGCAGGTGTTACTACTCTTCTACATCAAAAAAGGGATTTAAAAGTAGAAGAGTGATTGGTATCACATGCTGTGCATTGATCACTAGCATCCATCTACTTTCCTAAAACGTAATGAAAGTAGAAGAGTTTCTAAGGAGAACATCAAGTTTATCCCACTGGATACAAAGAGACACACAAACAAAGATAAAGTACTAGTGTGAGAATGCAAAATTAAGTTGTGGTTTAGAAAAGGAAGGCAACAGCCTTCATCCACAGGGAGGTTTTTGAACACATTTGCCCCATTTGTTATTAAATGTTTGTTTCATTTATACAAGACCACTGCACCCTAGGCTTAAGAATCTGTAAATTCCGTATGTACACCTTTACAAAAATACCAAAAGCTGGAACAACTTTTGGTTCTTTTTTCCTTACACACCTTTATAAATCCAAGTATTAGATCAACTCCCATTTAAAATTTGTATTACATAGAGAACTTCGTCTAGCATAGTCTAACCTTTGGTTAGTTTGAAACCTCAAAGAAACTTATGTGCTTCTTCATACTAGCAACAAGATTTGCTAATTATTTGTCTTACAGAATATTTTACTCAGTTTTCATTTAATTTATACTTGTTTTGGAGATTTAATTGGATGACAGATTTTAATTAGGCAAATGAAAAATTAAGGTTCATGTTTAAACTTCAGTTTCTGGAGATAAAAAATTATCTTTTCAACAATTTCTGGCCTTTACAGATAAGATTGTGAAACCAGCTTAGATAAGACCAAAAAAAAAAAAGCAAAGCCCTAGCCCAAAAAACCCAGGAAGCTTAAGAGAAAAATATGAATATCACATTTTAAAATCTCTGTTTCTATCCTGAAAAACAATAAAACAACACTCTGGTACATGATTTACTATGTTTAATAAGGTAGTCAGAAGTTTAAGAACATCACAGCCTGTCAGTCCCACAAAATACCCCTGGATTCTTCAAGTCAATAACCTTTATCTAGTTCATATTTCATCATCACCAGTAAGCAGACTGACACAGGCCACTCTCATGGCTCCCTTGTCCCTCTGGGTTTTATGTGGTTTATTAAAACTGAATGTCTTATTAAGACAGCAGGGAGTAAGCAATTAGCTAGAGAAAATAATGAAAAAAAAAAAAAGGAGAAAGACACTCTTTAATGTATATGTCAAAGCTTTACATAGATATCTTATAGCTCTTGGGACACTGATTTTAAAATTTACTTACCATTCCTAAGTCTACATTCACATGTTCCTTGTAAAACCATCTTGGAGAGTATATCTCATTACAGCTGTAACACAAGTTATGCTCTCCCAGTAAACCTGGGGAAAAGAAAATATACCCCAAAGAACAGCAAAGTAATAAAATCTGACATTAAGAAAAAAAATATCAGTTAAAAAAAATCTAATAATGGCTCCTAGCACTTCATAATAAAAGATACTCAACTGCAGCATCTTGAGGAACATGACTTGTTTTAATTATTTATTGAGAGTTGATGGTTTATTTGAAAGAAAATGCAATTATATCCTGACACTTTAATCACTATCAGTTTGTTTTGTTCACCTGATACTGCTAAGAGGAAGGTTACCTTCCTGTGGAAATTCTGACATTTCTGTAATTGGTTTTGCAACCATTCCAAGAGACTGAATGTATTCCTTTTATTAAAATTGTGCAAAAATTGGAGTTATATTATTAAGGTTGATGGCCAACATCACAAATAACCCAAATCTCAAACAGAGATAATTATTTTTTCCTGTTAGACACAAGCAGTATATAGGATTTGGGCATCAAAATTTCCACTGACACAAAAAAATGCAAATCAAACACAGCCTCTTAAAAAACTCATTGAAATCAATTCATTAACCAGAGGAAAAGAAATTAAGGAAAAAATAATCAAAGACTAGCAAATCAAAGGCTCATAGGATCGAAAAAAACTCTGCTCCACCGTAATAAAATGGAATTTTGCTAAATTTAGCCATTAGGTTAGAGGTTTGTTTGCCAATTGGTCAAAATCAAGAAAAATAAATGACACTCTAACAAACACTTTGCCAAGCTTTGGTTAGTTTCACTATTTAAAGCATTTCAGAATATTTAGTAAGACATTCAGCTGAATTAAATATCTAGCCTCAAAATAAAGTTAACTAGTTCAGCAGAGATTCTAACCTTGTTTATCCGTAATTGTGTGATGAACCTGTTTACCACCCATCAAGGAGCACTACACACATAGCTGTAAGAGAGGAAGAGGAGAGAAAAGATAGTAAGCAACAGAACCATATCATTGCATTTTTTAGCCTGACTTCATTACCCACACAACTGCACTTTCATCTTTTTATTGGCCTGTCCAGGGACTTTAAACACACTAAATCATTCTGCAAGTGAGAGATGGTTACCAGGTCACTTAGAAGTGACCTGAAAGTGTCTTGGCCATGATTCACAGCACAATTTTCAATGGGACAGATCCTCTGACTTAATGCATCTATGAAGGCTTACCCACCTCCTGACCAGAGTGGAGGAAGCTCAGGAGAGGATCCCTTCCACGCTTTTTGAAGAAAAAAAAAAAAAAACCTCACAGGGTCAAGTGAATCAGATTAAGTGTTATGACACTTAAGAACAGACATACTTCCTTTCCCCCTCAGAGTTCCACCACCCTTTATACAATTCAACCAAACATTAAAACACCAAACCTTTATCTGTGCCAGACCTATATTATGTAGCCTTAAAGGCTTACCCAGGTCAACCAATAGAGGAAAAAGCAATCAGGAGCTGCAGGAAATTGGATGGACCAGGTGTTCAAACAAAGCCTAGCTTCCTAAAAGCATGCAGAGTGTGAAGAGTCAACAGGTACGTCAAATATCACTAAATGTAGATTTAAGTTCTCTTTGTGGGATTTGGAGATAAGCAAGGAAAACATAAATTTGTGAATCTGTCAATGACAGAGCCTCTCTAAACAATCCAAACTGAATGTGATTTGAAGGTTCATACAGTTAATACAGTTCATACATTAAAGTAGCAATAGGTATTTTGAAGAGAAAAATATACTTATTAAAATTATTCCCCATGGTGCATCAATACCTCACTTTGTGCCCTCAAAGCTTTCGAAGTGTCACAGTTGATGCTGAGAATTCTGGCCTTTACTTCCTGCATGGGATAAAAACCTAACAAAGAGCATGTGCAGAATACAAGTTCAGTCATAAAATTAGACAACACACTATAAGAATCCATCCAAAGTTATTAAAACTGGACCTTGCAAAATAGATAAATACAAATCTACTGCCCCTTGTTTTGGAAGAAAGATCCTCCTCAGATTGCCATGTAAACTTCTCAAACTACTTTTTTCTCTGAAAAGGCTTGAATCAAAGGAATCTTTGCTTGCAGTCCCTATGCTGTGTCAGTCTTCTGGGAGGGAAAAATTTCAAAATAAAACAAAGCAAAGAAACAGAAATAACAATAAAAAAAAATAAAAAAATCCTGTACAAAACCCAAAAAACAACACAAATAAAAACAATCACTATACAGTAAGGGAATAACTCCTTTAAACAAGAACTGACACCTTTTTCAATATTAAACATACAGTATGCCTAATTTTGGAAGTTAATCCCCCTTAACAGTCAAGAGAGTGTGTATGGTTTCCCATAAGGACATAATGCACCAATATACCCTTCTATGTCCACCATCCTCCACCGCATTAGCTTGCAAACAACTTGTTCAGCTAAATTACAGCATTCCACTCATTTTCTAGTCCTCACGCTGTGAGAGATGAAACAACACTTTGCTGCAGCCAAAAAAAGGATTATTGAGTAAAAGAATGAAAGCTGTTGGTTCCCTGTCTGCTGTTATCTATGATTTGGATGTGTTCTGGTTGATCTGTTGGGTGACGCTCTGAGCTGGGAGAGCAGCAGGGTTGAAGAGAGGACCAAAAAGGAAGGAGGATGAGAGGGGAGGGGACGCAAAAGTAGGCAAGGCAGGAGAGAATGTAAGTTCCTGATACCCATCCAAAGGGAAAAGGGACAGGGACAGCCCCTGGCTGGGAAAGGTTATAAAAAGTTGCCATTTTGTTGTAGCGTGTCTCTGTTCAGCTCATGGAGGAGAGACAGGCACTGGGCACTGCTGACTCGCCATAAGAAAATAATTTTCTTTTGCTTTGAAGACTTTCTCCCCACTTAATTTTATCAAAAGTTGAGTTTATTTCTAACAGTGCAAAGAAGATTTTTTCTTAGCACCTGCACTACATACATTCTAAACATGCACAACTGTTGAGGTTCATCAATTGTAAAGTTATTCATAAAGCTAACTTAGCCTAGGGGTACACAGTTTTCCACTGAAGTTTGACCATTCCTCCTTGAGAAAAAAGGCAAAAATCCTCCTTAGAAGAAATTGTAGCCACACTTTGCGCTGAAAAACATTATTTGAAATACACTGCATGACTTCATGGAAATGGCAGGGAAGGGGGAGCAGGAAATCAAAATGTCATTTTTTTTTCCTACTTACTTATTCACATAAACCTTATGCCATCAGATTTATCTAAACGTTATGAATGAATCTAAGGTTTAACCATTGGTTTGTACGTTTAACCATTCGTCTGTCTATTCCACAGTTCAAAATTGTTTGTATGTTTAATGATTTGTCTGTTTATTACGCAGTTCAAAAGTTCGCTTGAGTGTTTTCACTACTTATACCCCTGTTCGTATCTTCCCTACATGATGTATTTGCCCCTATGCCCAACCCACACTCCAGTTGTACTCCTTTACTTTCGGTATTTCTCCCTGATGTTAACCCCTTTGTTAGAACCCTTTGTACCTAATAAGTTGAACCCTCTTTGTCCCCTTCACGGCGTCAGGTAGTTCAGCCACTGCTCCCCAAGATGACTTCCTGATTCCCAGAAGGCCTAGCGCCTATTGCATATTAATTGCCAGACCCCAGCAGTGGACCAAAACTGGACTCAGACCACAAGCTAAAGTGGGGACTGCACAACTACCCACATCTACTTGATAAGAAAGTCTCAAAGAATCAGAGGAAGCCTTCAACACCCCTGGAGCCAGTTGTCATGACTACAGAGAGGTCTGAATGAAGTAACCCCCTTAGAACAACAAGCCACAAGCGGAGTCTTTGGACGTATCCTCCGAGGGTGAAGACCCCAACCCTGCCGTAACTGACAGGATCATCTACCTCTCCTCTGGGATGTTGACTCACTTGGGAGTGGCGGCGGCGCGAACCCCAAACCCCCACCCCCTTAGGCTATCCTTTCAATGAAGGCCTTATCAAGAAATGAGCACAAGGTCTCCTGGGCCTTTTACTTACTTCAGTTAGGGGCTTGTCCGGGATAGGCCATGCCCACGAAGATCCAGGCGACTGGCCATCCGCCTTGGACCTTTGAGGGACAGCTGGCCACATCCGGACGGCGAGGACAGCTTACAGGGAGAAGTCAACGACCAAAGAGCATTGGATTGGTAAGACCTCCGGTGGCAGGATACAGGAGGCGAGTGAGTGTGTGTGCGAGTGAGACGGGAGCTGGCAGCTCGGACCCCTGAGGCGACTGAGGACCCCTAGTCCCGCGGTTCTGGAATCCCACGAGGGAGCCGGCCGGGAACGGGAGGAAGCGAGAGAGTCCCGATTCAGGCCCGGAGAAGCGAGTGAGACACCTCCCTCAGGGGTTAGCTGAGTAGCTTTCCCTGACTAAGTTGTGAGTTGGAGGGAGGGACGACCCGGGCCCCGCTAAGACCTAGCCTCACGAGAGGTACAGGGAGGGAGTAAGGGCCAGGGAGAGCCCTCGAGATCTTCGCTAGGACCCGGCCTCTAGGTCAGGACCCAGGAGTGCTGGAAGGGGATCGCGCTACCCCATTGGGGCCAGGCTCTGTGTTTCTGGAAAAAGGGGGAGTTAAGGACTGGGGGAAGGATTAGCCTGCTAGGACTTCACTCCAAAACTTCCCCGCCCTAGGGGTTGGCCGTTGGGACCCAACCTGAAGGAGAAGGTGTGGGGAGGGATCCCTAGGTTTTATTTAGTTGGTGTAGTTCCCCTATCCTCTGGTGTGTGTTTTGTTTAGTTTGTTTCAACCCTCTGAGCAGGTAGAAGGGTTTAAAGTAGCGGTGTGTTGACCTGCAGACCCCAGGTGAACCTGGGTGCTCGGGACCCTGGGGAAGTGTGAGTCGGGTGCAGTAAGGATTGAGGGGGACTGCAGTTTTGTTTTGTTTCGGTGGCCTGTTAACTGGCCTCAGGAGGTAGAAGTTTTTGTTCAGAGAGATTAGTTTAGTCTAATTTGTGTTGCCCGTTAGTTGTTCTGTGTTCGGGTAAGGGCACATTAAGAGGTTTTTTTTGTAATACCCTCAGGATGGGCCAATGCAGTAGCAAAAGGATCTCCCGTGGTAGGAAGGCAAAGAGAGTCAAGAACATTCCCCTGAACAGCCCCCTCGGGAGAATACTAGATGACTGGGCAATGAATGAGGCAACCCGGGATTTAGATAAGATTAAGATGATCCACCTTTGTATTGAAGTATGGCCAAAGCTAGATATTGAATGGCCATGGTTCGGGCCAGAGGACGCCTGGATGTGCACCCAATTAAAGCACAGTTTACATAGTCAACCTGAGCCAGATGAAGAACAACTTGTATATGCTGCCTGTTGAGGGCAGGAAAAATCTATAAAGATGTCTGTTAAGATCTACAAGTTAAAAGAATGTAAAGAGGAGCCAGACAGGGAACAGAAGGAAAAGAGTAAACCTGCCTCCTCCTCTTCACCCTATATGCCCCCCAGAACCCTTACCGCCACCACCAAATCCTATTCCGTTACCCCCTCCACCGAACTCTACCCCTATACCTCTTCCCCCTCCTCCAACCCTCCTTCCCTTACCTTCTTCCTCTTCGCCTGACCCCATCCCTTTGTCGCAAAGCTCTCCATCCCAAACGACCAGTTCCATGCCTGCTTCATCACCCTTGGTAACTTCCCCCACTCCTCAGACTCCCCTTCCACAACCTCTTGTTCCAGTACTTCCCCCTCCTTCTCAGGTGTCTTTTCCCTTGTCTCCACCACTTACCACCCCGTCGTTGTCCGTAGTTCCTTTAACCTCTATTCAGTCATCCCTACAGACTCCTGTCCCCACTGCCTCCAGTAACCCGCCTCAAGCCTTCCAGTACCAGGTTCCTATTCCTACCCCATCTCAACTCCCTGACTCCCTCTCTACTCCTACTTCTTCCCCATATACCCTGGGTTCTTTAGTTTATTCTGAACACCCGTTAGCAAAAATTGCTACCCCTATGTTTATGTCCCCTTCACCAAAAGTTGTGCCTAAGCCCCCTCATCAGTGGGGAGAACCTCAACCCTTAGTAGGTAATCCCATTGAAACTGGAGATTTGCAACCTCCCCAACCCCACAGCAAGACTCGAAGGGAGAGATTAGACAAGGGTCCATATTGTAATACGAGATCCCGAGCTATGTGAGCAGACAGGTTATTCCCCTTAAAAGAGGTACCCATGGGGGGAGTCTTTGGTGGGGTAGGATATGTAAATGCACCCCTTACCTCCTCAGAGGTAAGAGGCTTTAAGAAAGAAATAGGCAATCTAGTAGAGGACCCAGTAGGGGTATTGCAACAACTTGACCAGTTTCTTGGCCCCAATATTTATACCTGGGGGGAGCTCACCTCCATTTAAAAGACATTATTTAGTCCCGAAGAAGTGAAGTTAGTTTGAGCAGCCACAATAAAAATTTGGGACAGGGAAAATCAAACTGGGGTTCCTGCAGACCATAAATTACCTGTAGATGATCCAGGTTGGAACCCCAACCAGGCGCAAGATAGGCGAAATATGGAAGAGTACCGGACTCTGATCATCCGAGGGATAAGAGAGGCAATCCCCAAAGGAACCAACTCTAAGCTGGCGTTTGATTGTTGTCAGGAGAAAGATGAGACCCCTGCTGCTTGGTTGGGCCAGTTGAAAAAGAGCTTCCAGCAGTACTCAAATATAGATCCTGAGAGTCAAGAGGGCCAAGTCTTGCTCAAGGTTCAGTTTGTATCTAAGGCATGGCCAGACATTAGAAGGAAGCTAGAGAGGCTAGAAGACTGGCAGGAAAAAGGAATCAATGATTTGTTAAGAGAGGCTTTAAGAGTGTACTCGAGCAGGGAAGAAGAGAAAGCCAAGAGCAAAGCACAAATGATGATTGCAGTAGCGAGAGAAAGTGTGGGGGTAGGGAAAGAAACACTGAAGGAAAGGAGAACCCAAATCCACCTAGTTGGAGAACACCGTTTAATAAAGCTCCTGTAGCATCTTGGCGAGTGAGACCCAGGCAGCCCGAGGACTTAAAATGTTATTATTGTGGAGAGGTAGGACATTTTAAGAGGGATTGTCAGAAAGCCTCCTGGGATGAAGCCATCATGAGGGAGCAGGAGGCCCTTGAAAGAATATTAAGAGAGGACAAGGTGTGTCAGGGGCTCTATGTTTTGGGGGACCTCATGTACCATTCTATTGAGCCTTTGATAACTTTAGAAGTAGGTCCCTACTTTCAAGAGTTTGAATTTTTAGTTGATACTGGAGCAGATCGTTCTAGCATTAATAAAATTCCACTGGGAGTAATGATGGGGGTAGGACTTGTGAAGTTGTGGGGGCAGAGGGCAGCCCCTTTTCAGCCCCAGTTTTGGAAAAAATACTAATAAAAGGAAATTCCCGGGCTGGTCAGGTAGACTTGGTCTACCACCCTGATTTAGACACTAATTTGTTAGGAAGAGATCTCCAGATCCAGTTAGGAATAGGAATAATTCCTCAAGGAGGTAGGATGATAGTTTAAATGCTTAGGTTGACTGAAGTAGATTTAGGGGGCTGAAAAGGGAAAATATGGGCAGTTAGATATTCCCCTTTAAAGGTAAAGATGACAGAGGGACCTCCTATACAGGTCAAACAATACCCATTGTCTTTAGAGAATAGAAGGGGTTTAGAGCCCATTGTCCAATCTCTGCTAAGTGAGGGCATTCTAGAACAGTGTATGTCACCGCACAATACCCTGATTTTGGCAATCCAGAAGGCTGAAGGAAAATATTGCTTAGTACAAGACCTCCGAGTGGTCAACAAAAGAACAATAGCAAGACACCCTACTGTACCAGATCCCTATACCCTTCTAAGCAAAATCCCTCATCATCAAGCGTGGTTCACAACCATAGATTTAAAGGATGTGTTCTGGGCCTGTCCACTAGCCCCAGAATGTCGGGACTGGTTTGCCTTTCAGTGGGAAAACCTTGAAGGGAATAGAAGGATGCAGTTAAGGTGGACCCGGTTGCCACAGGGCTTTTGTGAGTCTGCTAACCTTTTTGGGCAAGCTCTAGAGAAAGTATTGGAGGCATTCACCCCCGAGGAAGGAGTACAGATACTCCCGTATGTAGATGATCTCTTAATTTCGGGAAAGGACCAAGAGCTAGTCTAGAGAACTAGCATAAAATTACTAAATTATTTAGGGACAATCAGACTAAAAATATCAAAGGACAAATTACAGTTTGTGGAGCCTCAGGTAATATACCTGGGGCACATGATTGGACACGGGTACAAAAAGTTGAATCCTGAGAGGATTTCAGGGATTATATCTATTCTGGCCCCAAAAACGAAAAGAGACATTAGGAAATTCTTAGATTTATTTGGCTACTGTAAATTATGGAACGTCAAATTTCTATACGAAAAGCTAGTTCTTCCAGATCCAATAGAATGGACAAGAGAAGATGATGAGAGGTTAGAGAGACTCAAGGAAGCACTTATCTCGGCACCAGTCCTGGGGTTGCCAGATTTAAAGAAAGAATTCCATCTATTTGTTAATGCAGAGGAAGGGGTAGCACACGGAGTGTTAACCCAAGAATGGGCCAGTCACAAGAAGCCCATCGCTTACCTATCAAAGCTCCTAGATCCTGTGGCCAGAGGATGGCCAACATGCCTCCAGGCCATTGCAGCAACAGCTCTTATAGTTGACATTTCAAGGAAAAATTAGAGTATATACCCCGCATGACATCAAGGGAATCCTTAGCCAGGGAGCACACAAGTGGCTTTCCGATGCTCGAATACTAAAATATGAAATTATGTTAATGAGTTCAGACCACCTAGAATTAGTTATGACCAGGTTAGTGAATCCTGATCAATTTTTATCTGGAGGACCAGGCCCCAGTTTAGAACATTGTTGTGTGGAAACTATTAGTTTGCAGACAAAGGTCAGGGTGGATTTAGGCGACACACCCCTAGGACAGGGAGAAATATATTTCTGTGATGGGTCATCAAGAATAGTAAATGGAAAGCGAATGTCAGGATATACGGTGATAAAAGTATCTGATGGGAAAGATCTGAAAGTCCAAGAGAAGGGAAAATTACCAGCACATTGGTCTGCCCAATTATGCGAAGTATATGCTCTGAAGTGGGGATTGGAACTTCTGGACCAGAAGTGTGGGACAATTTACACTGATTCTAGGTATGCCTTTGGTATTGTCCACACCTTTGGTAAAATCTGGGAAGAAAGGGGCTACCTGAATTCTAAGGGCAAAGACTTAGCCCATAGGGAAATTATCAAGTCCATCTTGGAGGAGTTACTGAAACCTGAAGAAATTGCAGTAGTACATGTGAGGGAGCACCAAAAAGGTAATACCCTAGAAGTAAGGGGGAACCAGGCAGCCGATTTAGTTGTGAAAGAAGCAGCCCAAGACCCAAAAGAACCTGTCAGAGTCCTGAAGTTAACAGATGCTACTAGCACAAATGGGGAAGGGGATACCTTAAAGGAACACATGGTATTCTCAGAGCGAGAACAAAAAGTTATACAAGAACTAAAAAACTGCAACAAGGGCCCCAAGGAGAGTGGATTCTCCCAGATGGGAGAAAGTTTATATGTAAAGCCCTAGCACAGAGAGTTCTAGCCGAGATACACCAGCTTACTCATTGGGGGACACAAGGACTGTGTGATCAATTCTTGAGGGACTACGTTAGTATAGGGATATACGACATAGCAAGGGCGATCACACAAGGTTGTATAACATGTCAGAAGGTAAATCAAAAGGTGATAAGGAAACCTATACCGGGGGGAAGAAAATTGGCTGAGAGACCATTCCAAAATGTGCAAATTGACTTCACAGAAATGCCCCCAGCAAGGGAATATAAACATCTCCTGGTGATCGTAGATCACCTGACTCGCTGGCCCAAAGCTTTCCCTACCTGAAACAAGACCTCAGGGACAGTAGTAAAACTTTTTTTAGCAAATATTATCCCCCGGTATGGGGTAATCAATAATATTGATTCTGATCAAGGCCCACATTTCACAGCTCGCATTCTGCATGACACTACTGAAGCTCTAGGGATAAAATGGAGGTTACATATTCCATGGCATCCCCAGAGCTCCGGCAGGGTAGAGAGGATGAACAAGACTATCAAGACAGTACTCACAAAATTGATTCTAGAAACAGGTTTGGATTGGGTGAAATGTCTCCCCCTTGCTTTACTTCGGATCAGAACTCAACCTAGAGCAGACGTGGAAGTGTCTCCTTATGAGATGTTATTTGGTCTCCCGTTTCTAATCTCCCCTTATAGTACTGTGCAATATGTAGAGGGAGAAGAAGCATCCAAAAATATCTAGAAACCATCATAAAAACACTATTTTCCTGAGTTCCTCACTCAGGAAAAAGGGATATCTCCCCCAGACTCCTCCTTTGGAAATAAGCACCCATAACATCAGTCCTGAAGATTGGGTTCTAATTAGATCTTGGACTACTGCTCCTCTTACCCCACGATTTGAAGGACCATTTCAAGTCCTACTTACTACACACACAGCCGTCAGGACCAGGAAAAAAGGGTGGACGCACATTTCAGGAGTAAAAGGACCTGTGGAACCCCCAAGGGAAGATACTGAGCCAACAGACAGTACCCTAGCCTGGACTGCTGTACCCACTGGAGCTTTAAAGGTGAAATTAAAGAAAACTCCCAAGAATTGACGCAGTTGTTAAACTGCATTAGTAACAGCTGTTGTCTGCATAGTTTCTGTAAACTGTAACCGTTACAAGTGAATAAGTTATAAGTTTTCTGAATGTATTGAAACAGTTACCTTAAACCCCCTAAGAGACAGCTCCACTTCCTTAAAAGATATATCTTTCCTTGGACAAGTGCCCCTCAGGAATAACAAAATTCCAAAATAGGGAAGAAGGGAGGGAGACAGGAAGGACAAGGTTTAAAGACCTTACAGTTCCCCCGTGCAGTAGAGACACAGAAGATAATCCCAGAAGGCAAGATCGGGGGAGGTCAAGGGAGAATGACTCCTACCGGACTCCTGAGGAAAATGAGTCGACCCTCTATAGAAGTGGTGATAATAATGATTATGGGTCTCTCTAGTACAGGAGGAATGGACTACTGCATCAAGTGTTACCACCTCTTGTACAACGGGGAAAACTTGGGAGTCCTTAGTTAGAGTACATACCAGTTTAAGTCCTTCCTATTACAATCAGTCCCAGTTAGAAACCTGTAAAGAGGGAGGGAAGGTCTACTGGATCACAAAGAATATGGCCTCTTTTAGGCAAAGACTCCTAGGGGATTGTCCCATGAAAGATAATTGGCTATGCTTTGAGAAAAAAGATATACTGAAAGGGGAGTGGACATAATTAAGGAAAAACAGGTAAATATGGAAACTAGTAACAAAGAATGGGAAGATCTAGGTGGAAAGAATCTATTCATTGATTTGGTAGAAAAGATCAGCAAAGAGCTAAATATCACCAGGTGTTGGGTTTGTGAAAGTATGCAAATGTCAGATGTGTGGTTTTGGGAAGGCATAAGCCTCAAACCAAGAGAAATTTTAGAAATCAAACAGATAGAGGAGGGACAGGTGACACCAGAGTACAGGAGAAAGGAGAGGTGGGAATTAAAGAACAGTGTGATTGGAGAAGTGTGGAGTTGTGTTTTTAGGTTCCACTGTATGTATGTTCAAAATAGTTTATCCCTCTGTACCCCCCTTGTGCCTTTTTCGTTCATCCCAGGTTTTCCCATCAGCACCTGTGTGTCCATCGATCCCAAAAACCCTGACTCATGCCCCTGACCCCTCCCAGGTGACTTATCCATCCTTCCCCTTTTTCTGGAGGCTTCTGCTGGGGTTGCTGGGTGACTGGACAATGGCCTGGGGTCCCTCCCCTCCTCCCTCCTAAGTGGATACCCCGGTTGTCCTTCCCTTGGAGGGCCACTCCCATGTCTTCTCCCATTGGCTGATCGGGTTTCCCACCCACCCTATATCAGGGCCTGCTCGAGGCCCAGAGCTCACTTTCTTCTGGGACCTCTTTGAGTGCTGTTGGGCTCTGGGGCTCTCCTTGGAGTCACAAAAAATCTTGGACCTATCCCCAGAAGAGTGTCACCTCCTTCCTTGCCAGTGGGATCAGCAGTGTCCTCGGACCCACGAAGGCACTCTCTAAAGCCCAGCTGGGTTCAGCAGGAGTGCCTCTCGCTGCCCTATCGCCCCGAAAAGAGCTAGCTGGGGCTAGCAAGAGATCTGCTCTTGCGAAGTTGGGACGAGACGCGGCAGAGAAGAATGCATCTTCTGAACAGGAAACAAGTTCCGCACCCCAGTGGGAAAGATGGCTTGTAAGCGATATTTAATAACAAAAGGAACACCATTTATCATGCGTTGGGTTCCCCAAGAACCCAACCCATATTGGAGTATGAGTCGAAGAGAAAGGGGGTGCGTATGCAATGAGGGTTACAACTTGTCTGAGTGTGCATATAAAGGAATTAACCCCTTTTGGGGAACAAGGTCTATATCAAAGTTTTGGGAATTCCCTCATGAAACTGGGGAAGGGTCCTGGAGGGCTCCAGGAAATCTATTTTGGATTTGTGGAAAAGCAGCTTATACGCATCTACCAGGAGACTGGGCAGGCAGCTGCACAATAGGAGTCATAAAGCCATCCTTTTTCTTACTTCCCAAAGAGGCAGGTCCAGGGTTAGGAGTTCCTTTATATGACAATCTAAAAACACCTTCAAAAAGGAAAAAAAATGAGTCTTGTGAACATGGGAGGAACCCAAAAATGGAAAGGAAAAACATGGACTCCTGAAGAGATCATTAAGACATATGGACCTGCCACCTGGGCGCAAGATGGCTCATGGGGGTACCGGACCCCTATATACATGTTAAACCACATAATTAGACTCCAAGCAGTAATTGAAACCATTTCAAATAAGACTGCCTTAGGCCTAGACCACGTTAGTGAACAACTTTCCCAAACCCACACCATTGTATATCAGATAAGATTAGCTGTTGATTACCTGCTAGCGGATGAGGGAGGAATATGTGGGAAATTTAACAACACGGAGTGTTGCCTTGAGATAGATGATAGGAGTGAAATCATCCATAACACATCTAAAGAAATCAGAAAGATTGCTTATGTCGGAACCCAAGAATGGACTCCACTCGTTAATACAGACTGGTGGGATAGCTTTTGGTCATGGAAGAGTAGTTGGTGGAAAAAGGTAGCATTTATCGCAGTAGCGGGGTTAGCCAGACTGTTATTCCTTCCCTGCCTTATACCATGCTTAATTAAAATAATTATATCTGCAATCCAATAACGCAGCATGATTCCCACTTCCTTAGAAACCTCTTCAAACAAAGGAAAAAGAAAAACTAAAACTATGGTGTTAGAGGGTACAGAAAGAAGAACAGCCAAAGAAGTGTATGACAAATACCAAAGACAGAGGAAGTCTTATTATTAGGAGCCAGAAATTGCTAATTGATGTGGACCTACGCCCGGTCAAAATAAGAGAAGAGGGATTGTTATGAATGAATCTAAGGTTTAACCATTGGTTTGTATGTTTAACCATTCGTCTGTTTATTCCACAGTTCAAAAGTTCACTTGAGTGTTTTCACTACTTATACCCCTGTTCGTATCTTCCCTACATGATGTATTTGCCCCTATGCCCAACCCACACTCCAGTTGTACTCCTTTACTTTCGGTATTTCTCCCTGATGTTAACCCCTTTGTTAGAACCCTTTGTACCTAGTAAGTTGAACCCTCTTTGTCCCCTTCACGGCGTCGGGTAGTTCAGCCACTGCTCCCCAAGATGACTTCCTGATTCCCAGAAGGCCTAGCGCCTATTGCATATTAATTGCCAGACCCCAGCAGTGGACCAAAACTGGACTCAGACCACAAGCTAAAGTGGGGACTGCACAACTACCCACATCTACTTGATAAGAAAGTCTCAAAGAATCAGAGGAAGCCTTCAACACCCCTGGAGCCAGTCATCATGACTACAGAGAGGTCTGAATGAAGTAACCCCCTTAGAACAACAAGCCACAAGCAGAGTCTTTGGACGTATCCTCCGAGGGTGAAGACCCCAACCCTGCCGTAACTGACAGGATCGTCTACCCCTCCTCTGGGACGTTGACTCACCTGGGAGTGGCGGCGGCGCGAACCCCAAACCCCCACCCCCTTAGGCTATCCTTTCAATGAAGGCCTTATCAAGAAATGAGCACAAGGTCTCCTGGGCCTTTTACTTACTTCATAAATATGTTATAATGTTTGATATAGCTTCATTTTTCATTCTACCTTTTCATTTTAAAAGAAAACTTTATAATGTACTTTATTGGTACTCATATTAGACGATTGTTTTCTGGGTGCAGGTCATGTCTTGCCATTGCTTTCAGGATTTCCAGGCCACCAGTTCCTGATGTGAGACAGTGACTCAGAAGATGACACAGAGCAGTAAAATATCCTGACAATGCCAAGACAGATTTGTTCTAAATTAAATATTGTTATGGTACTCTGTCAAGTGTAAACCACTATATCCAATAGCAATAAATACTGATATGTGTCCGTTCACCTGATTTAGATGAAAGATTCTCATGAAAGCTTATTTCCTCTTTTTGCTAATGTACCAAAACATAAGAACTATTTGTTTACTCCCAGTTGCATAGTGTGAAATATCTAGGTCATTCACTTGCATGCTATTCCTTAATTACATAGCTCTTGATATTCCCATGAAAAGACTACTTTCCAGTGTAATCTAAGAAGTACAGTGCATAAATAATATACATTGATGAACTGCAGTGGAAAGGTTATCCAGTCTGATAGAAACTTTAACTTAAAACAGAGATCGGAATAGCAGGTAGACACATGGATGTCTATTAAAAGAGGAAAAGCCACACAGCTCTCTGTTTACATGTGTACTTTTCATCTCAAAACTTTCGTATCATAATATGAAGTATGACATTAATTTATGAGTTTCATCAATGACTTTTTATATTCATTATTTTCTAATACCTAAATAACACAGATCAACATAATGATATCATTAAATGATCAAGTGGTAACTCAATGCAAAGTGTAGAAACTGTACAAAATGGGCAGTGTACAGAAAATGTACAAAATGTTTAAGAGTTGGACTTGATGACCCTTGTGGGTGCCTTCCAACTTAGAATATTCTGTGGTTCTGTGCGAAAAAGCAAACTGACAAGAAAGTATTTATTTGTATAGCTATCAATATTTTAAATGTCTACGATACCACCACCAATGTCTATGAACTGCTCTGTTCCAAAGACACAAAAAAGCTCAGAGCAGAAAAATTCCACTCTCAACTCCTTTGCATAATTTTGGCTTTTTAAAATGACAGCACTCACACAGTGAAATTTGGATAAGTAGAGAAATAATCAAGATACTGACCACTGCCAGAAATGGAACATGGTCACGGTCTTACTTCAAACCATAAATCTCTTAAAATTTAAGTTTGCTCCTCAACTATATGATCCAAAGCTATTTCTGTAACACTTTTGGTTCAGTTCAAAGTCAAAGAAGGATAAGGCCTATTTTCTAGATGTACTTCAAAGTTAGCTGAAGCTGATGGAAGCCTTGAGAGATCAGTACTTCTTTTCCTTTTTCCTTTTTTAATCAGTGTGATGATGATTTCAGTCTGTCATGTTTAACTGATTATTTCACTGCAGTTGTCGAACACTTTTTTAATATATATTCCTCTATATGAAGATTTTTTTTTTACCTTCCCCAAATTCAACTTATCCAGAAATCAGAAGAGCATGTGTGTTTTCACACTGAATTTTCCTTTTTTGATACACTTGTATTTTTTTGTAAGAAGCATCTGGGACAACTTCAGGCAACTTTCCAAAATAATGGCATTCCCTATAGCAGAAAAAAATTCCAGAAAACAAAAATAAATTCTCCTGTTATGGCCATTTAGTTTTGCTTGTATTTAAATGAGAAAATAACCAACAGTATTTCTGTAGCCAGCAGCCTGATTTGCTGGTACTGTGTGCCTCTAAGCCAAAAGCCACAACAACATCCCTCTTTTTGGCCTAATCAGGCCTGACTGATAAAGGCCTTTAACGTATTGTTCCCTTAAAAGACAGTGTGCACAACGCCTGGGAATTGCTACTACAAGCCTTAGTCTTTCAGAATATCCTAAATTCTAAACTCCATGATATGCTGAATAAAGGACAACTACCATTAGGCTTCTAGTGTAACAAGAAAAGAACATGCAGGTTTGGAATGCAGCATAGGTATTTTACAGTGAACACATGTTATCCAGAGCTCAGAAAATCTAGGAAGCAGGACAGGAGCCCAGGTCTTCCTAACTGGAAATAAGCATCCTCACACCTAGTCAAGTCTTCTCCTATCTTGGGGCATTCTTTACTTAAAGGTGTAAATTCTGCACTTTTATTATATTTTACCTTGCTGAAAGTCTTACCCACAGTATATAAGCATCATCTTTTAATTGCTACACTGAAGACAACCTAGGTATTAATAATCCCTACTATCACCATTTCCTTAACTCTGTAAAATAATGTCATATTAAAAGAATCTAACACATAACTTGCTTTTTCTTTTTGAATTAATAATGATCCTGATGCCTTACATTTAAATTGAATTTGCAAAAATCAGTTCACTATTTTAAGTCAGGTGTGCATATGTATTATTACGGTGACACTCTACAGAAAGATTCAAGAGAAATATTTTACTGAGAGTAATAATCCCAAGAAGGACAAGCAATTCACAGGCACTAGATTTCTCCACTGTGAGAATTATTATTGTATAAGTTATAGCTATGACAGATACAGCTACACAGTCTGGCCAAGGAGACATGTTGAGAACATACAAGACAGTCCTGAATAAGGAGCTACACTGGACACACCATTGTAGCAACTCCTGTGCTTGCAAACACCCTCAAGGCATAATTCTGCCTTTAGTACCTTTAGGCAAGAGACATTAGGAAGAAGCAGCTTATAGGTTAAAGACTGACAGTTTTTCTGACCTGGTTTCCCAGTGGTGTCTGGGGGAGGGAGGGAAGAGGCAAAAAAAGAGGGGGAACTGCATCAAAGGATGGAACTTTGCACTGCCCACAAGTAAATCCAAAATAGTGAATATACAGGAATCACCTGTGCTGTAGGTAGTTCTCTGTCAGCCCTGAGCAGACAGGAAGGGTGGAGGTTCCCCTAATACAATCATGCCAACCAGATTCCCATTCTGATTTAAAGCAGCAAGAATTTATTTTTCTTTATTGACTGTTGTATTGTGTTTGTTCATATTAATGTTATTACCCATGTTCTGTGAATGGTTTGTCCCTGTTACCCCCCACATCCCTTTGGTTTAACCCCTGTCACTCCTCCCTAGGCCTGCCCCTTGATTCAGCATAAATGCTGAGTCATTCCTGTGTCCCCTCCCTAGTGCCTTGTCCATCACTCGGCATCCCGTCCCCTCCATCAAGAAGCTTCCATCAGGGGCGTCGAGTGATTGGATTAGGACCAGGGACCCCTCCCCTAATCTCCCCTGATATGTTGTTACCCCAATCCATCATCCCAAGAGTTACTCCCCAGTTCTACCCCATTGGTTGTAAGCCCTTTCCACTCCCCCCTTTATAAACTGTTGCCGAGTCCCTCTCGGGGCTCTCGTTGGTTGGTCCTTGTTGAGGGTTGTTAGAGCTCCAGGGAGCTGCTAATTAACTCCTTGACGTTCACCCCCAAAGAGAGTCCGCCTTGTTACTCGGTGGAATAGCTGTTAGGTCGCTCCTCTGGAGGCACTCCTGGAAAACCCACAGGGAACCGAAGGGAGTGCCTTCCGCCGTCGCTGTGTCACCTGGCCGGGTCACTCGGGCGGATGCCGAGTGGACACAACGGCAATTGACTTTTGTCAAGACCTAAATAGACAGTGAAATTTCATCCTCCTCCTCCTCAAATTTCACACTTAGGTGCTATAAATGTTTTCCTACATCAGAAAACTAGTAAAATAATATAATGCTAGTCAGCTATGTTTTTCAAAGTATGCTTCTAACAGTTACTGAAGTACTATTTATGCCATTGGCATAGCTGAGTCCTTTACTAGAGGCAGCTGCATATATTACCGTCTTTTAATGCAAGAAGTTTCCATGTTTATGATATTTTATGCAAGACATTTCATAGTTATGGAATGCAATCAGTAGACTTCTTTCCTTAAAAGGCTTTTTAAAAATTGTACATGCCTCAAAAGAAATTATGCTGTATCTTGTCACAGATTTAGGCAACACTATGGTAGCAGCCACTTAATATCCCTAAACAACCACCTCCCTCAATATCCATGAGCAAAATATAAAAGTTAAAAATTCCAGTACCAAGGAAAAAAAAAATGTTTAGTACTTGATCTATGGAGATAAAAAAAAACTTCCATCAGATTCCTAAAGTATCATTTTGAACACGATAAAAGTGTAAAATCTTGAATGGATTACTTCTATCATTGCTTCCCCTATTCTCAGTGGATTTACTAAAGGGCTTTTCTTTTCAGGCTTCAACTACCTACTTAATGTGGAATCGCATTAATCGGAATTCTGGCGTGCAACCTTCAGGTATGCAGTCGCACTAATTCATTTATCAGTCTCGCCCCCCTGCTGAACCCAAGCAAGCCCACCTGTTCAGAACTATCTGTAGGGCATAGGAAATCAAACATCAGGTCATGAGTGAATCCTCTTTTTTTGGAAAAATCTCAAAGGAAAACGTTTCCACATATTGCCTTATTTGGCTTCAGGAGGGCAGTGGCTGATCTGGAGAATGTTTCTTCCAGAAGCAGGTACAAATCAGCTCCCAGCTGAATTTTACTTTCCCCTTTTCAAAATTCTTTCCTCCACATGTCACATCACTCACAGACTTACCAAGGCATGGCTGACCAAGCTCACCCCTCACATCAACCCCATTAGAGATCTACAAATAACAGGCTAAGGTTGATCTGCCCAAAATAGGAAGATTACTGAAAGAGATTTCAGAACCTGAAATAACAAAAAGGTCTTGCACCATGATAGCAGGCTGCTTCAGGGTGCCATCCATGAGCAGTACAGAGCCCAGAACATTATTTGGAAGGCAGGGGGAGCCTAAATACAGGTCATCCTCAAGGAACCAACTTGAAAGTCTTGTAAGCACCTAATCAAGCCAGAAATTGCTTCCCTGGTGTCAGCTCAGATAAAAAAAGATCATCGCCCCAAATAACTAGTTGGAGGTGTATTTCTGCACAATGACAACTTTAAAGCAACACACATACAGAACAACATGAGTCTAAAAATTCTGCCCTGTAGGATTTCTCAGAGGACTCTGACTAGACTAGGAAAAAATCCTATCCATGAAATTATGTTTACCACATGAAATTAAGTGAGTGTGAGATACTTCGTACATTCTCGAGACTATTGGAAACAACTTCTTGGAAGAAATAAAAGAAAGTTGCAGAGAAGGATCATTTACACATGAAACATTAACACATTAAAGACACTTGGAGCTCTGGAAATGTCTGAATCCCAAATGAAACACTTCTGAGAGAACGGTAATACTGTTCAATGTATACTGTAACAGTTAAAAAAGCAATACATTGCTAACCTACATAAGAAAGGGAGTAGAATAAAGTGAAAGATTGCATAAAGTCATCATAAAAATCAAATCCGTATTCAAGTGGTATATTGTGTTCACTTCGAGGGTCTTCATTTCAAAAGGAACACATGATAGCTGATTATTTCAGAGACAAGCAAAGATGCAATCAGATGTGCTTAGTCTCTATATCTGAGTGACAGGGCAAGGAATAACTTCTTATAGAATTATAATAAACTGACTTAAAATATAAATAGTTTAATTCCTAGAAACCTTTTTTTGAAAAAGAGGCCCAGTCAGATAATTTTTTAAAAAAAGAAAATTCAAATTTTCTCTTATCTTCCCTTCTTCCCTTACATAGTTAGTCTGTGAAAGTCATTGCTACAAGGTTATGACCTAAATAGCAACTGCAGAATACATAAATACTTAAAGTTAATTTATGTAATCAGTTAGCAGTAATGACAAACAGTAGCCAAACAGTAACTTGTGAGGTCAGCCTTGTCAGCTCGTGAGTCTAGGGAAAAGAGCTTCTTCTTTCTGTCTTTTGGAAGAATGTTTTTAAAACTCTTTTCCTCTTCCATTTTAGCTTTTCTCTCTTGTCACCTTTTTAAGCCATACGTGGAGGGAACATATTTTAATACTCAAGTTTCAATTAAGAAGCCCAAAGATGACCAAGGAGATTTTTAGGTTTATTGTTGTCCCAAGCATTTTTTAACATCTATACATACATACACACACATTGGATTTATTGACTGCAGACCTACCTTCATTATTAAATTTCCTAGGGTGGAAGCACGATGTCTTCTCTCAAGAGAGCATTTTTTTCCCCACAAAATTATAATTTTACAGTGGGCAGTGCATATAAAGAAGATGATTTTCTATAACATTGGTACCAGAAACACACCCTTTACTGCACATATTTCTTTTCCCCCAAGGATAATGTATTTAAGCCTCTCTAAACTTACTTAACTATCCCTGGATAGAAGCCATTCTGCTACAAAATTGAATCCAGAAAACACGGCAACAAAGCTGAATTTTTAAAATAAGAGAGAATGGATTGTACTTTCACTAAAGAAAAGTCTTCATTTACACCTGATCCAGTGTTTAATTTTGAACCCATCTTCCCTTTCTTCTTCAGAGGAGCATGCTTCATTCATCTCATTACAATGTATGGCCAAATTATCCAACTTTTTTTTTTCCAGTTCAACAGGTTTTTCAGTTGAAAGTGATTATCTGCCTTTCCCTTTAGTTTGCTTTTTTTTCTTTAGAAAACTAATTTTCCCCCTAGTAGACATAAGAAATTAGTCTACCTTTTCAACTGGGATTTATCTCTACTTACCAGAGAAGACAGTGTCCAGCCTATAAGGAACTTTATATGAACTACATAAAATAAAGCCATACAATATGGAGCATGAGGTTTTAAAGCAGAAATATACCTTAATATAATATATTACTTCATGTCAAAAGTAACAAAGGTATTTTAGTTACTAAGAAGTGTGAGAGGAAACAAAATAAGCCCAACTAAATTTAAGTTTTTGTTGAAATTCTGATAAAAGACTGTGAACAGATATTTTAGTTGCTTTTAGTGTTAACAAACAATAATACTACATTCTTAAGCAGGAAAAAAAAAAGGGGGTTTTAGAAATAGTCAGGAGTTATCCTACCAGTTTTTAAACTAGCTAGAGTCATAAGCTATAATTTTGGTCTAGTTTAATTTTGAGGGATTTCTAACTGAGCTCATCAGGATAGTAATCTAAAATACTGTATGATCTTTAAGGTCCCTTCCAACTGAGACCATTCCATAAGTCTATGAGGTAGCTTTGTGAGACGGCAAGGCGTTGTGGTTTAACTACAGCCTGGTTTTCAGTTGGGAGGCGGGGGGTGGTTCCCTGTAGGGACTTGTTGAAGCCAATCAACCGGCTAGTTTAGAAGAGCCAATCAGTTGACTACGTTTAAAGATTGACACCTGGTTAAATCGCTTAAAAAAAAAAAAAAAAAGTCAAACACTCCCCTGTGGAAAAGCACATTTAAAAATGAAGAAAGGCTGGGAAAAGCCCTCATGACTTCTCATTTTATGAACAGGCCGGGGCAGCCCCCACACAGACCAGCTGGGACTTTCAGCCCCTACAGGGGTGGTGAGCGGGCTTCAGAGCCCCTCACCAGGGAGCCCACCGGGCCCCATCCCAGCGGGTGGCTGGGGCTCCTTCTCAGACGGGCCAGGCCCCCTTCCTGGCAGAGCCCAGGGACCAGCACCAGGAATGGCCCTGCAGTCAGCGCTGGGAGCAGCCCCGAAGATGAGAGGTCAGGGCCAGGAGTGGTCCCAAAGCCACAAGAGGCCAGGGCCTGGAGTAGCCATCTGGCCACCACCATCCTAGACCAGGAGCAGCCACATGGTGAGGCGGTCGGGATCAGAGCGGCCGGGGCCGCTTTTAGCTGGCTGGGCTGTGGACTGAAGGACGAAAGCAGCAGCAGCAGTTTTTTCTTTCTTTGTCCTGGCACCCTGCATGAAGGAAAAACGCAGGGCGGTGCCAGCAGCCAGCGCGGCTTGTGCAGTGCCATCGAGGACCACATGGTCAGCAGCAAAAGACAGCAATTCCTCAATTGTGGAGCCTGGATGAATTCAACCATTCAACAATACAGAACTCTGTAAAAACTGTTTCAATTGATAAAGCTTGAGAACAAATGAATTTAAGACCACTTCTCTCCCGTATCAGGAAAAAGAAGTGGTGAAGACACATAGAGGCAAAAACACAGGGCTCTAAGGTCAGTGAAGAAGGAGTAAAAATTCTAGATAGGAGATTGAGGAGCTGCCTTAGTCTTAGGCTGAAATTCTTTTTGTAAGATTATAAAGAAGATATAATCGATATATGAGACTCTTTTTTCCACTGTAAGTCATAGAAATGCATTGGGGGAATGTTGAGTTCTAACCCAACTGTGAGCTAAAGCACCAGTATTGAAGCAAGTAGATGTTGCTTTAATCCAGGGAGAAACTTGAACAGAGAGATGAGAAACTTTGCTCCCGGGATAGTAATAGAAAAACCTCTGTGCCCAGAGATAACTTTTTTATTTTATGCTAGAACAGCTCATCCTTAAAATAGCACCCCAAAAAGTTGACCTGGCCCATGAAAGCAGCTGTGGGAAAGCTGCAAAGCATGAGAAGGACTTTTCACACTGCAAATAGATTTTCCTTTCCTGGGTGGCTGATGTGCTGTGACATTTAAGGCCATGAGAAAACTGTTTCTTATGGAAAAGTCTCCATAGCATAGCAAAAGGGACTCCTCTCTCTAAGTAGACTGAAGGAAGTGGCAAACTGACTGAAAGTCCCAAATTTTGTCTTCTTACATTGTCAGTGGAAAAGAAAAGAAGGTGTGGGACAAGGAGAAGTGTTGTAAAGGTTTATTCTGTTTTTTTTTTTCTTATCATTTTTTCCTGTTAATAAAGTTTTCTTTGTACTCTTTAAAGTTTGTGCCTCTTTTACCTTCCTTCTCCTAATTCATATCTCACAGCAGAAGAATGAGTAAATATATTCCAGTGAGAGTGCACTGGTGTTTAGGCAACACTAGACCCACTATGTAATTGGTGCATTAGCCAGGAAATCAAACAATTAGCACACCAAAACCTCTACACAAGGCAGTAAAAAACTTTAGGCATTTTTCACAATTAAAAAATTACTTTTACTGTCAAATGCATCTAATTGATGAACCTGAAACTGAAGGCTAGTATGTATTTGAACACACAGTTTCATATTTACTTAGAGTAGACAATTCTACACTTTGCAACATGAGCCTGAGATCTCTGTTTAATGGCACTGGGTCTTACTCACTTTTACTACATTTTATTTAATATGACAGAGTTCACTTGTTAAGGAGGCAGTTCATATTTCCTCCATTTTTTTATATATCCTTCTCAAAGACTGACTTCAGACATGGACTATTGTCTAAAAATAACTCTTCTCAAAATCCCAAAAGCCCAGGCTTTTCACTGCAAAATACTGTTTACAAAATATTTCTGGCACTCTGAAAGAATTAGAGATTCTAATTTAAATTTTATGACACAGAAGCCAGAGGCAGCATTAAGTATTTTAGGTCTAGAAGGGACATCCAAATGCCATCACAAATTCTAATCATATGCTGCTGGGATATCTAATCGTCTATATGTAAGTATCTTTTGGCAAGGAGAAGATCCTTTGAGTAAACATCACAACCTTCTTTTCACATCTGGCATTTCCAAATGGAGGGTCACTTTTCAGTTCCTCTCACTGTCTGTCTTACTTTTACCTAAGTTAGATGGAAAATGTAGATACATCTTAGTCTCCTGACTGGCCAAGAGAAGGCAGAGAACAAAAAATTGCCATACACGAAGATCTCCAATCTCTGATTGACCTATACCCAAATTTTTAACTGGACAGGAAAATTTCAGTACCAGCTATATCTTAGAGTTTCCTCCATGTCTTGGTTTAGATATGCATTTCAGCAAGTGGTTAACACCAGCCTTGTCTCTGAACAGCTGTATTTCTGCATCTTTGTAAAATGTGCAGACTTAAAAAGCAGCATGCTCTTCCACACGCACATCACTGCCTAGTCACCTAGCAAAACAAATTTTGATTTCAACACACAGGTTAATGCCTTCAATTAGATCGGGAACATGCATAAACCTGAGAAATTAGCAGGTAGGTGCATCTTGACCTGCCAGCTCAGAGACAGGTTTTGGCTGGGGAATTTCCCTTGCAGGTCATAAGTAAAATATCAAAAGCAACAGGAGGAGCACAACTCATCAGTCAGGTGAAAGACCAGCTCTTCAGTGCAACTGTTACTAAGCCGCTTCTGGATTTCCTCCCTTTTAAAGTGATTCTTCACTGCCATTCAGCTATTATCACTTTAATACAAGAATTCACTTTCTCTCTGACTGCTAGTTTCAACTGAAAGAGATCAAATTTGCCCTCAGTTTTATTTTTTCAACTCATCTACACCACAGACAAATGTTTTGTTCTGCAACATCAAAGATAATATTGACCAAAAAATTTCCTTCACTGTCCTGAAGTCAAGTCTTCCTAGATTTAAACTTAATACAAGTTAAATATTAAAAAAAAAAACCAAAACACTTTTCTATAAACCAATTAAAAAGTACAGGGATAAGCAGAATAATAAAAAGTACCGACCCTCTGAGAATATCCACCAATCTCAGCTGAATTCATTCTTATGCTGGGGCCCCCAGACACAGATGTAGTACTCCAGGTGGAGTCTCACAAAAATGGACTAGAGGGCCACAATCACCTCCCTGGACCTGCTGCTCTTCACTCCTTTCCATGCAGCCCATCACATGGCTGGCTTTCTGGGTCAGCAGCACAGGGGCTGTCTCAATGGGCAGAAGGACTCACTTACAGGAGCGGGGACAAACCCTTACACTCAGAGAAGGACAAGGATGCCCAGACTTGTCAACTTTGAGAAACTTTGGTTTCTCTTAAAAAAATGAAAAGATCTCAAGGTCTTCTACAGTAACTTCCAGGAAACAACTCAAAACTAATAAGACTAATATTAATAATTCCTTTAAGGAAAACAAAGTTGGGTGTATTCATTGTTGAGCAAATAAAACTTTACAAGGACAGTGGCTCATCCACACCTTATGGCAGGTTCCATCTTGTATCCTACCTCAGGTTAGTCCAAGGGGCGAGAAGGAGGAGGACACAGGAGGGTGGAAGGACAGTAGCTCATCCATGTTAGACGGGTTCTCTCCCCTATCCCACTCCCAGGGTCTGAGGGTCTTGGTTTGAAAAGTAACTTAAACCATACATAAATATCCCTCTACTGCAGTTGATCCCCTTTCCGCTTACCCACCTCCTGCAGGTATCCCGAAGTCTGCCAGCAGCCGTCCTTGCTGCCCACAGTTTCTTCTGCCAGCCAGAACTCCATGCTTGCAGCTTTCTCCAGAAAAGGGTATGGTCTACTGCTCAGCTTTCCCACTGATCCGATCCTGACAGGCCCCTTGTATGAGGGTCCCTGTTCAGGCACCACTTATTGCATCACGCGCATCAGACAAACCCTTGTTGCCAGCGGCGGGCGCAACCCCAGGACCGGATCGGCCAGGAGCATGGCACTAAATAAAATAGAGACAGGTACAACTGGAGTGCTCGAAAATCAAGGTTTAATAAAGGAAAACAAAAGGCATGCTAACAATAAATGCACGACAAAAATGTAAGCTATACACTGTAGAGAGCTACTCCAGAAGACCTTGAAATGAGGCAAACTTATATAGAGGGCAGGGAACCAATGAACAAAGAGAAACAGAAGCCATAGCTTAGACAGAACACAAGACTAACCAATCAGAAAGCAGGATTCATAACATAACCTTATAGGGACTATGTTAATTTGCATAACTGCTCCCATCATTCCTTTTTTCTCACCCTAACTCGTGGGGAATGCCCAGAGCCTACGGTGTACTCTTCCAGGGCATAGCCCTGGTAAGCTCACCGGCCTCTACAAAGGATGAGCTGGCAGCTGCTGCTGCTCCAGCTGGAGCTGCTGAGGAGCTGGAGGAGCCCCTGGAGCCTCTGGCTCCCGAGGTGGAAAAGGCACCAGGTTCTCCTGCTCACAGTGAGGAGCTGCCATCGGCAGGGACAGAGAGCCCAGTCCCTGCCCCACGCAGCCCCCCCGGCTGCAGCCTGGCTCTGCTGGACTTAGCAGGGCACATCAGCTCTGAGGTGGTGCTCAAGGCTGTGCCTGAGGTCCAGGCATCTGGCCAGCAGCCAGAGGAACAGGGGGACCTGGAGCAAAGCATGGCTGCAGAACTGCAGGAGCTCTCCCTAGAAGAAGCTGGTAGCTACCACGAGCACTCTGACTGGGATGAATGCACTGAGGAAGAGCATGTTGGGAGCTAACCTCTTAGTAGAAGAATATTCTTCTTCTTGGTAGAAGAATATTCTTGGAATAATACAGCGAGCATGAGCTGTCCCAGGCAGATGTCGGTAGCTGCCAAGAAGTGTCAGATTGGGAAGAGTCCATTGGCCAAGAGCTTTCTCAAGAGGAAGATTCCTTTGGCCAGGAGGTGTCCAGAGGGAATGGTAAGAGACCCTCTGTGGAGTCCAGCTGGGCAAGTGACAGTGACCGAGACCTCACGCAGGACACCTTGGAACAGAGCATCGGGGCCAAGCCCTTGCTGCAAGAGGAGAACAAGTGAGACGAGAGAAGCGTCCTCGAGCTCTGTGAAGATGGAGAGTGATAACTGGCAGGTTTGACAGGAGGCAGGTTCTTTGTGGACAGAGTTTTACCCGTTATGGCTAAACTGTATAAAGAGGCTGAGACCACCCAAGCCCACCCCTCCTTCACCTGACTGCAGCTTTGGGCTGGGACTTGAGCTGCCTAACAGAACGTGAGATATGATAAAGGTGACACTGTTGTTCAATCACCTCTGGTCTAGGGACAAGGAAACAAGACTAAGGCAGGAGAATGTATCCACAAGAAAGCCAAACCAGCAGCTGTCCTGAAAATCAGCGGGGGCCAGGCTCGGGCTGGGGGAGGCCGTAGCCCACAGGCTCATCTGCTGAGGCCACGTTTGCACACACGGCCCTACAAGCAGGAAGGGAGGAGGAGAGCTCTGGGGGTGCACTGTAACCTCTTGTCACAGGCAGTGAACACCCATCCTCCCTCACACAAACTGGCTCAGCTGGAAAAGCCCCCACCCCAGGAAGGCCACATCCACGAGACATTCCCGTGAGGGGCAGCTGAGGAGGTGCCATAACCCATCAAACAGCCCCAGAGCGCTCCCCAGACTCATGGCTGAGGCCTTCAGCAGAGCATTGCTCCTGATGCAAAGGGATGCAACAGATCCAGAGGCTGCTGCAAGAGACTGTGTAGTGGGTCTAGTGCTGGCTAAGCCCCAGTGCACTTACTAAAATGTATTTACTCATTTTCCTGCTGTGAAACAAGCATTAGGAGGAGGAGGGCAAAACAGGCACAAATTTTAAAGGGCATAAAGAAAACTTTATTAATAGAATTAAGAGGAAAAGGAACCTTCAAAACAGTTTTCATCCCCCCACACCTTCTTTTCTTTCCCACTGACCATGTAAGAAGACAAAACTTGTGACTTTCAGTCCGTTTATCACCTCTAGAATAGTCTTTCTTCAGTCCACTTAGGGAGAGGAGTTTCTGGTCATGCTATGAAGACTTTTCCACAAGATACAGTTCTCTCATGGCTTTAACATCACAGGAATCAGCCACCTGGAAAAGGAAAATCTGCTCGCAGTGTGAAAAGTCCCTCCCACACCTTGCAGTGGTCTCACAGCTGCTTTCATGGGCCATGTCAACTTATTGGGGTGCTATTAGAAGGATGAGCTGTTCTAGCATAAAAGTTCTCTTCATCCATCTCTGGAAACAGAGGATTTTCTATTACTATTACTGGGGCAAGGCTTCTCATCTCTGTTCAAATTTCTCATTGAATCAAAATTACTTCAACATGTGCTCGCTTTAGCACTGGTGCCTCTGTTTATGGCTGTGGTTAAAATGCAACACCCCCCACCATGCATTTTTATAACTTAGAGGGAAACAAAAGTCTGAAGTAACATAGTCCATCACTATGGCTTACAAGATAATTTCAGCCCAAGATTGAGGCATCTCCTCAATCGTCCTCCCTATCTAGAATATGACTCCTTCTTACTGACATCAGGGTCCATGTTGTTGTCACTAAGCGTCCTCACCTTTCCTTTTTCTGATTCAGAAGAGAATTGGGTGTTCATAGGTTCGTTTGTTCTCAAGCTTTATCAATTGAAACAGTTTTTATAGAGTCTCGCATCGTTGAAAGGTTGATTTTGTCCAGGCTCCGCAATCGAGGAATTTCGCTGCTGATCGCGTGGTCCCCGCAGGCACCGTGCCGGCGCCACGCCTGTGCCTTTCCTTCATGCGGGGCGCCGGGAAAAGACACAAAACTGCTGCCGCTGCTTTTGTCCTTCTGTCCGCAGCACAGCCGACTAAAAGCGGCTGAGCACACAAAGCCCATTGCAAATCATGCCGAGATAGCTGTGGCCACGGCCGCACCCATTCCGGCCGCTCTGTCTTGGCCACGTGGCCGCTCCCAGCCCCGGCCGCTCCCTGCCCCGGGGCCGTCCCCAGTACCCGGCTGCGGGGGCCGCTTTCAGCGCTGGGCCTGGCTGCACGATTGCTTCCGGCACCGCTAGATACCCGCGGCCGGAGTGGCCCCGGGGGTCTTCCGGGAAGAGGCCCAGCCCCGCCGCGACGGAGCTCTGCAGGCTGGCCGGGAAGGGGACAGCGCCGCAGCAGAGCCCGGTGCAGCCCGGCCCGGGCCCGGCCCTGGCCGCGGGGAGGGGGCCGCGCGGGGCCGGCCCGCCTCGACCTATTTAAAGGCTGGAAGCCAAGAGAGAGTTTTCCCGGGCTTCCTTCGTTTTTCAATGTGCTTTTCCACAGGGTCGTGCTTGAATCCTTCAAGTGGTCTAACCGGGCGTCCGTCCCCACCCTCAGCCAGCTGATTGCCCCTTCCAAACCAGCCCGTTCACCGGCTCCGGCCCGTCCCCACGGGGAACCACTCTCCCCTCCCTCAACTGAAATCAGGCTGTCATTAAACCACAACAGACTGTGTCAAACTTGTCCCTGCCAGGGCAAGTACCTGGGCATTCCCACCCAGCCCAAGTGTGTATCAACCCACTGAGCTCCATGTTTGCAGGGGACCCTCAGCACCAAGATGGAGAGCATCCATGGGATGCCATTGGGATCTGCAGAGTAGTGAGGTTTTCTACTAAATCTGTCTCTGTCACTCTCTTTTTCTCACCCCACCTCTTCTCTATTTCTATTTCTTTTTCTCTCTCTCTCTTTGTCTCTCTCATTTCATGTTAAATAATACCCATACTACTGACTTTGGCATATGGTCTCATTTGCATCTTAATTCTGACACAGGCATTGTTCTGTAAATTTTCATAATGAGATCTTAACACCAGTACTAAAATGCTCATAGTATTTATTTCAAGTATGGCAGGAATTGAGCATGTACCTTGATTAGTTCAGTGAGACTCCTACAATAGTTACTACTCTAATGTACTCCCTTCAACATAAAAACCCCACGTAAATACAGGTTGTTAACACTTTTTAACCCAATATCTCAGCATGCTATTCTTTTCTCAAATTCTCATGTCATAATGTCGCATGATTATGAGCTTATTTAGTTTTGTTTCCATTTTTAAAATCTATTTACAGAATTTTGATTGAAGAAAAGCTTCAAAACTGAGTTAATATATTCCCAAACACTTTCCTCTTCACCTAAGTTCTTGCAAATGATGTATTCAAACACCTGAAAAGTTTTCTAGTGAATTTCATAACTGGAGAATTTTAAAAGCCAAGACAATAGAGATTTGCCTAGATGTAAGCCAGCACAGCAACCAGCCCCTAGTTTGGTTTTGTCCAGGCAAGAAGAGTAAATATACACACACTCAGGATTTAAGAGAAATAGACAACTGAGAGCTTTGTAAACAGTGAACATAAATATTTGAGTTTGGATGTTTGAAACAGTATGTTCTCCAATCACACAGAATGCAGATGAGAAGCTATTACATAGCTACAGAAATGTGTCATGGACAACTTTCCTAGCACTGTGGCAATTAAAAAATATTTCCCCTTTCTTCAACACTGTGGCAGTTAAAAGGATTTCCCCTGTCCTCAGCACTTTTATGATTTTTGGACCAAAAAAAAAAAGGAGAATTATTTTGTCCTTCGTTCAAGAGTAATACAAGAAAAAAACTTGTCTGCATTTAAATTCTATAAAAATTAAAATATGCTATGACTCTAGTTTATTTGTACAATTTTATAGAGTCCTTCCTATGGAAAAATTACTTGGTGGATACCTTTTTTGTGGTTGGCCTCAGATTTATTTCAGAATAGTTCCTTTTGCATTCCAGCAATTCAAGCTGGAGTCAAAAGGTGCTTCTTCAGCTTCATTACAGCCAAGTGCCTCAGGGTTTTGTTCAGCACCAGTAATACTAGACTTGCTGGGTGCTTCATGGTCAAAAACATTTTCCAGGGTAGTCCAGGGACTTCATATCCAAACTCATTGGATTTCTAGCATTACCTGTTTAGGTATGCAAGAAAGTTCAGGGTCTCAAAAGGAAAAATGAATCCTTATCTGAGCCAGACAACTTTGCCAGATCTCTCTACATCCATGTCAGTGCCCAGGTTGCCAGGCCAGCTTTTTCTACCTAATCAGTGAAGCCTGTCACATTGTGCACTCGTGCAGACTCTACTTGCTATAATGTCTCAACCCAAAGTAGGATCTTTCCTCAGCTGAATGCTGCTGGAAATCCCTGTGCTCCCTTTAATGTCCTCAGCTTCCAAAGAGTTCCTCCAATTCAGACCTCTAGAAAACTTTTAAATTAAACGAAATATTGAAATGTCGGAATCAGAGAGATTTCATATTTGGTCCTACTGAAGAATGAACCACTTCTGAAATCTGTTGCTAAATAATTTAGGCACAAAATTAATTAATGTAAGCCAACACTTAATATTGATCTGCATGATTCATAAGTGACTTACAGTTTATGCTCACTATGAATCAATAACTTTTAGCCTTTCACTTTCTATCTTTGAAGGGCTTGAGTGGTTCCAACAGTTTTTGCTTACATCAAATGTCAAAACAAAACAAATAGTGATTTATTAAACTCTGTAGGCTCTTGTCTTCTCTTTGTATATTTTCTGTTCTTTTTGTTTTCTATACATAAAAACAATGTCAATAATTTCTATATAGTACAGATAAACCGACTCTAATTTTCTTCCTTAGTACGCTCCTTCTCTGTATATAAAAACAGCTTAATTTTTACTTATCTTTCTAGCATATGTACATGCATATATATGGATGGCACTTTAAACATTAGTTTGAAGTTATATGTAGTAGCTAATATTAATGTATTTTTTACTTATACCCTTAACTGTGTATTTTAAAAATTCTATACCTATACTATATTACATCCATAAACTTAGACCCTAATTTATTACAACTGCCCTTCAATACCTAGTGCTCTGAATTTACACCAGTTCTATAATTTTGCCAGCCCCCAAAACATCTTTGTATTTCCTTTGGTACCTAACTCTATTTAAGGAACATGTGCAACTTAAAACATGTAGGTTTTCTGAGTCATCAGTCAGTATATGTAGTAAAGCATCTTAGAAAAGCAAAAAAAAAAAAAAAAAAAAAAAACAACCCACAACTACGTGCCTGCATCAGCTGGTTTTGTCCTCAGAATGATGAATTACAGTCTTCAAATTTCATGCTGAGTCAGAGACTATATTTTGATCTACTACAGTATTCTCTTTTTATGTCCTAGTACACTGAATTTTGTCAGCATTACTCTTTCAGGCAGATGGGTATGTTTGTGTTTAAAGTGTAGGGGAAATTGCATGTAAATAAGTTCCTGATTCATTTTGATTCTGTGGGCTCAAGAGGAGTACAAAAGGCTGCTGGAGAGTTGTGGCTCCCAGAAAGGAGGCTCATGGTTTACACGCTTGGAGGCACAGGATCTCCACGCACTGAAGGACCTCAGAACTACCCTTCACAACACAGTGCAAAAACAAATTGGAAGTACCAAAACAAGATAGGATGCAAACAAACAGCTGAGCTCCACTTTGATCGAGAGCATCAAAAGCACCAGACTTTGTCACCAAATTCTTCCCCCAGAAGGAATTACCTGGAACTGACATGATTATCTCTAATAATGCTATAGTATATACAACAGCTGAAAACCATATTTGCTTTCAAACACGTTCCTTATTCACATTTCCACACATGTTGTGAAAGAAAGCTAAAGTTTCTAAGGCCAAATTTAATAGGCAAAGTACATGAATCACAACTCTGAAGAGACCTAAACAACTCCAGCTCTCAAACAGTCCAAGTTCTAATTGCAAACTGAAGGCCTGAAACCAAAATTGGGTCCTTCAACTAAAGTAATGAGGAGAGGAAAAAAGAAATCAGTACACAGAAAATGCCTATTGAAGCATTGGAACAAATGTTTCCTATCACATTAAAACCTATTTAAGTAAGAATAAAAATATAAGGTACAAACAAGATTTAAAAATATTCCCAGAAATGCTAATCAGCTCTAGTATTTGCTTCTTCATTATTGGATATACCAATCTCTTTTGTAAATTCAAGGGATTATTTTGAAGCAAATAGCAAAACATCACAGCTTTTAGGGTAAGACTTAATCTTATCTCCAAGATAAGAAAAAGAGTAAATATCTAAGCTGTCCATAGGTCTGCAAAAATTTGGCATGCTCAAACCTTTAGCAGTCATATCCATAAGAATGATGTCTCCGTGTTACAGGATAAGAATTCTTTGGTGGTACTTTTGTAGCAAAGATATTATAACAAAGCAGTTAATAAATACAATACGGACAGAAACTTGTCCTGAAGCAAAACATCCTTTTCCCCAACTAAAACTATACTAGTAGGATAAATCTAGTCCCTTGCCAATGAAGGACTCTGATAACACAACTGGTGTAACCTAGGTTGACAGCAAGTGCAGATATAACTTTGTGAATCTAAGCAAAAAAATCCACAATTTTTCAAATCTTCCATCTATTTAGTATATAATGCTAACATGACTAGCTTGCTAATGATGAATCCAAGTGTCAAAGCATAGTGGGTTTGGAAAGGTGTTTGTTAAGATCATTGTCGATCACTATTGGCAAATCATTCTGTTTTCTTCTGTTCAGGTTAACATTCATTGGATTTTACTTGCAGGGTGAAGTTCTCACATGAGAGACTCATATTTTAGTTACTCAGCTGCTGGGATTTACCACTTGAAAATAGAGAACTTTGGCCTACATTGGCAAAGCTTACCAATTTTGACTATAATAATTATATATGCTGGCTACTACAATAATATATAAACTGTACTTGGGATCATACTATCAATATCATTTAAAAAGCCCAATTAATTTTGAAGTGGTTCTTCCGGTCAGAAATCCAGGCTATCTGTTGAAGGCCAAGATTTCATACAAATTAAAGATATAAAGAATTGACATCAGGCAACAACATGTAATTAATTAATGCATTGCTGGATTTGTGTTTACTAGTGATAATTATTCATTCCTAAAAGAATTAACACTAACTCTCTACTAAATATCAGAGAAACTTCACACTTTGGGATCATAAAAAGATAAACATCATCTTTTTTTTAGGTTCTTTTTGATTTGGGAATTCTCTGTTTATCTATTCTTAACTGATGCCCATCTTTTCTTCAGATTCTTCTATGAGACCCTGCAAGTGATAGGCAGCACATCTTCCTTTCTTATTAGCAAGCAAATTTTCTGAAAAGAGACCAAATTACTTGAACCCTCAATTTGCTTTCCAATGCTATGCAATTCTCCCACTATTCAAATATACCCAGTCTATAAGGAACACAATGGTTTGTTGTTTGGTGGTTTTTTGAGCATTACTTTAGTATGTGGCATTAACATCACAGTCTCCTAACAGAATGAGCAAGAAGACTGGTGCAACTGCAAATGAATCAGTAGTAACAGTGGCCGGTATTGCTGTAACCCCAAAGTCAGAGAAAGAGAGACCAAGCTTTTCAAAATTACTAACATTAAACTTGGGCAATCAGAACTCCAGGCAGCCTTGCAAAGTGAAGCCTAAAAATTAATTTTATCTTAATCTTTCCTTAAAAATCTAGCCAGAGAAAGAAATTCAGGGTTACCTTTTCTGCAGAATAATACTATCATTTATCATTCAGGCTGAGGTGCAAAGATACTGAAAATCCCTTTAAATAACAAAATCTGCGTGACAATTCATTGGACCAAGTTCCAGTCAGTGGTCCTTTTTCCCAAACATTATGTTTACAAACCTTCAGTTTGCAAGGAAGTCTCCTAAAATAGTGTGTGATTCTTGCAGATATTTTTATATATATTCTAAGACTCATTTTCTGCAGCACAGATTTTTATTACATATTTTATTTTTCCCCTCAAAATGAAATATTCAAAATGTTTGATGTTTTTCAGTGCACAACATCTCTAATGTTAAAGGCTGACATACTTGGTAATTATACAGTTTGATCAGGTGAAAATGAAATAAGTGATAATACTGTAAAAATTATAATGACAATTGTAATGACAACTATGAACTGAGCAGATCTTTGATCAAAGTCCAGAAGCTAATGAGATGTGCAGGCAAGACATGAGACAGATATGTGTAGAGAACAATTTGGGAGGAGGATAAGGAATTTTTACAAAAATTCTCAAAACAAAACAAAAAATCAAAAATATAGAAGATAAGTGGCTTTGTCAAAAGGGGATGAGAAGGAGAAAATGAGAGGTTAATTATTACTCATGCAAGGTAAGTAGAGGTAAGATGGATGATAAGAGAGATTAAAGTCTGCAATGTTAGATGCACAGCAGAGACTTTGAGACTATTAATTAGAAGTGGCTGTAGGAAGCTGGCCAGAGATGAGTATGAAGTACAGTGTGATAAAGCTGGCAGAGCTGTGCACTGCTTGCTCTGTAAAGAATGATCTACAGGCAATACCACCATCTGCCAGGCAAAGTCAGAGATCATAAAAGGAAAACTTCATAACATTTTTACATCATTATTCTTCAAGAATCAGACACTATAAAACTGATTGGAGTATGATAAAATATTTCACTGGAAATACAAGAGAGGATTCTGTTAAATGGGAATGGAGAAAATCTGGGTCACAGTGTACTCCTGAGCTGTGACCACTGCATGGTCAGCAGGTTGAGAAATGTGAATTTGGGCTACCTATAAGTCTTCATAAAAACATTACTTTGTACATGCTACAGTGTGATTTGGGTTAATCTCATTTGAGTTAAATTCCCTGAAGAATAAGGCCATTCTAGGCATGCTCCAGGAGCTGCAGGATCTAAGCAGGGTTTCCATGTGTTTTGCATCCTCTGGACCACAAGGTCTCTTTGGGATGGCTTTTCTCAAGAAGAAATCTGCAGAATAGAGGAGTTACTAAGATTCCAGAGACAGGTGGGACAAGACTTAAACATTAACCACATGAGCGTGTGAACAGAATGGAATAAAATGCAGGAAATTGAATAAATTGAATTTTTTTTTTTTAAAAAGGGACTAATTTAGCAAAGAGATTAAAGGCCAAAGCAGTTGGCAGTAGGCACAGGAAGCAGGGACCAGCCTGTCAAGAAGACTAAGTCAGTAGTCAGAAAGGGAGATGGGATGGGACACTATTTTCTAAATAATGAAAAAACTAACAAACTTCAGTTTGGTTGGCAGACACTTCATGTGAGACACGATAGGTTTTTCTCACTACTAGAAATGTAAATGCTGATGAGAATGTTAAAAATAGAAAATAATGATTATATGCTGATTAGTTTGGAGAACAGGAAAATTAGGGGAAATAACACTTAACAGTAAATAATGCTGCACGCACACACGCAGATATTCCTGTAAAATATACATATTGCTGAAATCAACAGGGCTATTGTGAATAAAGACTTTGGGAGGAAAAAAAACTACCATGCTAAGCAGATAAATCCATATGAACATTTAAAACACATTTTCAGCTCAATTCAGCATTTAGACAGCAATCAAAACAGCTTAAGATTGCCCTCAGATCATGTCAGAAAATGCTAGGATCTCCTAGCTGAAAATAATAATGCTAATTCTTTCCCTTTTCCATACTTCTCTTTGGCCATGTGGCACTCATGAAGCTGCTATTTGCCACCTCATAGTAAGCTAATAGCATTTTCAAAATGCAATTAGAACCTTTCAGGAGAAAGCTCAAGTTGTGTTTGGATAATATGAAGTTAACACTCTACTACATTTCACAGACAGGCACACCAAAGCTAATAAATTCTTCTCATGTCTTCAGATTATTAACACACCTACTGGCAATGTCAAGACGTTAGCTTAAAGAATTTCAAATATGAAACAGTTCAATAATCTGGTTTACGACAGCTGACTGACAAAGCTAATTAACTGCCTGGAGAAGATTCTTTACAAATGAAGCAACTTCTGTCTGAACAGATTTTCAAGAACAACAAAATATCTGTTTTGTCTTTGTCTCTTCTCTCATATTTTCTCCCTTCCAGCCTTCCCCATCTCATGTAATCTTTGAGAAAAGTTTCCTTGATGGTATTTATATATTGCCCTTCCTCTGACTTTGTGGTTTCTTGTGTGTCTTTCTCTGTGTCCTTTTATTTTCCTGCTGGAAATTTCTTCTCCTCTCCTCCAGACCTTTTCAGGCCCTCTCCACAGAGCACTTTCAGCTTTTGTGCCTTGCATCCCTATGCTCTCCTCAGCTGTCAGGTTGCTGTTTCAGCACCTCCATCTGCTTCAGATATTCTTCTCATTGAGAGACTTTCCACCATGCATCATTTCCAAAAAGAAAGGAACCTGTTTGCCTCTAGCTTTAGTTGCACAGAAGGAAAACAGTACTTCAAGATTTTTTCCCCCACTTGACTCACTGAATATTACAATCTGGGGTAAATTTTTACACAGAGGAAGCTGACACTGGTAGCTCTGGTTTCTTTAGCCTTTATTATCAGAAGGCACTATGATGCATCTTAGTCTTGCCTTGAAAGACATCATTCTGCCCATTAGGTGATCTCTACTTAGAACAACCTATTTATTATACCAGGTAATGTACCAGTTTAATGAAATGAACTGAGCTGGTGAAATTACCTATTGCAAAATATCCATTACAGATTATGGGCACTGAGAGTACTGAGATTAGTAAATACATGCAAAATTCAAAACAGCAACAAGAGGAGGAGTTATTTTATGAAGATGAACATTAACAGACTTTTATTCCCATCAGAACCCAACTCTGAATATAAGTATTGCTGCATTACAGGCAGAATAACAGCAGGACTGGAAATATCTCTTTTTAGGCTCTTGCTACATGATGGCTGTGTCACAGACCATCAGCAGCAGATTAATTTTATCTAGAATGTTTCTTTTTTTACCATAAATTCATTTTAAAATGTAGACATTCTTCTTATGAAGAAACATATTCCTAAGAATTTTTTTAACACTAAAAAAACAGACCAAAAAAAAAAAAAAAAAAACCACTGCATCTCTGCATAAATATCAAAACACTGAGGGATCAGATTTCCAGCTGGACTCTTGCAGAAGCATTTGCAAAAAATTCTGTTTACAGGTCTGTTTTTGTCTGATCCACTGCAATCCTCTCAGAATGAGAGACACCTACTGGAGAGAAATTTGTCCTGTGACTCCCTGTGTCGTTCACCCCCTGACCTTTCACTTCCTGACAGCATATGCAGAAAAGAATCAGGATTTCACACTGAATCATCACTTTAGCAAATGACCAGCATTATCCTCATATTCCAGAGAATCGTCAAGGAAGGGAGGTGGGTTAAAACAACTAGAGAATTACTGAGTCTTCGCCCACATCATTTCTCTTCAAGAGGAGTAATTTTGTTGATCTTGCCACATTCCCCCTCTTAGCTTTTTTGTGGAACACATACTCGCTGTCTTCAAAAGATCTACATCTCCCACTATTCAAAAAAAAGAGGGACAAATGTTTGTTAGTTATTTATAGGAGGCTAAATGAGACATGGAAATCCACTTGTAATGCTGCAAAATGGAAAGCTGTGTTATTGTCACTGTCCTTCCCCGCTCTGCCCTCTCCAAAAGTCAGATGTATTAATATTTGAAGCCCTGCTTAGACTCTACACTTAAATTCATGGAATGTATCACTGTAGAATCAGATATTTTTTACAGTTTCAATCAAAAATTAGACTGCTCTTTCTGCTGTCGGATAAGACAGATGTGACAATTCTTAACAGACCATCTAGGCATTAGATTTTGAGGAAATAAAAGCACATGGATGTGTGGTTAAGGATGCTTATATTATTAAAGGATAATTGGTAAATAATTTTTATTAATGAGCTTATCAGACTCAAGCCTGAGAGTCCATCCATAGATGAGACATTCCTCTCCATCCTTCTTTAAAACTCACTGATTGTGCCTTGCTTTTATAGGGCTGTGCTAGCTAATTAGGGAATTTCAGTAATCTATTTTTAATATGTACCATCTTCTGTTCTGTTTAGTGCAGCCTTAAGATAGACTTTTATCTTTACTGCTGTGCACAGATCATCCAAAAATATAAGTTCTCTGCTACATGACAACTTATAATGAGCCTTAATGAAGCTTGGGAACAGCTGTTAAAAACTCCAGTTGAATAGGTTTGCCCAAGCAGCAGTAGCTTGTAGTGCTTTTTCTCTTACAGCACTGTTGAGTCATCTGCTACTGTACACAGAATGAGAAAAATCAAAAATGAAACACCAAAGCTGGTTAATCCTTTTTTCCCAGACATTTTATTTTAATCAGAGTTTTAATAAGTACATTATGAACCATCATCTCTTAAGCCTTTCACCTTTTTAATTATATTACTGCTCTGAACATCGACAAAAGCAAATGTTATTATGCAAATTTTGCTCCAAATTCGTGTCCTTACCGAGAGCATAAGAGAGTTCAAACACCATTTTTAATTATACTATAGCTAAATGAGCTGCCAATCATTAAAAATTACAATAAACTGTCATGATTTTATGTGTTCCCTATGATAGAAAACAAAATATTTTTTTATTTATTTTGAGTAGGATAAAGGATTTAGAGAACTCTGACAGTCAAACATGATTGAAACAAATAAATTCCTTTTCTTCATACCATTTGTCTTACCTTTTTGACCTTTAAATGTTTAGACACTAAACTATCTGGCATAAAGAACACTCAGTGCTTTTGTATTGCTTTTTTCCTTACAAGGATATGTAGGTTTCCTTGAAGCTTCTTCAATTTACTTTTTAAATACCATTTGCTAGTCATTCATTTAGAACTTATGGGAGCAGTTCTCTTTCATGTGTTAAATCCAAAGCATACAGCATGAAATATGAGGGGTATTTTTTTCCTCCTCCAGTATCCTTGTTATCTGGTTTTGTTTTGGTAACACCTATGGGCTTAATTCCCACTCTACACGGCACGGGAAAGCTGCAACAAAAAGCATAGCTCAAAAGCACATAGTTTAACTCTAGAGCTGGCTAAGAACTAAGAACTCAGATGACAGGACACAGGAGAAAAAGGAAATACGTGATTGCACTGAACCTGATAAGCAGAATCCACAGAACACCTGATAAACTTTTTTCTCTTCTCCTTCCCTCAGTCAATATCTTCAAATAGAAATTTCAAAAAGCCAGGACTTGTCGATTGCCAACATTTTGGATGATTCATATCAACCCAACAGGGCCAAAAACTAAACATATGTATTTGGCTTCACCTCATTAGTTAATGTTTCTGATCATTGAATATTTCATTATGAAATTTTCAGTTGTTCTGTAGGAAAACTGCAAGAGACAGAGGATTCTTACTCATTCTGTAAAGGTTGAGCAAGTCTGTAGATACCCTGGCCCAGGGAAGTTTCACTTTAAACTGCAATGGAATTGGAATTTGTTCTTTTCTTCCAGTTCTGAACTCCAGTGCAATTTGACTGGCTTGCACAAAGACTAGGAATTGTTTGGTTATGGAAAGAGCATTATTTGCTGAGTTTGAAAAAGTTTCAGTCTCATGAATTTTCATGCCAGTTACGCCAGTGTTTTATTCTCATGATGGTTTGGAGGACACTACACAATTAGCACAGTCCTATGGACAAATAACAATGACATAATTGGAAAGAAATGGATTTGTACAATTCAGACCTGAACTGGGCAGCTTATACACTTTCCAAATTATGACTGTCCTAGCAACACTGCTCTTCTAAGCTTTCTGCAAAAAAAAAAAAAAAAAAAAATACACTACATCTGATAACTCTGCAAAAGAAAAATAAACAGTAAGACCCTGAGTCTTAGTTATAAGGAGCTTATCTGAAGCAGTTACACTGGAAAGAGTGTAAAGCATCATTATCATAATACATGATAAGAAGTGCAGTAACAGTGAAATTTTAGAACAGCACAGAAACGGGACATATTTTAATTTGAAAGTCATTCACAAGGAAACTTCTCATGCATGAGAAATGCCTACAGAAAACAATTCTCACAATTTGGAGAAGAATCTTTACACACAATAAAAGGGCAAGAGTATAATTAAGCCCCCAAAAATGGCATTAAAAACCCAGAAACTGTTTCAAGAGGAAGAAAAAAAAAAAAGAAAAAGAACAAAAATCTTCCCAGTTTCACCTAGTTATAAACCTTGTCTCAAAGTAAGACAGTTTTCTCAGGTCTATCAGGCCATTTAGCTAAGATAATACCTGGTGCCTTTAAGAATTATTTATGAAATAATTTTTCAGTCACTGTAAAGAAAATTCAACTTTTTGCATCATAAGGAAACAAAGGAAAAAGAAAGACAGAAGAAACCTACTGGTTCCCAGCCTATTTTGCAGAGCTGCTCTCTTTTTCCTTGAGACCTGCAGAGAAGTGTTTTGGATATTTTTCTATACATATATTTTTATATGGGAAGGGAGGGAAGGGCAGTGGAAGGCTGGAAGAGCACAAGAGAACAAAGAAGGAATTTTCTGATTAAATATAGCTTATCGGGAGATACTTTTTAGTTCATTTTTTTGAATGGTTTTTAAAGGGAAGCAAATGTAGCTACCCCAACTGCCAATGTGATCAGAAGCCATACGTAAAATCTGGCTGAAATATGAAAACAAGGTAATAATCTCTGGCACAAAATACTCCTTGCCACATGAATATCAGCTGAAAAACACAGAATAGGTACCCTAGGAAGATTAGATCTATAGAACATTACATTATTTTACAATTAAAATTATTTTAAATTAATCTTCTCATTCAAAACTCTTACAAACTGTTGCATAAACTCATCCCTTGCACAGAGACACACTGATAACTTGCACAGAGAAAATATCAAAAATTTCAGCTTTGTGCTTCTCGTCTAGATCTGTAAAAGACATAATTTTGAAAGATAACCTGTACACCTAAGGTTATACATCTTGCCCCGGGAATTCCACTGGCATTTTTCCATTATTTCCAGGAAGAAAATTGCTTATCTCGCTCTTTTATTCAGTTTTTTGTCAGCTATCATAACTGTGCATTTGGTAAATTTTCTCTCTTAAATCAAAAGACATCAATGAAATGGCTGGTGCTATCCTATTGCATTTTCTATTTATTAAAGTATTAAGAGCAATTACCAGAAAAAAAAATGTCACCTATCATCTTTTACAAAATGTAGCTTCAATAATATCGAGTCACATAAATACAAAAGTGACAAATAGCCATAAATACTACACACAAGCAAAGTTAATTAGGAGTCTATTAAACTTGTACTTCTATTATTCCCCAGAATTCTGTGCAGTGTGTATAGGTGCTCCTCTCTTTCTGATAAATGCTTGGTTAGCATGCACGCTTGCAATGGCTTCTCAGACCTTTGCAGTGCTAGTAAACATCTTTACATCATTATTGTTTCTTTATTTTTTGGTTCTGCTCACATAAGGCAAGGACCATTAGGCAGAGAAAGAATTTATTTCAATAGAGAGAGCAGCACGTGAAGTGTCCCAGCTGATGGCAGCAGAATACTTGCAGGGTGACAGGCAGTTATATTTCCTCACCCATCACCACAGTAGTGCACAGAACTTTTGCGTTACCTAAACTCATTTATTGATGAAAATCTGACCAGTTTAAAAACTATTAAAGCCCACCAAAAAAATCTCCTAAGTGTTATTGATCTCTAACATGATTTTGGTGGCCCTGATGAAAATATCAGCAATACTTTAAATTACATTTTTTTCAAAGAATATCTCATTTAAAGCTACAAAGACAGATATATTGTCATTTAAAATAAAACAATTTATAATTACTTAGTAATAATGGGAACGAGCACAAAAAACATAACACAATAGCGGTACAAACACTTAATCCTTCTCATTTTATGTAATGATACTACTTATTTTAAATTAAATATCTTTACATAATGCTGATAACAGTCACAGAGTAACCATGCTCTTAATCACCTTATGACTTGAGAAGAATCATAAAACATAGGCCTTGTGCTATTGATTCCCAAACATGTCCCTCTATATGTTTTCCCACACAGATCATAGTTAAATTTTAGGGACTTTACCAAAGCCATCTCCTGAAATTAAAGAAATACTGATAAAACACAATCTGAACATTATTGGGATCCCCAGGATTTTCAAATAAGAGTTGGGCTTTAAAGCTCCAACACAGTTAGCAAATATTCCCTAAGGGAAGAATTATAAAAAGAAAAAAACCTAAAAAATCTTGGCAAGTGAACCTGATTCTACAGCATTCATTAACTGTGATACAGCAGTTACATGCCCCCAAACCCTAACCATGATCTCTATGCAAAGAACACAGGTTTATCTTTAAATAATGAGCTCACTTAAACCTAAATGCACTTCCAGGGAATCAATTAGAGCTAAGCCATAGCTAAATGTGACCCATTGTACACCACTGGCTTAAAATGGGCTATTTTATATGCCTAAACTTCTGATTTCATGCTGACATTTTGCCAAGCAACCAACTCAGCAAAAATTGAAATAGTCTTTAATGAAAGTTTAAGTCAAACTATACTCTTCATCAAAACATGTACATGCCAAACAATAAACAGAGAGACACCAGCCTCACAAATTCAATGTACAGCTACTCAGAGCTATTGCTAAAACACCAAAGTAATGTGAATTTAAAACCATGGCTTCATAAGGAGCCTTCTCCTTGAGAGAAGGCATGCTGCCATATGCAGACATAAGACACAAAATGACGGTCTGTTTTCTAGAGCAGACCTTTCCTTCCAGCCATAAATATCAGAAATTTGTGTTCAACAAAATGCATTTTCATAGCTAAGCTTCATAAATTTGTAATGTGATAAGAGCATTATGTCAAAAAAACTCCCAAATAGTTCTCTTGGCTGTGAAGTCTTAATGTACTATTAAAAGGAAGAGTATGTGAGAAAGGAGGGATCAAAATAGTGATAAAGAGCAAACACTTTGGACCTGCATCACTAAAGGATACCAGAAAGCATTTGCTTCACTGTATCAATTAGTAGAGATGGATATGCTAAGCATGAAAAATAAAATATCTGCACCTTGGTACTTCTCCAACTTTTTAAAACTTTGCGAGAAGTGTAAACTTTGCATTTAACTTGCACCTTTTAAACAGCAGATAAAAGGACAGAAGTGTGAATACAGTTTAATTTCTCTGGCTAGTGCACACCTGGCAAGAAAATACTTCGTCAAAGGAATCCTATTTAAGGGAAATAGAACTAATTCTTTGAGCAGCAACACAGAAAGACCTTTAAAAAAAAAAAAAAAAAAGATAAATTCTTGCAGCTGGACACTTTCCTTTGTCAGCTGTCATTTCTCTGGTTACAATTTGCAGCTATCCCTCGGTTCCTCAAATGCTTAAGACTCCGTGGGCTAAATTTCCCAAAGTAAAGGATGCAGGGTAATATTTTAAAATTCTGGTAGCAGTAAAGGGAAAAAGGCAAGGCATTCCCTATTGTGCTGCTGTGAAAACATGCTTCAATAAGTAGCTGCACACTGTTATTTTAGCACTCTTAATAAATTGTCATCAATAGAGATAAAAAAAAAAAGATTAAGTTATTTGATTTCAAATTGTATTATAGGTCATTTATTATTATTTGCTGTTACTGACTTTTATCTACAACAGTGGCATACAAAACAGTAATTTATGTGATTTAGATACCTAGCCATCTCATTTTCACTCTTCATACTCCAAGAAAAAGCAAAAAAAAAAAACTTGCACACAATACTGACAGTTTAAATTCAGCAGAGCTGCAACATGACATCTCAATCTGTTGAGATATATCATGCAATTACCACTGTAGGCCACTTCAAAATTATCCTCCTTTCTTTCCTAATGCCATGTGGGGAGGGAGACATGCTGGCTTCTTAAGTTCTTGCACTTCCTTGCTCTAAAGATCTCCACTGAGTCAAAGTATCTGTCAGTCTGCAGATTACATTGTCATCCACTTTCAACATACTGATTTTCACTGAGACAAAAATCAGGTTTTCTTATTTTTTAAGCTGCCTTATACTTCAAGAGAGATGCCAAAGTAGCAGCAAAACTAGACCTGTTCCTCTCTACACAGCTAGGGTTTTTTATGCTAAATAAATCAGTTTCACTCTCTTCCAAAAGGGTCTTGCCACATTAGATTAGATTACATGTTTCCTCTGCCATTTCTTCTGCATGTGTTATAATAAATCAATGAAAACCAAAAAGTGACCTTAGAGAAACAGACCTGTTAACTAGACTTGATGAATTTTCCTAATATTAATGACTGCTTTGAAAAGTCTTCACATACATTTTGTCAAAATTTTTGTCCTTCTAATACACAAAAGCACCTAGGCAAAAACAAGACAACTTAAGTACATGTCATTCACTCAGAAATTAACAGATATCTTTCATTCTACCCTGCTGAATCCATGTCCTCTCAGCACACCTAGAGTCAAGGTGAGACCCAAACATAGAGTTTTTAAAGAGCAAAAATAAAGTATAGTAGAAAAGGTAGCTTTACAAAATACCATAGATTAATATATTTATCTCTCTCAAGTAAACACTGGGGAGCTATGAAGCTTCATGAACAAATACAAATTAAAGAGCTTAACTATATATAAAGGGAAGCAAGTAAATAGCTAGTTTTGCCATTTATTTTTAGCTTCTTTTTGGCCTCTATTAGAAAATTTATATATTCATAAAAAGGACATTTATAGATATATTTATTCTGACAGCAAAAACCATCTTGACAGACCAACATGTTGCTAGACTAGCACATTTTCTCTGTCACATGAATTAGTTTCTGACTATCCCCAGAAATTCTTGAAAGATCATATTTTTGATGGTACCTTCCATGGCAAGACATGTATGTTAAACAAGCTCTGGATAATGATTTTGCTAGTAGGAGCTCTGAAAATGCTCTTAAGCAGTATTAAAATCTAATTAAAACTAAAATCCCAACATTAAATAAATAGTTGACAAACGACACCATGGGCTTGTTAAGCAACCATATTGAAAGTATTCAAAACTTGGCTGATATGTTTCTGTAGTGCACAGAGGACCTCAGTACTGCTTAAGGAGACAAGAATTAAAGAGCTGTCAGACTGCCAAAAAAATGTCATTTTAGGCAGCAGATGTGTATCCTGTCAACAGCTACTTTCACACAACACAGTAAACCAATGGCAGGCCTACTTTTTGGTTTTGTTATTAGCAGATTACTGCAGGGGATGTAAAAAGAGAAACACATTCTTCTATGACAACTGGAAAGAATAGCATGAGCATAAAATAAAAAGAAAAGAAAAAAAGCAAATCTAGGTAACCCACTTGCTTGTATTGCAAAGTCACCGCGGTGCAAAACAGATACTCAAAATCTGGTTTCTATATTGCAGACAGAAAATAATTTATTACAGTTTTGTTACGTGGACTTCTAAGAGATTAATATATAATTTTCTATCAGCACAGGTGTTTATCTTTGACATCTGCTGTTAGGTATTATTGAATCAAATTGGCAATTTACAATTCAGGAGACATCTATGGCAATCTAAGTCCAGGGCAATATATTGTAACGCCAAGGATTTACCAACAAATACCAACACTTCCTCATTTACTGTTTGCATGATCTGGAATTCACAAAACCTTAGAGACTTTTAGCTAATGATCATAGTCTTTGATCTCCAGAAAATTATTATGGCATGTGTAAAAATGAGATTCGTAAGAATTCTCTTCAAAGGGAAATTAATTTAGTGATTATATCATGTATTAAAAAAATAGAAAAAAGAAAACAAAAGCATAGTTTAAATTTCAACAAAATAAATTTATCAAAGTACTCATCATCCATATTCAGAATACCATGAAAGACGTTCCTGAAGATAAAAGATAGTTCCATGAATGCATTTGCAGCCTGACATGCATATTCATTTCAGCATATTGCACCATTAATTATTCCTTTATAAACTCTACTAAGATCATTTGTCACTCATTTGTGTTTCAAGGCTTCTGAAAGTGACAAATCTCCTACACATCTAAGTACTATTGAAGGTACTTAAGGAAAAAGTAGAATTAGTTTTTCATGTTCTTTTATACATACACTACAAAGCAAGAAGATTTTGTCACTGAGTAACTTGGTAAATTTGTGTTCAAATATTCCCAGTCTTGGTTGAAAGGCTCTGTCTTCACTCAAGACATCATTAACAATTAACATCATGATTTAATTCTAGTCTTTCTAAGATGTCATAAACCAACAAAAACCAGGTATCTTCAAGTAGATGGTACAAAACATAGAAAGCATTAAGGCTTCCTGTGAGATATTTGAAATCATTCATATCTGCTGGTGGGACATAACTGACTCAACTCATAACATGAAAGGCAGCTGTGGTATCTTAGGAGGTGTCATGGACCATCAAATATTCCTGAAGTGTCTCCTGATTCCCAGTATTAAATCTCTCAGTGTGAAACTCCCCAGCTCAGGGGAGGTACTTGGATGTTCCCTCCTGAACCCAAGCAAATATAAACCATGGAAATTTGCTGTTTTGGTGGGCTTTCCTCACCTCTGGTGCATTGAGACACAGACCTTCAGACATCAAAATTGCATCAAGCAGTGGGATCCAACAGGGGGTGACTATATCCCTTCGTACTCTTATTTCCTGCTTCTATCTCTCTTTACCACACAATTTTCTGTTAAATAAAAATCTGCACTACTGACTTTGCCATTTTGTCTCATTTGCACCTTAATTTGGGCAGAGGCATCACTGTAAGAATTTTAATAACTGGATCATAACATTATTAAACCATTTGTTATTTATGTAGTTCAAGTTCTCTGGGAGTTCCCCTCCTCACTTATTTTTCTCTGTATCAGCCAAGCATACAATCCTCAGACAATACCAAATAGTAAGTATTCTTTAATAAGCCCCAGAAAAACAAAAGCTCACCCATGTCCATCATATTTCATCTGAAAGAAACTTTTTTGGGAAGTTGTGTAAGATTTAAATTGAAGCATATCTACATGGTTCATTCAGAACTCTAGTTAAAGATTAGGAACATGACCTACCTGCTGTGAACAATACCCTGCCCCTGAGAGTGTTGTTTGGAAACCTGCTCAGAGGAATTTGCTTGTATCTGTATCCTGGTTCTGGCCAGGAGGGTTTGGAGGATTTCAGTGGGAACACTAAACTGGGGAATACCATTCCTAGACCACGATAATCTAATCTTAATAACACAGTTTTTCTGTGGGGAAAGAGGTCACTGAGAAGGATTGCAATTAGGCATTCTCTCCCTAAAGATGCTCCTAGCATCACTAATGCTATTCATGTTCCCACTGATTTCATACTCATTATAAAAAAATATTGATTTTTATTCTTCAGTATAACTAGGAAAGAGATTGCCTGAGATCAGTGTCATTAGAAAGAGCCTGCTAGATTTGGTATCCTTTTCTTTCTTGCTAAATCAAAGTCAGCAGCTTCAAGCTGAACAAACATGACTTGGTGTTGTAATATCAGCAAAACCCCACCTGTCAAAAAGTTTATGAGAGCTCCTACAACTGGGCAGCACTCAGTTTGCAGAGTTTGTGCACTTCAATGACCATAGTTGAGGTAGATTTCTATAGATTTTACTGCCAGTTTTTTCCCTGGCATGCCAAGTACTCTTCTGCACAAGCTGTCCCCACCTGCCATGTTTTTGTAAATGAGATTTTGCAACTAGCACTGCACTCTGGGTGCACTGATCTTCCAGGCTCCTCAGCAAGGACCTCTTCTTCTGGTGTTGTGGTTTGGGCTATCAGTTAATCATTTCAGAGGCACGTAACAGCTGAATCAAACATTACACATACCATGTAAAGGTTTCCAAAAAGTACTCTGTGCTTTAAATAGTACAAGAGATAATACAATGGTAACGAGAGATAATACAAGTAAACAAAGCAATAAAACTCTTCAACACATCCCTTATTTAATATGTGCTGGCAACTAACATGAAAAATCTAAAAGTAACCAAATCCAGAAGTCATTTACCTACCCAGCTTGCACTAAAATCAACAGGATTTAGGTACATACATTATTTTGAGAAGGCATGTTTATTATTGTCTTTTCATTCAAGCTGTCTTTAAATCCCTCATAAAAACAGGACTTAGGTAAAGTCCCAAATTCTGTGTGTAGTAAAAGAAGTAAATTTCTGTAAAAGCATCTGCCAAAGCATCTGATTCCTACTGACTCAACAAGGGTTAGAAGCTTGTATGACACAGTGCATGGGAACCTAGCTTCATTTAAACAGACAGTTTGTAGAACTCAATAAATAGAAATTTGCCATTTTAGAGGCATAGAGAGTTTTCATTAGAATGAATTATATCTGAGAGCCTTGATGAAATAGGAAATGCCTCCATTTTTTATGGCATTGCAGACCTTTTTTTGGGTGTTACAGAAAGACAAAAGCAAGGCTGTGATGCATCTTATTTAATATCCTACACCATGCACTTTATCTGAAGCTTTTGCATTTCAAGAATATTGTATACATAGCCTTTATATGTAAAACAGACTTTTTTGGATTTATATCCAAGATAACTGTCACAAAACCTCAAAATTCACCTTGACCATTAAATAAAAATTCAAAGTCACAATATTATCTGTGCTCCAAAAATTATTTCAGTAATATTTAAGATTACTGAAAATGAGAATTTGAATGGTATTAGAATTTTGCAGCAGTGTGAAAAATAAATGAAGATGAAAATTTTTGCAACACAGGATAGCATTTTCATCAGAAAGTTGTATTTAATGGACTCAAGTCTGAAATACTGAAATCACATGAGATATCCTATTTTCACATTATTTGACATCAGACCTAATCACTTTGCTTGACTTGATAAATCTTATAGAATTACTGTCAAGCTATATTTGGCTGAGAGATCTGTTTATATGAATATGATTCGTAGTTTTGCTGCTAAGCAAAGAGATAAATCCATCTGCTCTCTTTCATCTCACCTTTTTATGAAAGCTTGCAAGATGAAGCCTGTAGCATTTTTTTTAAAAATCTTTCTTTGGCTGTTCCATTTTCAAATATCAAAAGAAGGTTTTTCAACAGCCTACTGAAGCTTCTTTCCACTGAGGTTATAAAACATCATTAATTCTTTGCTCTAAAACTTACATATCCAAGATGGTCACATATTCAAATGCTCACCAGCCTTCTGCTTCAAACAAAGTACAAAGAAATGTCATGAGCCAGATTTACTCTACTGAGTTACTTTAACGTCATTGCAAAGGCCCCAGTACTGAGAGCCCAAGAAGAAAGGCACGAGATTTCACTTCCTTATGTCTTAATATTTTGAGTCTCCTAAATATCTGGGGGCCTGTCTTCCTCTGTTGATATGCTTTGTAAATTCCAGACCTACAAAGTCTTCAAAATAAGGTTAAACACATTCCATGGTAAGCAGCACCTGTGTTTTTTTCCTGGAGCACAGAGCCACTCACGGGAAAAAGAGATATTAATGAGATACCCACCTCATCTGCAACAGGTCATGGCTTCCTAGAAACCAGCCTCAGATTAAGGACAGAAATAGAAGTAAACCAGAAATGTTCATGTGATTAGAGGACAAGATCTTTGCCAAGCACAGGAGCAGGCACACAGAAGCTGCTCAACAGCAAACAGAGGAGTTGCTCAGTAGTTACAAGAGATTTACTAATGTTTACAGATCACAAAACAACACCATTTGTCATGCATGCTCCATCTTCCCTTGTCAGTCATCTGGTTCCAGATGGGCAGACAATGCTAACTGGAAATTCCACCTTTGCTGTTCACGCAGATCACTGACATAGTGAGAGATTTCTTTTTGTGAAATTCGGTTACACATCACAGGTTAAAATTTATAACAATGCCTGGCAGTAGGCTGTAGTTTATATTTTATATTTATTTCAGAGAAGTACCCCTGAATGGACAGAGGCTGATATAGCAGTTCCTTCACTGTATATACTTAGTGTATTTCTTTTCCCATTTATCATTCATAAAATATTCAACAGGAGCACAGGGCCACCTGCAGAGAAGGAAACCAGGCCAGTTCTCATGGATGTCCTTCCTATAAAATTTAGGCAGCAGCAATTTTTAAATAGAGGGTTGTGACTACAGAGAAAACCTTTTATGACTACCCTAAAATCTTACAGAAACATCTTTTAGAGAGAAGTGGGGGGCTGTGCATTCACCCCCAGCTCTTCCTATGATGTTGCTACATTCATAGTTTCTAGATTCAGCTAGCTAGGGTGTTCAGCTCCTGGGAATGAAATGGGAGCTAAGACATTTGTGTTTCAAGTACTTCAAAGTGCAGCAACCAGGCTGTAGACATGGTAGGGTGCTAAGCTATCACTTTGGTAGTTTTGTTGGTAAGCAGATTTCCAGGCCTGCTTAAGCTTCTACTTAAAATCTAGGTGTTGAGCTTCATCATTTTCAAGGAGTAAGAGCTCTCATAATTTTAAAGCCACTTCCTCTGAGATTGTTGGATTTGTAAGAACAATAAGACTGTCACTGGAAAAGTTCACATTATTAGTGTAGAAACTGCTGGTCCATCAGTTTAGAAAGTAATTTTTTCTTCAAGAATGCAAAGATATTTCCAAAGTTGCCATATATAAGGAAAAAAATATTATTGAACTCTTTCATTCATCTGCCTTTTGCCAGAACCTTCACAAAGCAAAGTTTATAAACATAAAATAATTCTTTTTAGTTCTTCTGGATGATAACAAATATACATTACAGACAGATAGCACTTACGACAAAAAGAAAGTAACCAGAACAGAGTCGGCTTTTCTCTTGACCTCTACGAAACTGAGCAGGCTCTCAGCTGGACACAGTAGCTCCAAGAAATTTGCTCCCATTACTCTCCATCTTGTATTTCCATTAGTAGCTAAAAGAATGTATTCCTGACAAGGTTCACTTGAAATACAGATTATGGTGCTCAGAAAAACCATGGTGGATAGCTGAGGTAACATCAGCTGTGATGTACTAGAACTGTACAGCAACACACATATTTATTTATCCACGGACTGTTAACTACCTGTTAGCCTTCAGGATAGTAAAAATTATATTTACCATACAACTTTTCTTCCTAAAACAAAACAGAACTCCTGATGCTCTGTTATGCAATATCCAGTTGGGATTTTTCCACTCACTAGCTCAGGAGATTGGTCTTTGTATGTGATGCCTCCTTTGATCCTACCCTTGTCTGTGTGCCATGGTTCATACAGAAGATAAATTAAGAACCACATTTACTCATGTTCATTATTTTACCAAGTGACAGGTCTGTTGGCCATATTAGTGATGTCACAGATATTCTTTTTATTTCAGTCATCTAGAGTGGCATTTGGAAAAGGGTATTTTCTACTTAAAATCAATATCTTCTCTAGCTGCTATAATATTTCTTCTTGCTTAAAAATATTACTCAGAATATAAAAGTCATTGATTACAAGCAGAAAATATACTTACCAATTACCAAAGGAGAGTGGAAAAATAAAAAGTGCTCTCTAGTTCAAGTAGTTCCAGCTGGTGACACACCACTACTAATCAGCAAACATTTCAAAAGCACCAGGGCCTCCTCAAGAAAATGCTTGGGTTTTCTTCTTATAAGCTGAAGCACAAAGTGTGGTTTATTCTAGTGAAAACATGAACCCAGATTTCCAATGCTGAATTTCTCAGAGATATGCTTTCACAGCAACTGAGTCAGAAGATACTGTTCCTGAATTATGGTGGTGAAAAAGCAACTTGGCTGTTTTTTTTTTTTTGCAAGCTTTCCAGACTATTTAACAGAATCTGAACAGGTGAAGAGAACAGTGAAAGATTAGAAATTTGTCCTTTCTTTTTTGGGCTGAATATAAAGTAATAAATTTTGTACTTGATTTTGATAGGTTGTGATTACCAAAGAATGGTGTTAATAATTTATATACAGTAGAATATCAACATTTGGAAACAGCACTTAATCCTTTGTTTGTCCTTTTACCTCCAAGCCTGCTGCAACCACTTCATTTGTTTATTTTCTCCATTGTAGCTGGCTGCAAGGAAGTGTCATGGATTTATGTAGTACCTCTGGTCATGTACTTCTCATTTTCACATTCTCCAGCTATGAATAGGGTGTGCTTCATATAATATGATGGAAAAAGAAAAGTCCAAAAATGAGTTAGATAGTTTAAACAAGTGTGGCATAAGCAACAGCCAAATGGCCATATTCTTAAATGCTTGGTTTAAGGAACAATTTTCAGTGACATTATGATATATAATAGAGAAGTTAAATCACCTAATAATATATACAGTAATTTCTTAAATTATATCCTTCTATGCTTACACAGTTTAATTATTTAAGAAAGTAAAATAAACCCTTTCATAAATTTGTGTCCTCTTTGATAGCCTTGATATATGAGAAATAAATTCCAACTCTCTTCTGAATGTTTCTTTTCTTTTGAGTGTCTTAATACTATAATTTTAGGTACATCTCAGACATTTACTCAAGTTGTTTTGCAAGAAATGCATTTGTGTAGTTTAGGTATTAGTAAAAACATTCTGAAAAAATATTTAGATATTGGCTTATTTGGCAAACCAGATAAAATTTGGCATGATTTTTTAACGGGATCCCTAAGTCAATAAATGCTTTGGCCATCTTCTCTTCCCAACAAATTTCTTCTTCCTTACCCTGCCATTATACAGTCATTCAAGCAGACAGAACTTCTAGGTAGTACTGTTAGTGAGTTATTTACATTCTAAAAGGATGTTTTGAAACAATTCCAAATTCCAAGCAATTTTTACATAAAACTGAGTGTCATACCAGTTCATTGTCAAATGAACTCCATTTGACAAAGAATACCTTGACCAGTATGACAACAAAGATTATTAATAAAGAACCTACAGGTTCATCCTTCCAAAATATTTTATTCTGTCTATTACAAAATTTTTTTCACCACCTGTATGAGTTGCTCAGGTGACAAAAGAAACACAGAAAATCAAAACTATTACAAGAAAAAAAAAAGTGTGTAGCCAAAATAAATTTTGTTTTCCCTTATTGTACTTTGAAAGCATGCATAACTGCAACCAAAAAAAAAAAAAAATTCAAGAGATGGAATGCACTTTGCTATGGTTTGATTTTTTTTACAGTATGGAGACATGTCACAGTCATGGTTTCCTCTGTGAGAGGCTGGCAGACCGTCTATTTGCATCTGTATTCTTATTTTTTAATATAACTTTTTTTTATGCAGCTAGCAAGTACCTTTTCTAATAGTGTTTCATTTTAGAGGGGTGCTTGTACTTATAATAAGTTCTGGCAGCATGAAACAATATAATACAACCACATACTCTTTGCATATTGAATCACTTAGGAATTTTTTTTTAAACTCACAATATTATTCCACTGACTTTTTTATTTGTCTTAATAACAGTAATAGATATGTACACAATGTGCTGCCCTGACAAAGCAAGGGGTGCTGCTCCAGAATTTTTTCTTTTCTTCATCATTTATAGTTAAATGAAATACTTCAGTGTAGCTCATTCTATGATAATAAGGTATGTTTAACCTAAGGGTTACTCATACTTGAGGCTCAGCAATCCGAGAAATCACAGGATTATACATAGGGTATAGTGAAAACCAGTTCAGGTAAAGAAGACAAAAATATGATCTTCATAAAGCTATAACAAGGTTCTTTGAGTCTTTTTAGTCCCTAGGATTTAACAAGATCCACAGACAGCTCAGTTGGCGCACCCCACAACTGAACAGTCACCCTGATAATATGTCTGCTTCTGCCACTTCATAAATGCAAATTTACTTTAGACAGGGCACAAATAACTCATTCATCCTTGGCTACAATCAGATGAAAATTCATGTGCTGAGCAACTAGCCATGCATTACTTTTTGTTACAGGTCTGCTCTATCTACAGATATTTCTCTCCCTGTCCAGGAGACAAGACAAGGTGATGAAACTGTTAATATAAATCTCAGGATCAGAGTGAGGAAACATATCTTTCTTACAAAAAGTGCTTTAGAAGTGCTTTCTTACAAAAAGTGCTTTAGAAAACCCTCTGGACATCCCATGGTCACTAAAATACATTATTGTTGTTCATTTCTCAAAACTGCCACTTGAAAATCTGGGTTACCTTGCAATTTCTGGCTGATCTCCTGCATTCTCAAACCAACAGAAGAAAATGAGTGTGTGACCTAGAACAGAAAGGAATTCTTGCATCTCCAGCCCCCAGGCTAGGAGAGACTATGCTTCTCTTAACATGAGCATTCACCTTTCTTGAAAAAGTTTCTGTAATTTGCTTATCTATATAAAGCAGTAGCAAAATAATACCAATGGATAGTTCTGACAAATATATAATAAAGTATTAAAAATAAGTAAGGTATTCTTTCACGTGCATCTAAAGACAAAGACAAAAATTTTGACTGTTCAAAACCAGCTTCAGGAAAGACAACTTAGAATTGGCTTATCCCTATCAAAAGGACAGTGTCCTAGACATAACAGCAACCTGGTTTTAGAATTCACACTATCTTTTTTATCTTCTTATATCATGCCTTAACTTTTATTAACAAAATGTTCATCCCCCAGAATTACATAATCTTTTATTACCTAGCAATGATTTCTTTGAAAAAAAATAAGTGATACTTCCATATGTAGAAGAAAACTATTCTGCCCCTTGAATAAAAAGCCCAGCATTATGTACAAATTTGAGAAAGGAAAATATACAGGGTCCTTGAAAAAATAAAAAAAGCAGAAAATCTGTTGCATTAATCAGCAATATATACTGTATTTTAATAAATATGAGCAATAAATATTGCTATATGGTCTCAAAAAAAATATGATTCCCAAATTATGTCTGTACAGGATGAAGCTCTCCTAAAAGCATGCAAAACTTCTAATCTAATGAGCAAAAAGTTTTAAATAATAAAATCAATCAGACATCTTATGTCTTCTCTAGAATGAATTTTATTCATTAAAAGGAAAAACCTCATGAATATCACCACTCCAAAATCCTCTTTTGTACTTGTTATAATCTTAGAAAATAAGAGTTTTTTCTCTGGGAAGTCAGAGTCTTTCTGCATGGCCTGTTTGTGTTTCAATACCTCTTACCACCGCTGTGTAACTAGCACTTTTAATCTCCCATAGAAGTAGCCTTATCATCCCACTAGCATTCCTAGGAATAAAAGGAACATCACAGTATGAGTTTGTTAATCACTTTCAAGGCAAACAAAAGCCCATTTTGCTGTCTTTGTATTCTGTTGAAGTCTGTCAATATCAAGTCAAGCCTCTAAGGCAACACATCTTCAATTAGAGATGTAAAATCCAGTTTTGCATGCAATTTAAACCCTGCAAACTGGCAATCCTCTCATGGAAATCACAATTTCCATTCTTATGCATCAGTATTTCTGATCTACCATCATTTTTCTCTTATATGAAGTGATACTTAATTTCCAAGACTGAGCATTTTTGACAGGGGTTTCTGATTTGCCATTTAGTTACCACATTACAGTCAGGCTTACACTGATAGATCTTTAAGCTAGAAGAACAAATTATATTCTTCTCTGCCACACTCTTTACATACCTCACAGATTCCCACTCCACCTTCACCAAGAAAAGTTAGTCTTTTCCCATCCTCTCCACTAAAACAATATAGAACAGGTTTATGACCAATTTAAGTTTGAATAATTTTTTATGCTGAACACCAAGACAAACGTGTGGCCATGTAACCATGGCTAGAGATGTATCTCTAAAACCATCAGAGTTCCACAAGAGACACTGAATTTTGATTTAAATGGGTATGGTTGTGTGCATGTGAGGCCATAAATTTGGTTGGTTAAATCAATATATTCCCTTTCTGCTTTCACAGAAATTGTGATTTAGACCCCAAACCAGCACAGCTCTGCAATCCCACTGAAGTCAGTGGGTCTGTAAGTGAAGCTCAACAGCAGAACTATATTGCTAATATAGGGCTAATAAAAATGGACTCCTAAATCACACATTTGCTATGATCAAGATTATGAAAGTTTTCTTTTAGTTTTCTAAGACACACACCCAACTTTAAATGAATGAAGAAATGTCACAATTCAAAAAAACTTGACGCCTGTTAATGTTCTTTAAAGCAGAAATGTTCTGTTTCAGAAAAGTGCTAGAATTCTCTTGTGTTCTGATGATTACTCATTCAAAATTAGTGCTCTATTCATTAAAGCATCTCTTGGCTTTTTTTTTCCTCTTTTTTTGGTGGCAGAAAATCAGGACTTCTTTGCCGTTTTAAAAAATATATCCAAAATAGTCCAAAAAGGTAGAATTTTGAAATTTACTGTATCTTTGTTTTCAATTATTAGAATGTTTAATTTCCCTTTCTCACTTTTTACCCTATTGAATTTATTTTAATTTGATTGATTTTATTCACCCACTTTTTAAAGGCCTCTTTTTATTAAAAAATCCTTTTTATTTCTCTCTCCTCTTTTCCTGCAGAATTCTGTCACTCTTGAATCTCCAGAAGACGTGGAAGAGTGTAAAGTTTGCTAGAGGACATTGAGGGTGTTCTGTGATTTACTTCATAAAAAGCAGAGTTCTTTTTGGGAGATAATTCTGAAAGGAAAATTTTCAGAACCTGATATACCTCCTTGTTCAGGGGGTAGAAAAATAAAGAAGCAAAGATGAGCTTGGGAGATATGGTAGGAGAGGTATTTTAGTAATATTTGTCTTTTTTTTTTCCTAATGGTTCTATATAAATTGGCAATAAAATAGAAATTTTAGTAATGCATCTGTTAAGGTCTCTCTTCCTTGCAATACTAACTCCTAAATGGTCTCCCTATGTTTAGCTTGACCCATCAGCTTTTCCATCCTATTTTTCTTTCTTCCTGCTCTGCTGAGGAAATGAAGTGAGAGAGAGGCTGTGTGGGTGTCTGCCAAGGTTACCTCACCCCACTGCATTGCATTAGATCACACTTAGAGGACCAGGAACTCACAACTGCATTTGCATTGAAAATTTTCAAAAATCCTGACAAATAGCTCTGAGTCTGCAGTTCTTTGTGTCCAGGAAAAGACACAGGGCTGTGCCCCACTGATTTCAATGTACCTGCCTGCAAGGAGGGATATTTAAATCAAAAAGCACATGCTTCTATACACAAAAAACTTGGCTGGAGCCAGGAGGCTCCACCTGCCTCAAAACACCTGTGGGATCAGGACCATAGAATCTGCAAAATAACTTGAAGCCAATCTATCTGTCAAAGGCATAGGAACCAAACTAAACCAAAACCAAACAAACAAAAAAAAAACTTCTTCACAATTAGCCCATAACCACTTAGCTATATGGTCATCAAAACACTTGAGAGAAAACTTGTTGCCAATATAGTCAAGGGCTCTCTTAATTTCATGCACTGTGACTTCAACAATTTATTTGTGTCTCATTTTATTTCTCTAAAATTGGCCTAATTTAAAAGAAGGGAAACCACATTTCATGCTCTTCAGTTTCATTAAAGAGATACAAATCCCTTACCAAAAGAAGACTCCTCTAAATTAAACCATTGTAGCAGAAGAAAATATTGAAATTTTGAATCTGAAAGGACTCTGACACAATCTATATTCTCTTGCGTATCATTCTTTACGGTATTATTGAAAAAAGGTAAGAAAAAAGCTCCTCCCTTTAAAAATTTGTTTTCAAACATGTGGGAGGGGTCCCCGCTCTTCCATGGGAGGCGGCAACAGTTTAGAAGAATCTGTCAGTCACTTGCTACCACCCACCCCAGTTAACCTGTCAATCAGTGCTCAGAATACTCCCCGGTTCTGGAAAGTTCATTTGTTCTGTTACCCCCATTGGCCCCTGTTAGAGAACCACTCCTCCTCTGTATCCCCATTGGTTTGTTGTGTATCACCCCATCCTATCTCCTCCCCTTTGTTTGTTACCCATTGGTTGAGTTGTACCCCGACCATGCCTACTCCCTTGCCCTTTTATACCCAGTCCTGCCTTCCCTCGAGGCTTCTGGAGCTTCCTCCTTCCTAGAGCGCTTGTGTCCCTTATCTCCTCCTCCCGGCTCCTGCGCCTTTCCTACAATAAAGCCTCTGGGAATACTGCTACTCCGGAGACCTCTCGTCTGTCTGGTGGAGTTATCCGGGTCCCATCATCTCCTCCCCGCGGACCAGTCTTCCGAGGGTTTCCCCCGGACTGGCTGGGCACCCAGGCGAAGCCCGGACCGTTATTTAATTAAACACAAACATATGATGGAATGTGTAACACTCAGCTAAGAGTAACACAAATGAACTGTCTCACACATTTTCTGAAGTTTGTCAAGAAAGAAAGCCATTGATCTCAACAGTGTGGGAATACAACATTTCACCCTCTGAAACTAACTTGTATCTGCTTGAGAAGGAAGGTATGGTTAACTCTCCTGCTTAATATTCTATAGGAAATATGATATAAACCCTATATGTATTACATAAAATAAATCCAGCATCATTCAATATGTGGCTCAAAGTGAACTCAATTTTATGAGTAATTAATGAACTGCTCCAAATTCCAATAGTATTTTATGTCCTCTTGGCTACAGGACACATAAATACATCAAGAGGTTTTTTCCACATGGGTTAAAAACCATTTCTTGGGCTGACTTGAATGAAAGATGAAGCTCATTTTTTATTCAAATCTTACTTCATAGCAGATAAGGGTCTTCAGTTCCCCTTTACATTCACATTCATTATAGAAAAGAACAGTCTGCTGGTTGTTGCAGCATGTGAGAATGACAAAATATTTCCATTAAATTCCCCACTGAAATGTCTTCCCTTCTCTTTTTCAGGTTTGTCTGCAAAACAACAACAACAGGGGAAAAAAAAAGAAGTCTCTCTGTCTTTTAGATGTGTCCAAGGAAAAGAAACTTCTCCAAACTTACCAAAGGCCTTTTCCATAAACACGTTCAGTCCTTGATGTTCTCCACCTCCATCCTCAAAGCTGCACTGCTTTGTCTCCTGCAGTTACAGCTTCCTGAAGAACCAACACCCTTCAGGGTCCTTCTACATGGCAAAAAAAAAGGATGTAAGTCCTTTGTGCTTTCTTGATTCCCATTGACCTTACCACAATAGCCCAATATCCACCAAAACACACACAATAATTTCCAATAATCCATTGGTATCCTTTTCCAATAATCCCATTTAAAAGAGGCAAGAGACACCAGAGAGCATATTCCAAGGAGCAAAAATACTGTTTCTTTCATAGCCTGAATAAAAATGGAAGAAATTTTTTTCCAACGGGAAGAACAAATTAATTAATGAGCCTTGTCAAGCTCAAAAACCCCCCTCTATGAAATTAAGAGAAATTAAATATTAATTTTGTTATTTTAGATTCATTTTCCTTACAGTCCACTGTAAAGACTGAAATATAAGAAATAGCCCATGAACACACATTCATAGCTCAGGTCTATTTCCCTATCTCCAGGGATCAAGGAGACAAGGAGTGCAAATCCATTACTTACTGACTTTTTGCGGACTTTTTTTTTTTTTTTTTAATCATAAATCCCTTTTCTACATCTACATGACTGTTTGGGTTCCAGAATAAAATGCACATTTTCAGAAAGATTCTGATCTGAGTGGGTCACGAGAAGGACCGTGAAGAGTCATAAATGGTAATGGCCATAAACCATCCTGGGTTTTATACATCTGTTAAGGTAGATTGCCTGAAGTGAATCATGGCATCAGCTCGTAAGGAAAGATTTCATATTTTAATCCTTGCTATACCTCAATATCAATCATTTAAAAGCTTGTAGTTTATCTATTTCTGTATGTAAAACAGTGGATTTCACCCTCTATATGTTGGGTGGGAGAGTGAGTTCCCTAAAACTTTACACACTGGGAAACTGCGGTCTAACATACCTTGCCAATTTTGCCTGAAGCTGTTTCTGTTGACAATAGAGAGAAGGAGCTATCATTTATTTCAATGGATGCTGGCTCAGATGGAAAACATTATACACAAAGCTTTAGGGACTGGTTTTGATCACCCAGGGTTTGGTTCTGGTTGGGTTTTTTTGTTTGTTTTTATTGTTGCTCATCTCTGCGTTTCCTGTTTTTGCTGAAGTAAAGAACAGCTGTTCTCACAAGCTTACCAATTCAAAGCTGCGAATACAAAAGTTGCATCCAAATTTCCTTTTTCTTTAAGAGTGCAGGATAGATGCTGTCTCATTCAATGGAGAATAGAAGTAAGTTCATAAAAGGGAGCAAGGGGAGTCAGTCTCAATTCTACGAACTGTGGGAAAGAGAATCTCCCTGTAAGTGTATCTGGAATTTCTTGCTCCCCAATAGAACAGATAGTGCAGTAACATGGTTCACACATGGAAGGCTGCTCCTCAAAATTGTTCTAGCGTCATTACAGTGACAACCCTGAGGCCACCTCAGCAAAGCTGGTGTTTTTCCAGGACAATAAGACAAATGTGATTTCTTCACAATGTGTGTCCCTTGCACTGTGTTGTGCTGCATTTGCAGATCAATTGTAGATACAGTACAACTGACTTGAATGTGCTCAGTGAACCTGCCCTTGTTTCCTGGGCACTCAGCAGTCCAAAAATATCATGTTGTCTGAAAGATAAGTAGATCTGACAAGAGAAACATGAACTCAGAGTAAGATGTACCACAAAAGCACTTAGATTACATGTGCTGTAAAACCTGCCCAGAAATCAGGTCACATGTCTGCTATGTGCAGACACATTGCCAAAATAGCCCTACAGTTCCACAGATACAGTTCCTACCTGCCAGCTTTCCAACAGCAGTTCTGTCCAGGGAAAACACTGCACCCAGGCAGCAGGATGGATGTTTGCCAGGAAAATGTCTCTCTTTGAACTGGGCAAGGTAAACCAATGTGCAGCCTCTGTGCTCTCTAGCTAGCTCAGGCATCAACAAAGCAGCAGCCACTGCCATGACAAAACTTTCCATATGTCCTTCAAGTGGGATAGAGTTTGTAGCCGTAGGAAGAAGAGAGATCCCCATTTGATCCTCCCTTGGTAAACTCCAGGAAGCAAATTTGGCTCTGTGCCTGCAGCTGGAGAGCAGAGCTGCTGAGCTTTGAAAACAAAAGGATCCAGCTTGGTGGCTGCAGGTGGGGAGGGCAGACAGTGCACTACACACACCACTCATTGCTGGGGAGAGGTTTGCCTCTCTGACACATCAGAAAACAAGGGAGCACGACTTCTATGTGCAGCACTTTGTATTACTTCTCCTGCTGTCTCAGACACTGAAATGAGCACTGCTGACAGCTGGCAGGTAAGTCACTACCTGCATGCAAGTCAACTGCAACACACAGTGTATTTTCCCACGCAAGTTAAAGACCCGTTCAGAATCCCAAATAACAATTTACCTCAAAAGAATTTGCTCATTATGTGCTTTGCCTGGCCCTCATGGTCTTGCAAAGCCCTCTGAATAGTCAGGCCTGCAATAATCTCCTGCTGCCTATAACACTGGCCTTTTTTTCTTTTCATGTAACTGCAAACAGAAACTCCTTATTCACAAAGGATGAGGTTATTAAACTCAGCAGAGTTATTCTAAAAAAGACAGAAATGAACTTTGACTGCAATCTTAAGTGTGAGTGTTGCCTGGAAAGCTGTTTGACACACAAAAGGCAAGCAGGGAGCACAGATTCAAGGCTGGTCATTTTCATGTGCAGTCACCATTAAGCTGACAAGAGAGTAATCTGCTACCTCACTTTGTTATGAATGGTCCTTTGAATTTGGGGTTACTGTTACTTCTATGGAAGGATCCTTTAAGCTGCGTGTTTTCTTGACACGGACCTCCCTGTTTTAAACAAGGCATACATCTCAAAATGATTTAGATGTTTGTGGTTGACACTACTCAGTTGCATCACTTATGCCAGAGTGACTCAGATGAGCAACATGAAGACAGATAAATCTAAGCTGCTGGAGTCTTGTCTGATTAAATCTTTAAATCCATAGTGGTTCACCTGTAAAACAGCATCACAGTCATGACATGAAAACCAAGCTGGTGGTTAGCCAATGAAAGTGCACCACAGACCTCCAAAGGCCAAGTTTTAACTCACCTGCTTGTTTTAAACAGGATGATGAATGACAGTGAAAAAGGCACTCAGTCTCCCTCCCTTTAATGCCCTTCTTTGTTTAATAGCTGGACTGCCCAGCTACAATATTTCTTTTACACACAAAGCTTACTAACTCCACTCCAAACCTGAAGTATTAAAGCTATTCTCTCTGCTAACCTTTGCCTGGTGCACAAATTGCCACAACAACCTCGCAGCTACTGTAATGGAGGTACAATGCCTTGAAAAAAACATGGTCTGGAGCTGGTCAGAATGATTATTAGCACCAATCACACTTGATAATAATAAAAGAGATAAGCTGTATTTAACTATCTTGTTGGTAACCATCAAGAAATCAAATGAGCTAATTACTATTTCCTTTCTTTCCCCACTGATCTGCAATCCCTGGATGAATGCTGTGTAAACCAGAAAAATTTTTGTGGCCATCCTTTAGTAATTGACCTTTAGCTCTCCCCATTTCATTTGCCCTAAGTGTTAATTGACTTTGAAAAAGCAGTATATTATCCTTTTAGAAAAGAAAGTCTGATTTGTGCCCGCCAACATCTCACAGCATCAAAGCCCTGTTAAATCATAGAGCAATACAGCTGAAAATGAGTCTCCAGAAGAAACGGAAAGAGGGTGGGGGAAGGAAGCAGAATCGTTATTGACAGAGCTCCACTGCCATCTAGAGAGAATCTGCACCAGCCAATTTTTCTGAAAGAGAGGTTGTTAGTCAAAATATTTGCATTCTGATGTTGGGGGAGGTAGGAACTCCACTCAGATTCACTGTATCTATTAATTTTTTAACCAATTTTTAGTAATCTACACAATTAGAGCATATCCTGGAATATAATCTACCATGAATTCTATGGAAATCATGGGAGCAAGCTTTAAAGGATCACTTATAAGCTCCCCTGAAATGATGTATGGTATCTGCACAGTTTTGTTTCAAAGAAGCTTCTTTGAAGAGCTAAGTATCTTTGTAGAAAGGTGCTTAATTCCTAAACAATTTACATTTTAAAGGACATGTTATGTCCTTGGCAGCTGCCTTTATGATATTGCTTGTCAGTAAGAGAGAAAGAAAGAATGTGCTATACAGGGTAAGATTATTTTTACTCCTTCAAGTATATAAAATTTTATTTTCTTCATGTTTTATATGAGATCAGGAGGCACCCACAGAACACGTTACTAGTAAGAGTCTACTTTAATCTGACTGATTTAATTTACTGTGTCTCTCACCAAAAAGCCACAGACCTCCATTCAATGTATGAGACGGGTCAGATGCTATAAAAACTGCAGAAGTGTCCCTCACTGGGAGCAGCTAAGCCAATTACAATCTCAAAGCAGCTGACAGGACCTGGCTAAGTGCATCTGGAACAAAAGGAATTATTTTTATTGTAAGGTACAAGCAGCAACTAATTCAACCGTGTCATTAATGAACCTCAAAATGGAGGGTTCATTACTGCTGTGTCACAAAAACACTCAGGAGTGACTTGTGGTGCTCTTGCTCTCCATCACTTATGGATTTACCTTCTGATTAAAGAGCAGTGTGGGGCTTTTAACAGCAATCGTCTGTCTGCTGACTGAAAATTTCAAAACCAAGACCTGTTTGAGGACTGCTACTCTGCCACTGTTAAAAAGGCAGCCAGGATATTTCTCATATCACAGCATAGTTTGTATTTTCTTCCTTTGTAAAATTCTATTGGACTGAAATATCTTAAGATACACAAAATAGTAAATTAGTTTGTGGCTATCTCCTTTAGCTAGCTGGTTAGGTTCTCTGTGGTTGCCTACTTTGGCAGCAGTAGTGACTTAATAGTGCACAGAAAATTATAATGGTAGCTAAACTTTGGTTGAATATATGTTAAAGATGATACGTTATGCAATTATGAGAGTATCTGAATTATTTTTATTCTTACTTCCTGACTAAATACAACACCTCACAACAGGTTTATCAGGGAAATTAGATTAATTTTCACTGATATACACAGAATAGTTAGGCTTGGTAAGCCAAGAACTGCTTTCAGTGAGGTGACTGTCAGTCTTCTTGTTCCTATCAATACTGACACTGATGATTCCTGGATGGAAGAACACAGTAGTTGTGAATGATGGGTTTATGAAGAGAGGGAATCCAACACTTCAATCAAATATTAGGAAACAGAGCACAGAATACTGAATAAGATGCCTGACTGGATGGATCTCCCAGTCCAAATGTGATGCAAAATGCAGGAGGCATTTCTGCCAGTGAGCACAGCCAAGTGGCTTGTCCTGAGGAAAAAACGAAATACACCTTTAAAAAACATTTTTTCTTTTTTGCTGACAAATACAATTAAGCTGTGCAGTTCAAGGGGGGAATGATAGCCATAAGAATAGTAACTGTGGAAGTGCACTTACACAAGGCTAGACTGGGCTTTTTGCTGTAACCCTGTTTCTTATCTTGTCCAGAGACCTTGAAGACAGTCCTGAAATAATGACAAAGAATAACGGCTCACCCTATAGCAATAATGCATTAAAACTGAATCAGATAAACATCAAAAACAAGAGAGTTTTAGACAGAGAACTGCTTCTGGTGAAGCATAAGTACAGGGTTTCTTCACTTTCTTCTTTTATTAGAGGCAAATAAATTCAGCCCATAATGCTTGCAACATGAAAGCCAGCACCTCATCTGGTATATTTTACACTAGAAGTTCTTTTAGGTATTATTTACAATAGACAGGCTTGTTGCTATCAGACAAAAAATACATCAGCTTGTTATAGATGGGAAGAGAACATCCATATTGTGAAAATTAAAAGATAGCATCTCTTCTGTGTCTAGAATTTATTGTGGAGTTCAAAGGGCATTGTAGAATTTCTGTTTGATTTGTACTTGCAACTGGATATAATAGGATAGGCTTTATGAAGATATGGATCTCTCAGCTTTTTCTGAAGGCTGTCTTAAAATATTATATTTCAAGGGACATAAATAAAACTCCTTTGCAGTGTGACTGTAATCAGCTTATGTCACATCTTGATGCTTCCTTCCCCTGGCTTCCAGATTTCCTCTTCTTTTTTACTGAAACTCTTTATTTCTAAGGGTAGACTCTGCCCCACTTTTTTTTTTTTTTTTTTTTTTTTTTTTAATTTTTTTTTTTTTTAATGACTGGTACAATAAGACCAAGCACCCTCCTTAAAGGTAATTGTCATGACAGGGTTCAGTCCTTGCTCAAAATGAAATTCCTAGAACATATTCATTCATGCTAGATATTTTCATTCACTTTAGCAAAAATAAAGGCATACATAAATCTTGCTTCTTCTTTCACAAGCTCTTTTCTCATAGATTCATTGACTAAGAGTTCTTATTTGAGCTGGAGCTTGATTTAAGTAGGCTTCATATTAAATGCCACGTAAAACACGATTACATTGCTGCAATGTAACATTTTGTGATTTGTAAGACGTTTTTTTCTGTATGGATTTTAAATATTTTGACTAATAGGCTGGGTCTGCTCTGTAGAAAGCAAAATCTGCAGTTTGATGTTGTTTTCCTCATTTCTTCAGTGATCAATGCAAGGACTAACCACAAGTCTATAACTTACTTGAAGTTAAAAGTTGCCATTCTCACACAAATGTAAGGAACCTGCCTTCTTAGTATATAGAGTATCTTGAGCTTGATCTTGACAGAATATCATCCTGGAGGCATGTAACCATGACAATTGATATTAAAATCAAACCATCATACTCAGGAATAGCCAATATCCTTATGCCCTATGAGATATATACATATATATATACATATATATATATATATATATGCTATACAGAAAAGCCTTGTAATATGGAGACAGGAATAAATAAACAGGGAACAGTTATGCTCTTCTGTTCTTTACAAGTAAACTCTAGGGATAACCCTTCTAAATTTCTCTGCTTTTTAAAGAGCTGCCACAACCTTTTGTTCAGCCTTTTGGAGACCTGATTCTAAGCAGCATCCAACTTCTCATGATTGCTGCAAATTACTGCCCTGTATTCGCTTTAATATGTGAGACATAAGAGATGAGGTGCTTGGGAGCATAAAAACCAGCGAGCACACAAGAGCCAGAATGTACTTATTGACTAGAGGCAGACCCAAGTGGAAGAAGCTGACTTGTGGAGTACTTTAATATTAGTATTGATTTTGTTGACTTTATCAACACAAGAGGGGGAAAATGCAGTAAAGCGATGAAATGTGCTGATTGTACGGAACGGGTGAGTCAACAAATGCACAATAGGGAAGCAATAAAATTCTCATGGATTTGGCTAAGCTAAAATCATGGGCAGATAAGTGGCTTACGAAATTCAATTTGAAAAAAGGTAAGATACTGAATCTATGGATAAAATAACAGGAAAAGGGAACTCTATTTTCAATGGACAGAGAAGTGACTGCTGAAAAGCACTGCTTTTTAGCATTTCAATGGAGAGAACTGTGTGCAGTAAACTCAGGTTTCTCTAAAAAAAGCTGCCTTCCTGCCAGCACTTTTTTTTTCAGCAGTTGCTGCTGTATGGTAAAACACTAGTCAGTAGACAGTAGTAGAATATGTGAATTTCTTCAACTTTTGTCCAATTGGGTCTTTTTTATATTAAAAAAGAGGGAAGAAAAAATATTTAAAAACATAAAAATTAAAGGAGATTATGCTAATGCCACACTAGATTAGGTACTATCAAAGTAACATTCATAATACATGTATCACTGTGATTACAAAAATGAGAGTAAAGTAGGATGCAAAGAAGACAACAAGATATATATTGGTTAACACCAAATACTTACTTAGGCACTCTGAGAAGCAGGGCGTACATTTGCAACGCTGTGAAGGAGATTAACCACATCACTCTTACTGGCTTTACAAGAAGAACAAATCCTGAGATATTGTTGTGAATCCTGTAAACATACTGTTAAGAGGAAAAGGGAAAAATAAAATCCAAACCCTGACATCTGAGCCAGGATTTACTAAAGAATGTAAAATCCCAGAGCTGTCAGGATTATATCAGCAACTTTTGTACTACAGAGAGCTTCCAAGCACTGGTAACAGGACTTCAACCCCAAACTTTCTGTGCCATGACAGTAATAGTGAGAAACTGTTATTTTTGAATATTTTACTCATCAGTGGTGTAGTTATAACTGTCACAAGATTGATTTCTGATTAACTTTCCATTGTAGCCTGTCTGCCTCCCCAGTTTTCCTCTCCTTCATCCAATTCAGAAAGGTTAAAAAGAAAAAAGACCTCCCAGAATTCACTAAGAAAAAGAGAACTAACATTTCTCTGCCTGTCAGAGTACCCAGAGAACACATTTCCTCTCTGATACGTGCCTCTCCCACTGGAAGAGGCAGCAGACATGAACACATCTTGAAATTCAACAGTGCAACTAAACTGACTTTTATCAGAAACCAAAAAAATTATTAACAAATAAAAGACCTCAGTAAAGTACCAAACACGGAAATATTTGAGGAAGAAAGAGCTAATGAAGGCTTTGCTCTGCTCTTTATTTATTTTGGGGAAAAGCAGAGCATTTTTTCTCCAATGATTTCTAGGTCACATGCACACACTTTTCACACAAAGGCAGGTTCTGTTTTTACTTCAAACAACGTAAAGCTTGTTTGGACCAAAAATACTCTATGAGAACTTTCCATTTAATGGCTAAATATTACTAGTAATGGTTTGTTCTGGTTTAGGGTTTTATTCACAAGCCATTACAGTCAAACTGATCCCAAAGTCTACAATGCCTTTGTAATGTCTTCAGCATCACCTGACAGAAAGAAACAGTGAAACTTGGCCAAAAAGGCTGCTCATTTCTTTCACACAGCCAGAAGATCTTGGCAGCACACACACACATGGAGTATTGCAAATTTCTTTAAAATTTTGTGGATAATAAGACTACTGCTAGAGGCTGAATACTAATTGCCTGAAATCAAAGTAAAATAAAAAGCACCCCTCGCTGCTGTTAATTTGACAGCTGGTCATTTCCTCAAACCTGAGAAAGAATCCGTGGGCTGAGACAGCTTTTAGAAACATAAAAATGCACATTCCTGTAGGAAGCAACACAGCAGCAGGGCTTTGAGGATGGAACCTGGTCTTTATTTAATAGACTGGCAGCTATAGGAGAGAAATCCAGCCCATGTGCAAATGTGCCTGCAGCTAATGAGTGCATCTGCAGCTCAGAAGGGTTACAGATTTCCACATAGAACTCTGATCTAAAGCTAACCCTCAGTTTAGAATCTAATGGTGGGGGGGAGCAATAATGTGTAAATAATTCATAAGAGTCTTAACTGGTATTTCTTTTGTGTGGCAAGAGCCCATTAGCATTATGGGTGGTCACCTGTTTTTTAATCACAAAAATGGTGATTATAGTTGGTGTTATAGTTGTGCATGATATCAGCTGCCCTGGCCTGACACGCTACAACAATGCAGTGACAGAGTCTGCAATAGCACTTGCAGTCACACAAATTGTACAAATATTTCCTCCAGTTGCAGCAGTAAAGGCAACTTACTTTACCCAGCAAGAATATGTTGCAGAATACCTTAATTCTGAGATAAAATATGCCCACGTTTTCTGCACTCTGAAGTCCATTTGGTTTCCAAACCACGAATAACAGGGTTAGATATGATATAATTCAGGGGCAGCTGATCTTACTGCTTTTTCAGATTAAGATGCTTTCACAGCAACAGTGAAGGAATGGTATGGCAGAGTACATCGATGCACATTTTCATCCACCCCAACATTAAATAGAGAATTTACTGGTGTTATAAAGCCTATTCTCTAAGCATCATTCTGTGGATATACTGTAACCTCTCAATGTCCGTTTTAAGCCCATATTTAGCTTTTTCTTAACCTTTCAGAAAAAACAGAAGTGGTAGTTTAATGCCAACTAAAGTTACAATGTTAAAGCAGCTCAGGAAGAGGTAAAGCCAAAAAAGCAGGCAAACCTGGACCTTGATTAGGTAAGTTTATTCGCTTCTCTCTGGTGTTGACCATCTGATTTCAGAAGCAGCAGTTCTGTGTAAACAAAATTTCACTCCGAGTGTATAATACACATCACCAGCTTTGCCTCCAGCCTAAAGTCCCAGCTAGACAGAATGGGAAGCGGTATTAGAAAAATATTTAAGATATCAATATATTCTTCCCCCAAATGCAATCATATGTGTTAATACAGTAACACTGTGTATCCACAGTGATTGAAGTACACTGAAGGGTTCTACTGACCAATTTACAAGCAATGCCCCAACCCTGCTCAAAGACCCCCTAAATGCACAGATAACTAAATCCACGAGCATCTCCAACTCACTTGCCTGAAGTTGTGCGTGTGCCTAACAGCTTGTAAGAGCTGGGCCTGAACAACAAATTACATTTCTTATGCTTCTGTGGTTGAGCATGGAACTGTTTCATCCCCAGCCATCAACACAACACAGCCACTCAGGCAGGAGAGTGCCTGACCTCATGATACTACAGGGAGAATTGCAGGTGGGGTGATTAAAATTACTCAGATGGAATGAGTTTTAAAATATGAAGCTTATAAATTATCTAGTCTTGCCAGTGCCACGGGGACAGGCTGCACAGCAACTTTCATACACCTGCTCTCAGTTCCACGCAGACGTGGTTGGAAGGTAAAAGTTGGAATCTTGGCATCAGGCAGAGGAGAAAGCAGAGGGGTGGACTTCCTGCCAGCACCTTGATAATGAGGGCATAGAAGGAAGCAAAACCATGGGAATTATCAAGCTAAAAGCATTTCTTTTAGCTACGGTATTCATTGCATCCAAATTAAAAGGATAATTTTGTCAGCTGACTGCCGGTAGAAGCAAAGTACCCGACTGCCATCTACTGGCACCAGCCTTATCTCAGTGATGAGGAAACAACAAGTAAATAAATGTATTTTTGGTGGCTCCTGTAGGACTTGGCTCTTGGTGGTACCATGCCAAAAAACCCTCACTGGGCTGCACCACCAAGGCAAGTTCTGCCTACAGCGATATTAAAAGGCATCAAGAAGTACAAAGACATGTACTGCCAACATAGCAGGGACAAGCTTAAATTCTGACAGAAAACCAAAAGCAGAAGCAAACTGCAGACCAAATGTCAGCTGGCATCTGCAAAACCTGAGGCAGGTTCTACCCAACTAGCACACAAATACAGCAGAACAAAAATGTATCAATCAGCCTGAAGAGTATTTTTCTCTCAGGATAACCAGCACCTTTTAATACACACTCATGCTGTGTATTTTTATGACATGCATCTCCACATAAGTTGGTGAAGCCTTCAACTCACTGTTTTCTTCTGAAATTACAAATAAATTCTAAGGCATGTTAACTTAAGGATACTATAACTTCACTGGCTATTTTGGCCCAAAAGAATTTCATGCCAAGAAAATCAAGTGCATACATTTTCTTCTGGTATTATTCTTCTGGTATTCCCTAGATCTTCCTTAACTGTAAAATCATTTATGGCTAAAATTGGGCTGTCCAACTGTTCTATTAATTCCTCATCCTCGTTACATACTAAAACATGTATTCAGCATTCTTTTCCTCTACTAATGTAACAGAAAGTCATCTGCTCAATGAAATTTACTGCTTGCTTTTTTTTTTTTCTGTGTATACAAGAAATTGTTGTGCATTTTGTATTAGGTCTTTACTATCTAGTAATGATGGCTTGCTAATTAAATTGGGATTTAATGGCATAGTTAAATTCTAATTTATGTTTTTGGAGCTTTGTTTAATTCATTTAGTTAAAATGTAATCACTTTCTCACTTATATCTGATATTACATAGGAATAAAAAAAGAATATCAACTCCTCATATTCAGCTGATTTTCTTCTATTAAATCTGGTCACTTCTTGCACTTCCCTGAGAAACTCTTTTAACCACTCTAAGCGATTTGAGGGCAGGAGGCAGGGGGACAAACTGTGTAATTTCTGTGGATTCAGCTCCTTGAAGGAGTCAACTTTCTGCAGCTCACTGGGATCCCACTGCACACATTGCTTGTATACACAGCATCCTTGGAGGTGTGACTCACAACTGACTGACAGATTTTTTTTTTTTTTTTTTTTTTTTTTTTTTTTTTTTTTTTTCAACAGTTATGTATGAAAACAGACAAGAAAACAGAACAGCTCTTTACCCTTCCCTTCTCAGGCTGTGAAAAACTGCCCCCAAGCAAATCTGTTTCCAGCAACTTTCCTAGGAGCCACTTTGGGGACTAAAATGAGACTTCAGGAGTGACTGCACCCCCAGCTCTGCCTCAGAGTGATGCTTCTCCCTGTATTCTCACCAGAGCGTGTTCTGCTCCTAAATTTTTGCTTTTGAGAACAGCTTTTTTACAGGCAATCCAGCAGGAGGTGAAAAAGAAAGTACTTATCCCATGCATTGTGTAAGATACAGTCCAACTATAAGGAGAAAAGAGTTCTACAGAATATTTCATCCAGTAATTCATACAGCATATCTTGAGAAAGACGTTTTATTGGGTTAGTAAGAAAAACACTGAGACAAAAAAAAAAAAAAAAACCCTTTTGAAAGCTATACACAATATATCTGGTAAAAAGTAGATCCTACATTTGAATTTTGAGTCAGTAGGGTTGTCTGTAGCCTCGTCACACCAACTTTTGCTTTTCATTCTATTCAGAAAGATGGCTCATTTTTTTTTGCAAACCAATCATTAAATACATGTAAGTCAAATGAAAAGGCACAGATATTGAAACTACCCCAAAATGAGAATTATTGTATATAAATAATCCTGCTCCACTACAAAGAGAGTTAAATTTTTTTTGATTTAGAAATTTTGGTATTATTTCATTTCAGCTTCAATATCTTCATTTTTAGAAGCATCCCTGGAGAGTCCATCAAACTGGATTAACCCTTTGCAATCTGCTGCTCTTCAGAAGTCAATAAAAGCTCTGTGTGCATGAGGTGTGAGAAAAGGCCCTGAAATTCATTACAGGCTTATATTCAGTCTAAGGACAGCTGCAACACGTGCACTTGTTTGCTGATGTTACAAGGACAGCTTCTGCGGTTTAGGACTCTTAAGTGTAAATTCAGTTTTGTACAACCCAAAAAAAAAAAAAAAAGCCAAATTATAAGTTTTGTTACAGACATGCAGTACAGAAGACTTAAGGTTTTTATCCTACTCTTGAGTTATTATTAAAGCAGTTAACATGGGAAAATTTTGCATTTTTTAGAACTGCATGTCATTCATCTCTAAAATTATCCAAATCCCTATCTCCGTGTCTGCTTTTAACAATATTATCAATAGATGAAAGCTTATCAATGATCCTTTGGTAGCATTATTTTAAAAGTTAAAATTCTTCCAGGAGCAAGAAAATAGGATGTAATTCTGTGAATATGTTTTCAATATTAGATTAAAATACCTTTTCCTAATATTTTTATGTATTTTTTAATTTTAAAACAAATTCAATTATATATTTTTAGTTCTATATTTTTAATGTATACCAAATGCACTTTTAAGATGTCGGAGACAACGTTGATTTGTTTAGTTTTGACAGTTTTTACTTACTTCTAATAGGCACTATCATTTTCCAGTTGCACACTATGCAGAGAGCATGCAACACTACAAACTCTTCATTTACCTTTGTGATAGATGCCAAAATTATTTGGGATTAAATAAGCCCAAGTTTCTTCTAGTGCATGGAGGAAAGTTAAGCCCAGAACCACAACTGAAGTCCATAAATGAAAGTTTTAGAGAACAAAAGGGGGAAATACTTTCAGTATTTTAAATGCATGGATTTATCTTAAATTTTCTAATAAGAATTTCTTCCCACCAAAATTCTCATGGTCCAGTTATGTTACTGGAAGCAGCACAGTGTTAAGGTCTTGTGCTGCTGCATCCAAACAGAAATGCTATTATTTTAATCTTAGTCACATCTATTCTGTAGCTGAAGCAGTCTTCATATTCTGGACTTTAACCTATTCCTTCTAAATATAAATAGTTTGTTCAAAAAGGTAGAAACTAAAACTAAAGTAAAATCTCCCAGAGAACTGCAGTGATGTGGGCTGAAATTATCATACCATTAATATGTGAAGAGCTTCATTTTCTCAACTCTTCCTGCAAATCATTCCTTTTGAGAGAAGAGATTTATTGTTGTGCAATAAATGTGCACTACATACAATAAATGTGCACTACACACAATAAATGTGCACTACTTTTGCACTACAAAGGTTGGATTTATGGAGAAAACTTGATAAAAAGGAACAGATAACTTTTGTAAACTTCAGAAAAGCATGTTCTAATGTCACATATTATTGCTGGTATCGTGGATTCTATACTTTTGTACTTCAGGACAGAAATTTACAGGGAGATTTCTCCATTGGGCACTGCTGAAACTCAGCCCTTACACATTCCCTAAGCTAATGTAGGTATTCAGTGTACTGCAGCACAGACTTCTCCAGCCATGGAGTATGTCTGGCAAAATAAGAAGCTCTCTGCAGGGCTGAAGTGGAGCTCCACATGGGGAAAAAGAGGACCATTAAAGGGAGTTTCTTCTGATTTGTTTTTTTTTTTTCCCCTTTTTTTAATGGCAGTTATTCACAATGCATCATGAAACTGAAAAGCCACTGTAAATCCTGGAGAGAGAGAGTAAAAGGCAAGTGAAGTAGTCAGGGGCACAAGATAAAGGTACCAAATCCATTTCAGCTCCACATGCATGGAATGGAAACGGATATGGGCTTACACGGCATGTGTGTTTACACGACAGCACTGAAAATTTAGGGGTTTATAAATTAACTGTGATTTGAAGCCAGAAGAATCAGACATGCCAACATAATAAAATCCATCCAACTGAGCCCAACTAAGCATACAGAAATACTTATAATATAATAAAAGTAGTAAGACCAGATGAAGAAGAATTGAGCAGGAAAGTAACTCTTAAATGTAACTCAGAGCCATTGCAAGGTTGTTTCTACAGTCACCTGTTCTTTTGAGGGAAAGCAAAATGCTGCATTTTCCAAATGTCTAATTACAACTGATTACAAAGCTGATTACAAATTAATATCAGAGGCTCCAGTTTCCTGAAAAATAGAAAATTCATGGACAAGAATGTGATTATTATAACATGTGGTGTTCATGGCTGCACTACCAACATATCACGTCTTGCAGAAATCCTACAGAATCAGACCTAGAACCAAGCACCTATAGGAAGGGAGATCCTTTCCACTACAAGCTGAGTCTACAAGGGACAAAAAAAAATACATTCTAGAGGAAACACATAATGTGAACATACAATCAGAACCAGGAAAAAAGAATAATTTATATTGAAGTCAGTCCCAAGCTCTACTTGCAGTGTTTTTTTCAACTAAAAAAGGGCACATACCTTCACTTCTGTTAATGGGTTGTAAATAGCATATGAGTTATCTCAAGCAAAAAATCACACAAACATGACAACAGCAAATGACATAATGAAATCCAATGCCAGGTTGGTTACCTCATCATTTTCAGAAGATGAACAAGAAGAATCAGAATTTTAAGACCCAAATCTTACTGAAGTCCCTCTCTCTCCATTTTCCTCTGCCAATAAAACCCAGGGGAAATCTGCTCCTGTACTAAGTTCTTTGATAGTACCAAACATTACAATGACATTATTATACAGTTTGAAATAATGTTGAGGATAGTTTCTAAACCTCTGCATATAATATAATAATACATAACAAGTCACTGCTTTTTTTATTCATTCTATGCTATGCTATAGAAACTAAAACTCTTTCCACACACAAATGGAGCTCAAAACATATGCAACCAGACACTCAAGGATTTTTCAAAAACTGAATTACCATAGTAAAAAAATTTAAAAATAAGGAATTATTTTGAAAATGGATGGTACTACTCTTCTAAATCACATTAACAACTAATAAGTGTCAAGGACCTGCTATAACTTGGTACCAAAAGAGCATTATATACAATTGCCTTGGGCTAATGGATATTTTATGCTAAAGGATAACTTCTAATTCTGCTGCAAGAAGCACATACTTGCCATTCACTGCAGACATTAGGAGTGTTGGTTAAGATATATGAATGGAAACCATCCAAGGGAAAAAAAATCATATAAACTTAAGTGAATCCACACTGGACATTGGAAGTAAGACTGTGAAGTTTCAGTAATAACCAGTAGAACTCAGAGCTAAAGGAAAATAAATTTTGAGTATTACCAGATTTTTTTGTGTCGCAGTAAGAGATAGTATTTATGGGGATGTATCAATTCAATCTATCACTACATAAAACAAATCCTAGGAAGGAGTCAGGAAATTTTCTCAAAATAGCATCCTAGTTTGTTAAACGCAGTATGGCATGACCCCATTCTCATGCAGCCCAGTAAAAAACAGATTCTAGTAGCAGTGGGAGGTATCTGGAGTATGAGATTTCTATTTTTTTCTATGAGACTCAATATTAAAAAAATTGCATTGGATACACTTTAAAAGGGAAAAGCCTATCTTCTTTATTTCCATGCTCCCCCAGCTTCTACAGTTTTTCAAATCTTACAAACAATATATAAAAAGACAGTGAAATTTCTCTTGTGAAATATGGGAAACACAGAAGCTTTCTCTTCACCCAAGCACGGTCAGTGGCATTCAACAGGGCAAGTCCTGAAAACATGACTTTGGATGAAACATCACAAGTAAATAAGGGTGCAGTCACAGGCTGTGTCTATTAAAAGTATATACTTAATCTCCAGCCCAAGATAAAACATGTCCCTGCACCATCCCTTTAGCATTCCCTATTTCTTACATTTCCAGTCCCTATTCCTCTTTAGGAATTTCCTGCCTTGTTGTTTGGAATTTAAACATTATTTCTTAGCATGCCTGCTTTTACCTGCTGCTTGTTGAGGCACTGTCCTTGCAGGGCTCCAAACTGTGCAGAAGGGAATATTGAGGAATTGAGGACTGTGCCATTGAAAGGAGGCAGCAGGATGCCCTGTACAGTGGCAAGAGGCTGTGGTCAAGGTCAGGGAGCTGGGGCAAGTGTAGTAGTCTCAGGGCTACTCATCCTGAGACTAGAAGTGCCAGGAGCTCTGAAAGAGCACAGATTTTATTTAAAAAAAAAAAATAATGCCAGGCTTTCAAAATGGCAAAAGGCTGCCCCTGAATTAGGATGGACAGACACAGGGTGGGCTGGTAAATCCTGTCCCATCCTTAACTGTGCCCTCAGCCTCATGGTCAGGCCAAAAAAAGCAAGAAAGCTCTGGGTGACTCTGATTCCAGTCATCCCTTGGAGCCCTTAGGGATAACATCTTTCTTTCCATCTCTTCATCCCAGGCTGTCCACCGGCCTCTGCACATAAATCCTCAACATTTTATCCTCTTTCAGTAACTTGTATTCTGCTTCATATTTATCAATAATCAATCCTTCAAGGAAGGAACATTACCATTTTTCCTCCTTTGTCTATAAGGGACAATACAATTCCTGGTGTTACAAAAACAACAGTAATGTCCTGATTGCATTAGTTTGCCACTATTTGCCCAGAATAGAATCAGCCCCTCAAAAAATAACATTTTTTTGAGGATGGAAGGGACAGAGTGAGTTTTAACCGTATTTGATATTGACCTGCATTGCCCATAACATCATTTCAGAAAGCTCTGGATTCAGTCTGGGCTAAGGCAATGCTCCCACAGTTGAAGTTTCTCTTGCATAATTCAGAATTTCCTAGGTATAAGATTTACAGATAAAAAGTTTCTTCCATGCATAAATACTACAGCAATCACTGCTCCCTCAACATTTATTTTTCCAATTTGGTTTTTTTTTTTTTTTCCCTCACTCAGGCCATATCTTGCCTGGATAGGTGAAAGAGAGAGAGAGATGACATTACTGTCATCTCCATCAAAGATGCAAACACATGCTACAAAGCTAGAATACCTTACCCCTCCTGTCTGCTGAGTTTCACATTTGCTAATAACTGATACAGAAGCAGGTGCTGTTCCAAAGCCACGGGAAAGCACTGAGTTTGCCATATGACAATAATGCAAAGGTCATAATGCAAAGCTGTTCATGAGAGAGGAAGATGGGAAATTAAACACTTGTAATTAATTTCCTTCACAGAACATCCTCTGGCGACATCTGCACAAAACTCCCTGAGTCTGAAACACATTTGTGATGTTTTGCAATTGGTTCAAAAGCCAGCTTTGCTCTGCAGACTGACACTGGCAACAGCAATTAAATGGAGATGGAATGCAAGGTCTTGCTGAGCATCCTCTGCTGGGGGGCAGCCCAGCCGCTGTATTTGGTACTTCATGGTGCTTTTGTCTTGTTTGGTTTTTTTTTTTTCTTATTTTCCTTGCCAATTTGTAAATTGTTCTGTTTTACTTGCTTCCCCTTTCTTTAAGACTGATGTTATCAGTATCAAAATAATAATAATATATACATTTATTCATTTCTGAATGCTTCTAGAGCCATATCCCAGAATTTCAAATAAAGTTGTAATAGAGACAAGGACAAAACAGAGGGTGCTTGACATCTAATATAGTAAGAGCTGCCAGCCTGAAGTAAGTGAAAAAATGTACCATGCATGTATTTTTCAAATATGTAATGTAACTGCATAACAGAGAATTAGAATCAGATGGTTTTCTCTGTCTCTTACCTACTACACATTTACAGAGGAGGAATGCAGTTTGGAACATTCATCTCTTCTGCAGCTATTATCCTGCAGAGATTTTCCAGAAGTGGAACGAAGCACAAGTGACCAGGTAGGACCAATTAATCAGACCCATTCATGATAAAACACCAAAATTATGCTTTCAGGGTACACCTAGTTTGGCATCCAGATTAAAATGCAGAATAATTAAATAATTAAAAATCAAAATCAACAACATGATTGAAATCCTTATTCATACAGCTGTGGGTGGAAAACAGCAACAAGCCTAATGTACTTTCCTGCAGCACAGATCACTGGAAGAACAAATCCCCAGCTTGGATGACAAAACAAATTAAACTGACAGACTAACCAAAGGAGATTTCAACAACCTGCTCAGCCACCTTATTAAATATATTTCACTGTCACAAGGAAGTTTTACAGTAAAAGTGTTCAGCAGGATTGGTAGCTTATATTAAGTGGTCACAGTAACCTTCCTTGATCTTCTGCCTTCTCATTTTCCTAATACAGCCTAATATACAGCCTATTACAGCCTAATATATGCTATATAATTTACCTGTTTTAGTGAAATGGAGTTCATTAATATCATGTTTTCAACACTTTTTTTCCAGAATAATCCCTAAGCCTTTTTCTTGATCAGTGTGCTGGATGATTGTTTCACTTAGCAGGTATTCCCCTGATTTAGTTTCTTCTACTTTTAATAAGCTTACATTTCTGTACATTGAACTCTATCTGTCTGCTCTTGGCCTAGTCTCGAGAGAAACATGAGAAACACTTCCTTCTAATATTGATTGCACTATGCATTATTTGTTTTGCCTTTAATCCTAGCACATGGAATCGGAATCCTGGAGGTTTTGTTTTCAGTATTCTATTTCAAGTCAGCTTGAGTGATGTCAAGAGAACTGGCTCATCCAGTTCAGAAAAGAAATAAATGCTTTTGGAAAAAAATCACAGCTTCTATATGATTTTAAGTGTTCCTCAGTAGCTAAAAAAAATTAAATTCATGTTTCATATAACATAAGAACTATAAATTACATATTGCCATAAATAATCTGTATAACATCAACAGTCAGAAAAACATTACCTTGAATCCAGCTCTCACTTAGGAAGGGAGGAACATGCTTGAGACAGACCTGCTTTGAGGGCCTTTCCAATCTGTGTTCTGAGATGCTAAAGCCTTGGAAACACATGCACTTACACATGCCAGTAGCTCTCCTAAAGATAAATGAAAATTTTTTTTTAAATCCTGGAGGTGACTTCCACGTGAGATATTTTCATGTCTGAAATCTGGAAGATTTATTTTCCATTAACATAACTTCACAAAGACACTTAAAGCATTTTAAAACACTATGAATTCCAAACCTTTGTAAAGCATGTATATTATTGTGGTGGTGCATCCCAGGTACCTTGCAGTGACTCTTTGTGTGCACATACCTGTGCATTTGCTGTGGCAAACATGGGAGAAATGCTGCTCTCTCAGATGTTTAAGTTCTTTAGCTATCTAAGGAAGTTGGGCCTGTATGTAAGTTTAATTTAAGTCATAAGCTAAGCTAAATGCTGTTAAGTGTTGTTCCTTTATTAAATGGTTAAGTTACAATTGAAGTACTGTTGAGTGCTGTTAAACCTGCTGTCAGGCCATATTCCTTTTGATCCTTGCCCTTTCTCTCCCTTTGTCACATGCACCTAAACACACACACACAGATAGTTTTCTGTTTATTGCTGCTTGGATTGACTGACTGGATTTTATTTCTTGCTTTTTTCCTCAGTGTGCCTTAACCCTGTAGTAAGTAGCAGAGTGAACATTGCCAACAAGCCTTTTCGTGCTGTCGCTTAATATCAAATTCCTTCTTTTGCTGAGACCCTTGCCAGTCATTCTTTAAGCAATCTCAAGCACTCCTTCTCAACAACTATATTTAAGGAAAGGTTGTTAATTTAAACAGAGCAATTTGCTTTCAAAATCAAGGTTTTTAACACACTCACAATTGTGAGTGACACAGCTCCATCTGGATGGTTAGGTTTCAAATGCATCTACATACGTGGCCTAATAGAACATTCTCTTTCAAATCACAGCCTCCTTTACCACTCATACTTCAGCAATATTTCCTGATATGATGAAGCAGTTGCTCATCTTAATTTCTGAAGGGCTTTGTTTAGCTCAGTGACAGCACCGATTATGTACAAAATTATCAGTTATCTGATATTATTATCAAGCAGCACCATCTTCATACATATTTACAGAAAACCCTCTCTTCCTGGCTGTTCTACTTGCTTCCACAGAATGAGTATGTTTACTTGAACACTGCCTTTTGAAAAACATCAGAGAAATCAGTTCTATGCAAAATCATTGTGACTAGGCTCTGTGAAAGCTACAGAAGGGTTTATGCTCCAGCAGCCACCTTAGCAGGGCTTGAATTATGAACAGGAACTCTGCCCTAGTGGCACAGTGGAGTTGCCACAGAAGCGTGTCGCTCTCCCACTGCTCTCCTTCATCCCTCAGCCCCCACTGGCATGGTTTTCCAGGAAAGGAGGGCAAGTGAGGGCAGTCAGTGCTTTTCCAAAAGCAGCTTTAGTTCTCCATTAGCTTCCTGCCAAGAAATCTGCAGGGTCAACAGGGAATGTTGTTAGGAAGGCACAATGCTTGGAGCTTGGGGTTTAAGCTTTATTGAAGTGTGAACTTTGTTAAACATTTAGAATACCTTAAGAAATACACTGTAAGCACCGAAAAGGGATATCTGCACTGAATATTCCTCTCACTCCTTTAATAATGGGCCAAATCTGTGTCTGTGTAGCTTTACTTTCCTCCTCAAGAAATTCCCTATCTTTCTATTACCACATTATTATCTGCTTCAGTTGTAAAATATATTTCTTCTTTACTCTCATTCTGGTACCAGCTCTCCACAAGCTGAATCCTATTAGAGAAATTAGGGGATTCTTTCCTTTTCAGTGACCTGTACATCCGTTTACATTAAAAAATATCTAAATAAAAGTAGCACTGCCTCTATTACATTCTGAGACTCTAAGAAACCAATTCCTTCAATAGCTTCTTCAAGGAACATACACTGTCTCAACTGCAAGATCCATAATGGCTTCCTGGAAATGCTTCAGAGTATAGAGTCTTTACTAGATTAACTGCAAAATTAAGTCTCAAATTAAAGCTACTTTGCAAATTCTGCTAGCATCTTCATCAAGGTCTGGGAAATACTAGGCATTTCCAGGGATTCTCATGTTACATTTAAGGAGAAGACTATCATTCTGTGCAAGTCCTAAAGTGTTGAGGTTGAGATTAATCACACTCAACCAAGGTAGCAAAGGTAGGTGTGCAGTAACCATAAGCTCCCTCCCTAATCCTTAGAGATCACTGGCAGAAAGCAATTCAGGTTTTCAAAGGAATTAATGACTTTTGGAGTGTGTTCACTTCCTCTGAGTGACTACAGAAAGATGCTGACAAAACAACATTCTCCTGTTGCCATATCAGCATAGCACTGAAACTTCAGTAGCAGGAAGGTCCAAGCTCTTCCTAACTATCAAATACTGCTCCAGGAGATTTCTCTCTCAGCATCAAACATATCAGGGGATCAAATATAAGAACCTTACCCAGCTAATTGACACCGTTTGCATGTAAAAGAGCTATGACCTATACAACAGCCAACAACTCTTTAACCCAAGCTCATTTTGAGCTCCCATCCCCTTTGCAGAGCTCATCATAACAGTTATACAATTGTTATATTATACTATTGTTCCTAACTTCATTTAAATACCTGCATCTGTATATAAAGGCCCAGGTTTCCCTTAAAACCTTTGCCCGTGGCACTTGCATGTAAAAGGAGGAATAACTTTGCCCAGGTGTTTATTCAGGAATGTGCTGGAAAAGATCAAATGTAGTTCATTGTAATAAAACCATTACAATCATTAATGCCAGTTGATGTTCGTAGCGAAGTGGACCCATCAAGAAGAAAAAGTGGTAGTGTGTCCACACCCTTGTAAGGAAACAGAATGATTATTGTAAATCAACCAAGCTTCATTAGCAAAAGAGCAGCATTAGTGGCTCAGAGCAGCACACTAGCTTATTTGATCCTGTTTTAAATTCCCTTTCTTTAAAACTTCAACTACAATTTCCAGCAGTACAAGGTTTAAACTGCTTACTGTAGCACAAAATCACCTTCCTCAATGTATAATTGAGGCATTCAATAAATGAAGCAAGTAATGGAAAACTGAGCGCTATATACAACAGTAAATATTTGACTGGTTCTTCAAAAGCAAATTGCAGCATTTCAATATTTACTTGCACTCAGAATTGCTGATGGTTTCCCTGCTGCGCAGTAAAAGAGAAAAATTATAAGTGCATTCATAATCACTTGACCTTCCTTCTAAAAAATTATATTTGCCAAAATATTTTCTGTATTCCCATTGTTTGTGAAACAGAAAATGTAAATTGCAAACACATTTGGAAGAGCTACTGGTCTCAAACAGCATCTCAAGCTTTGATTTTCCTATCTGCCTTCTGCCCTAGAGCCATCAATAATTTCTCACTGTGACAAGACAGATCTGGAGTACTCAAACTATAGCAATATGAACTATCATCAGCACTTGCTGAGCATCCATCCCATGTTAGACACAGTTCCTAGAACATTTATACTGCAATGGCAATCCTAAGAGTAACAGGGGCTGCCTGCAGATGGCTCTTGGATTCATAAAAAAATTGAGTCCTTTTTTTCTTACTTTCACTGGTGTAAAACCCACCAAAGACAGATAACAGGTATCTTATCTCTTTAACCATGTGGCCCTTTGATGCCTCGTGAAGGCTGACCTAGAACAGAGGCTAGAGGGAGTTAAAGAATAAAGTAGGTATTTATCAGGAGGCCTCAATGGACACACCTTGAGCAGCACAAGAGCCCAGCCAGGGCCACACCCCAGGTGAAGCCAAAATGGTCACAAAATGCACGACTGGTCACAGAGTCTCTCTCTTTTCTAAGTTCTGGTCCATTTGCATATTGGAGCTAATTATCCAATTATAGCTTTAGGTTATGAAGTCACATCCTTCTTGTTTTTCTTTCTTCAGTCCATGTTGGTTGTGCTCTTGGGCCTGAGATCTGAATCAGTTGTCCTTAGTCCTTAGCTAGAGAAGGAATTATTTTGTCTATCTGCTCTGTGAAGAGAGCTTACCATCCCCTCAATATGAAGCCCAGACCCACACACTAAATGAGCACAGAATCTGAAAAATATAAAAGCTAAAACCTGGGGCATCATCTTGATCATCACTGTACACAGTGATAAGGATACTGCAAAATATCGCTCCATTTTTATCATTCAAAATCCTTGGAAGAAATCTCATCTCAAATAGTAACGATAGCCTGCCTGCCCAAACCTTTCCTCAGAATTAAAAATCTATTTAATTCAAGCAGGTGACACAAAAATTCACCTCATTTTCTGCCCCCCACCTGTCAGGCATGCAACTGGTACCAAATTATGAATCTCATCTTCATCACAACCAGGGAAATTACTGAACTAGGCAATGCACTCTTCCTAGGATTGGTAGTATGATATAGTTAATTTTCTTTTAAAGATTCAATCTGACTCTTATTCTGAAATACTTACTCTATAAATGAGGGGGCAAATCCTTGGTTATGTCTGAAAGCATCTCTTCAGCATTATCTGTATTTTTCCACATTACACCTTGAGTTTTTCATAGTGAAAAGAGAGGGCTGATTTTTTCTCACTTTGATTGCCAGAAGTTAGACCAAGTGGCTAAGCAAGACTTCTAGGCAGTTCTTGGAGCCAGTACTGAGAACCACCCATCTCCAGAGGGCACTCCATCCCATTCCACAACAATTGTCACAATACAGAATTGCAGTCACCTGTCTGGTCACCGCTGAATAAATGAAATAGAGGCTTTTTGTCAGATAACTAAAGATGAGGAAGTCATTGCAGAGAGTGTCTCTGACCAAAGCAAACTATGCAATACATCAGTGAAAGCAAACCTCAACCTGCATTTGTGGAATGGTGGCTACAGCAACACAGCCATTCCTGGCCTAATTGTGTATCAACAGTTAGAGTGTTTTAGAGAAAAATAAAGAATATATTATAATTAAGTATAACTATGCTACAGATATTTATGTTCTGCTAAAGATAAAATGCTATACAAATGTAACAGTATTTTTTTCTCTATGATCAGAATACTCTTTTAAAAGCTTTATGAAGGAAAATATGTTCTTTTTCAAAAGCTTGGCTGAAACCCTTGGCTGAAAAGCATTAGCCCATCACTTACCTGAGAGACTAGGTTTTATGGATGACTATGAAAGGAAAAAATTTTGTCAAGCCTAATTTTATATTTTCTACCTTTGTCAGCTTGCATGAGTAATTTCCATCCCCTTTTCCCAGGCTTTCAATATATTAAAAATAATGAATAAAGGAGGCTCTAATGGGAGAAGTCAAATATGACAAAATAATTAAATTACTAAGCATCCAGAAATCTCTTGCTTTCCAGATCTATGAGTTAAATATATGGCAATTCAATTTCCTTAAACACTTGACAGGACCTATTTTGTATGAGATTTATTTGCTAACAGGCTTTCAGTCACATTAAGTGTTCACAAAGTGCACAGAAGCTGTATTTTACTGCACAGTCCTAATTGAGCTGTCTGGGCTAAAGTAGCTGAATGTTACAGAAATGTTTATTATACAAATCCATTTGCTCTCAAACTAGAAAAAGACATTCCTGTGCATTTGAGTGCAATTTATCCTACAAAAAAGAAAGCAAAAGATCTTTTATCACCCTCTCAGATCAGTGAGTTATGCTTATGGACTTCTTTTACAACTCAAAATCTGATTTCGCTCCAAACTGCAAAAGAGCAAAGTCTCAAATGCCTCTCAGTTATTTTTCAATTACGTTTAATATCTCTTTCTAAACAAGAAGTATAACTTAGTGAATTGCAGCATTCCATAGCTACCTCAGCAGCACTCTCTGACTGGGGAAATAATGTATTTTTGTTTTCAGAAAACATCTTGTTGTCCATTTTTGCTGTTTTTCCTATAATTTCATTCAGCGTTTGTTTTTCCAATTCAGTTGAGCATCTAACCATCCAATTTGAGTTAAATGTTTAGACACACAGAAGTCATACAGAAAACAAGAAGTAAAAAATCCTCAAACTTGCATGCAAAGCACAACTGTAGCTGAAATGTCACACATCTCCAGAATCCATATCTACGTATCCCACAGGTTTTCCTCATGGCAGCAAAGGAGGTAGATGATGGAAATCAACTTCTCTCAAACAGGAGATTAAAATCCAATTCTATTACAGAGTAGGGATGCATTGCAGGACCCAATTCAAAAGGTAAAAGCTGTAGCAAAGGTATTTTAGATGTAAGGATCTTAAATAAAAACTTGACCTGTTGTCCTCATTTCTAAATACTTCTGTAATTTCTTATTTAAATAAATAAATGGTCTGAAAACAAACAAGCAAAAAACCCCACAAAGCAAAACAAAACCACAGCAAAAAAATTATATTTCTCTTGAAACCAAGCTTTTGCCTCAATCTGGTCCTAGTTAGGCAACCCAAGGTAGTTCAACCTGGAAAGACAAGAGGGCAAAAAACACTGATGAAAAGCAGAATTTGAGAAGTGTGTTCATTTGTAACCATAAGGATCCAAAACAAAGTAATCTAAAAACCACTTTTTTAGTAGGTCTCCTTCCCAACACACCAACACCATAATTATAGGCATGGATATTAGACCACAAGGTGGAAATGAGCTTGCACACAGGACCATAAAGTAGAGGAGACTTCTGCTCTCCTCTCAAATCCTCTTTCCTAGCTCTGCTTTTCTAACTATCTGATTTTATTTTATTTCATTTACTTTTCTCAAGTGTCCTCTGATTACAGTTCAGTGTCCACACCAGAACTGCGCCTTGACTGACTGATTTTTCCCCCTCTGTCCATTAATTTAATAGTAATTAAAAATTCCTCTATTCACATATTCCTCTATACAGATAATCAAGAGGCAGTGACTTTGATTGATAGTCTCTGTCATGGAAACTGGAGGATGACATTTTTTGAGTGAGTTGACTTTCCTTGAAGGAAATCTGGGTAGATAATATGTTCCAAACTATCACTGAGACATATTTTTGCCACATGCCATGTTGCTTAGAAAGATGGTACAAATACCAGTGATTGGCACAATGAAGGAGATTTGCTGCAGCCATCTGAATTCCTTCTGCATCTCATTTGCTCTGGAACATATCATCTCCTCAATATTCCTTGACCCTCCTTGGTGGCATGACTTATCAACAGAATGAGCAATAAAACTACAGTGAAGCAACTTGCATTGCAGAGAAATTAATAGCGGAACTGGATCTGATGGAATTCAAGATAATGATGAGATGTGTCAGCAAGGAACAGTGTCACAGGGTCTTCACAAGATGCAGATGCATGTCAAACAGAAAAACTTCATGGGCAGCATCTCAAATCCCAGCATGGAAATCGTTAAGATAATTCCGACACATGTTGGTGCCAGCAAAAGTTTCAAAAGGGAGAAAACATGAAAGCTGTTTTCCTCAAATATTAAGAGGTGTGAGTTAACTCAGTGGATTTGAAAGCATTTGAAGCTGAAATCTACCATTAAGCTCACCTTTAAACAAATGGAAAAAAAACCCTGAATACAAGATTAGTCTCCAGTAAAAAAGAGAAATCCCGCACAAAAATTTCTATTTTGTTGAACACCTTTCTCAGTTCTGTTTATTAATAATGTTAAAGATCATGACTTTTCATCTGAGACAAATTTGGTAATTTTGCCCTTCCCTCTTTTCAAAGCTGGACAGGAAATACCTCCTAATCTTCAGTAAAATATTGCCTGGGATTAATTTGAATCTTGCTTCCAAGTGGATTTAGCAAAGTGATGTGAACCACTTAATATAAAAGCTCTAGATGATCTTAAACATCACATATGTTAAACTAAGTGGTAACTATAAGTAACACTTTTAAGGGCTTCAGGACAGATGAACAATGATGAACAATTTGGTTGAAGTACATATTTTGGGAAAAATTGTAGTGTTGGTTTGGGTTTTTTAAACACAGATTAACAGTTTATTATGAAAAAAAGAGCATCATCAAGATGTATTCCATGAAATAGAGTGTGGTGAGATACATTAAAACTTCTCCTCAGTGTTTCTTTTGCTAGCTTTAATATATTCTTGCTTTAAGGTTATTGCTTTAATAAAGTGCCCTCTGCCATTTTATGTTATAGTGGCTTTAGCTTTTATGCTGTGTAGTAAGTAATTCTGATTAAGATCTTCTGTCTGTTCACTTGCCATAATAAGTAATTCATCTTTTATAAATATGTCTGACTTGCCACCACTAAAACTTGAGGGACAAAGCTGAAAACTTAAACCTAGGCAACCCTAAACCCCTTAAGCAAGGGGGACTTCTCAGCACCTCATGACTCAGCAGCGGGAAGGGCTTCTTTAATAAACCTTGTCTGAAGCTACCACTCCACCCATGACATCACCTAAACAATAAAAATTTAAACTTCTAAGGAGACCTAAAATACTTTTACAAAGGCTTTACTTTGGTATTTTAAAATACAGGGATTTCTTTCTGTTCATGAACACTAGCTACAATGTTTTTACATGTTCTATTATGGTAGTTATTCTATTATTATTCCATTGTATGTAAAAACAGTATTAATAATGTTTGTGATTCCTCTATTTCACAAAAAGCCATTTTTGGACGAAACAGTGGGTGGATAAAATAGGAAATAGTGCAAGAAGCTGTTTATGAGGAAAGAGTAGCAGAGAGATGCTATTTCAGTCACATCTGCCACAAAAGGGACAGTTTAGAATCACACTGTCATTGCTGCTGCCACACACACTGGACAAGAAGACAGAGTAGAGATAAAATTCAACTTTGCTGCACTTTCTTTAACTCAGCAGGAAAGAAACACTGCCTGGCAAAAAGTGCTCAGCCTTTCCATTACACATTCCTACTAAGCATACAAAGCTGCCAGGCTTCCAGCTTCCTTCCACTTCAAACAAGTGTTAGGAATACCTTTGAATTATTAACACTTTGAATGTGTTAAAATGGACACTGGGAAATGCCACTGAACCCCTACATTGCAGGGAACAGGCTCTGCTTTCAGGCTTCCTTACCAGTTGTCATGGAAGCTACAGCAGAGAGGTCACAGTTGTAGGCACACCCCCTTTCCCTGTCACACACACCTGTGCTAGCTCCACTCTCACTGCTCCCGTGGAGTTGTTATTCCAGCATTCTCATCACTGAAATGAAAGGAGGGAAGCAAGGCCTCAAAGCTTGTTTTTTCATGTTAGGCAGATCCCTCTTTCCCTCTCCCAGTAAGCACTTAATACAAAGTTTTAGTATGCTTATTGTTTCACAGAGACCAAACATCAGGTTTCTACTGAACATGACATCATCTGATCCCCAGAAGCCTTTCACACAAGGGATTTAGACACACAGGTGAAGTGGGAACTGAGAAGTTGCTCCATCTCTGCCTATATTGTGTCTATGAATAAAATTAATAAATGACTTCATGCTGCCAGGCCTTTTTTTTAAACCCAAAAAAAAAAAAAAAAAAAAAAAAAAAAAAAGCAAGCGTCTGCATATTTGCAAAAAGTTACACTATTTTCTTTACCAAAAAAAAAAAAACCACAAAAAAAAACACTAAACAAATGAACTTTCCTGCTTTGGGCGGCTACCCTGTAGAACATTCTGGCCATTGCTTTTATCAATTCTTCAAAAGAGTATTTTGACAAACAAGTTGAACATTGAAACCAACAGCTGCAATTTGGCAGCCACGGGTTTTCTGCCTTTCATTTTAATAATGTTTCTGCCCAGCACTCACAGCTTTTGTTATTCCAGCTGCAGCAGCCATAACTCATGTCTCTGGGGCGGTTTTGTGTGTATGCTTTGGAGTAAAGAGGCCTCGCAGGACGTCTAATATGATGTCCTTTGCAATCCATTATTAGAGTGTGAATCACCTTGCCAGTTAATCACACTATTATGAATGCTGAAGGCATAAAAAAACCAAGAGGGATTGAAATACCTATATTTCCAGATTAAGGAAAGCTCTTTAAAAAAAATTGCAGGCAGACTAGTGAATATAGGTTTTTGAACAGTGCCAGATTGGCACGCAAAAGTGAAAAATTTTAATCAAAAGGGCTTTTTGTCTTAGTTGCTTGAAATGATACTGGAAAAGAAAGGGAAAAATATGCAAACTTCCATCTTCTGCTAAAAATGGATATGCTGAAGTGGGAATTCAGTGCACTTGGAGTAAACCCAAGATAATTTCAAAAAATAATAGATAAATACATCAACCCTCTATTTACCTGCACTGTCATTTGAAGCTACAGAGGCTGATGCAGTTAGTCAAAGTCATCAGCAGCACTGTGGAGCAACATTAATCTCTCACTTGTTTATGCATTAGTGGCCTCCTTACTTCCCTTGCGTGTACTTTGCTGCCACCTCCAGGATACACCGGATTTTAGCCTCGAAGTTTAAAAAACCTTTTCACCAACCACAAGTTATTTTGCTCTGAGCTGCAGTATTTGAAACTGTAAGCATGGTTTTGGTTTCCTTGAAAAAGGAAACCCCCAAAACTCTGTTTGCAGACACCATACACAAGCATGGGTGTCAGGATAGCTTACAGATGTTTCTTCCTTAGAAAAATAAAATGATGCTTTAAAATAATAGCCTGTTTAGCATCATGCTAAATTACAGAGGAAACCCTATTTAACAAAAAATTATGGCATACATTCATTGCAGAGTCTTTTGTGATTATTATTGTCCCTAATTCCAGGACAAGAAAAAGGAAACAGAGAGTTCTTAGCTGGAAGTATTTTATAAAGTTAGGATTTTGTTTTTCTCTTTTAAAGCGGTCATTCAAGGCACACTCCTAACCCTCAGAAGTAGGCAATAATTGCAATTTTAAAAAGGTTCCAAATCCTCTACAATAAGAAGGTAGTGGCCCTATCTTTCTCCTTTTCTATTAATGAGAGGATCAGGTTCAAGTGGATGGAGTATCAGGCATCATTAAGAAATTCTTTCTTCCAAAAGCCATAATGAGGTGTCACAGTGCAGAACTGTACACAGTGGACTATAGAAAATTTGTCCTAAAATTAAGACTAACATTAGACTAGAGGAAATCCTTTTAAGATGCTATAGAATTAGTAATATCTGCTTAATATAAACAATGCAAAAATATTCAGAAGTTGCTAAGTCTAATGGTATGGACTGGTTCCTGAAATAATATCTTTATTATTTTATTACTTGATCTTTTGGTATCTTCAAAAACATAAGATTTTGAAGTAATCATTTACAATCCTGAAGGAAAGCTCACTAAAATGATTAATTAGTTTCTATATAAAAATAAGATTCAGTGAAAGCTAGGTCATACCCTACTAGGGCTTTCATTATTATTAAGAACCTTTCTATCTCAAAAGTATAGGATGAATTTCACTCTCTAACACCTATATTCCAGGTTTTTCTGTGCCTGATTAAAGACAACAATGGAAAAATGAACATATCACACACCTTGGCAGAAATAGGCTGTGCCACTCACTGGATTAGGCATTGCCACATTCTTTCTCTGCAGAGAAGATCAGCACAGGTACTGTACACCACAGAATTTACAAAAGGAAATTTACAAGTTTAGTGACATTAAAGCAGGGTCTGTAATTCATTAGACTTTTGCAGGATTTACCTTACTAGCACAAACCACGTTTTGCCTGGCTTTTGCCAAAGCCTGTGGAGACGGAAGCTGCCACACAAAAAATAAACATCTTTCCACGGTGCAGCTCAAGCACTTTGCCAAGCATCATTAAAAATTATGTATTTAGGGTAAGCTGTCTCCATTTTTACTTTATTCTTACATTTATTAACTAAAGACTTCTGTTGCTTAAAATGAGGTGTGTGTTCACTGGGTTCTCCTAAAATTGCTTTGCAATAATCCAGCCAGAAAAAAAGTATTTAATATGATTTCCATCGATTTCCTGTACCAATGATTACAAATTTATCGGAGGCATAAAAATGCATAGAATAGACTCTTGCTGGCTTTACAACAATGCTGAACTTACCTTTTGGAAGTCAAAAGGCTCAGTTACTTTTCATCTATTTTAGATAGAATTCACTTGCTTTCCAATGTGACCAGAATTTGAAGTAGCTATTAATTGGTACACAGTAAATGTAATATTCCTTTATAGCTCAGGAGAGCAGTGTGAGAGAAAGAAAAGATAAAAAATTCAGTAGAATATTTGAATATAACCTGATGAAATTTGACCCTCAATCCAGAAAACAGAAATATGCCAATATTTCAGAATATTTCAGAACTACTACACAAATTATAACACAGGAAAAGAACTGCACTCAGGGTAAAGACTCAGTTGCCTGAAAGATCAATCCATATTGAAATACTGCTCTGGGACCTTGGACTAATGGGATCATTTCCTGAAAATCCCTTTAAAAAGATTCATACTTTGAAGATACTAAAATTTAACATTTATTTATTAAATTCAAAAGGAAAACCTGTGCTAATTCACAGCATATCAGCACCTCATCAACATGGCACAATGGGAAAAGGGTGTGTCTGCTAAAAGAAATACAAACCATGAAGTAAAAAGGATTTTTGGGATTGTTTTCCTTTTGGTTGGCTTTTTTTTGTTTGCCTTTTACATGCTCTGTAAATGTTAGAATTTACAGCCCAAAAAAAACCTGTAAATAGAGAAAAGGTAGAAAATAAAATAAAAATAGTAAATAAACTGAGACTTCCCAATTTTCTGTTATTCACATCTTCTTTTTCCTATATAGAACAGAAATAAAAGGCTCATATCCCCTTTAAAACATGTTTCTACAATACATTATTAAATCCATTTCTGTTAGGATGCTTTATCCATTTTTTTTTCACAGCAGCAAGCTGGATCACTTTTTCCCTCACTACTGTAAACCTGCTATAGTTTCCCATAAACATAATCCTAATTAGATGTTCATCAGAGACAGACTCGCTCCTGCTGTCAATACTCTTCACCAGAAGCCATGGATGTGACCTGCCCACTCTGACTGAAAGGTCAGGCATCAGCCACATGCTGTTTATTTGTCAGCTTCATTGATAATCCTTGTGCTTCCCCTCCTTCTTCTAGGAGAGAGATTATATTGTCAGAGACCTCCTAACACAGATGCAATGAACTGCTCAGAACCATGAGATGAGTGTCCATGGCTGGAAGAGGAAAAGGCAGTTACATTATCTAAGCATATCAAGATGCTTTTGCCATCCTGATTAATTAATTCATTAATTTTCTGGAATTTATGGCCCTAACAGAGTTTATACACTCCATTACCATGTAGTATCATCAATGTCCTCTTTTTCAGGTAAGCCTTGTCTCATTTTAAAAATACAAAAATGCAACTTTTTTTTTATTGTTTACACTGCTGTTGTGACAGGACTGCTAATTACACTGCTAATGTAGAGAAGAGAAAGAGTTCCAGTCTCCTGTGTGGAGTATTAATCCCAGTTTCTGACACATTTAAACCTTGTCCTCATCACATGAGGTTGAGTAGAAACAGTATTGCTTTGTGCTGAAAGGAGGAGTTAATCCTTCCTTAGCTTTGCTCTATGAACTCTTTGTTCATAAGAGTACAGCAACTCTAAAAAACCCAAGGGGGTATAATTTATCATTTCACACCACTGCAGCAAAAGGTGGTCAGAGTCTCTAAATTGCCTGAACACAGGCATAAAATTCATGATATCAAAGAATACAGGGAAAAAATCCACATCAAGATAAGCCACAAAGGAAAAAATTAAATTAGTGACCACTGTGGGCATAGTGCAGCTCCTATTTCAGGCTAAATCTCATTGAGATGAGAGTCCCAAGACAGTCCTATTTAAACTAATTTAGCATAAAACACCACTCAATACAATGGTGGCAATATCTAGTCTCAACTGTCTCCTGCAATTTACTTTTAATCTGTAACATTCCCCACCTTCTGTGTAATTTCACGGCAGAAAAAATAATAGTTATAAAGGCTACTTTAAAATAGCATTTCCAGTTACAGACAATTAGTTGTAATGACGCTGAGGTACCCTAGTGCTTCTATTGAAATGTAAATATTTGTGATTTTAACAGCTTACTATTCAAAGCAAGACAAGCTACTCATTTACCACACTTCCTTTATTCAGAACACTTTGAATAATATTTGCAGTAGAACACTTTGAATAATATTTACAGTCAACATTTTATTTTTTTCAAGGAAAGTAATTTTTTTTCCATTAGTTCCAAATTTATTGTCTTTCAAATGTTCTTATCATTATTGCTACTAAATACTATGGCATCTTTTTCAGAAATTATAACTGCAGGAAAAGGGAAAATATTTCAACCTCAAAAGCACATTGTAAACAGTAAATTGGCCAATTCATAACTGCTGTGCCTGAAATAATTGTAATAATTTCCTTCCTATATTTTTGCCTCAAGATCTCTATCAATAACAGGTTCTTCCCATTTGCCACCCCTTACTCATAGGCACCCTACCCAGTACGAGTTAGAAAGGCCAGCACAGCAAAAGCTAAATTTTAAGTGTTATTTCCCACTTCTCCCAACTCACCTCACCCAGCAAAAAGCAATGGACATGAGACAGCAGAAACAGGCAGCTGAGAAAAAGAATCACACAGAAGAGTGCCCTGAAGATCCCTTACTCCCTGGAATTCTGGCTCTCAGCACCCATGGAAGTCAATGCCAAATATTCCAGTAAGATCCCACTCTTTGAGAAAGCAGTTTTTGTAGAACCTGTACTTTAGCTGAGAGAAAATTATGCAGTATTCCATTACTTACAAGGACGAATGATTTATTGGTATGCTTTTTATTCCCCCGAACTTGTTTAGGTGTTCACTTCTCCACAACTGCACTGAGTTTCTAATTCTGTGCAATTCTATGTTTGAACAGTAGGGATAGGTATCATTTTTTGTTAGTGTTTGTATTTTGTTTGTATTAGAACAGTCCATTTTCTCCCCAGTATGTGCTTCCTTAGGAATATTTTTACAGCTGCTCTTCAAGTCTTGAATTTTATTTTTCATAGTGGATGTTCTACTTGTGTCTTGTTCTCCCTTCAAGATTACACACAATCTAGTAGACTGGAATACTTCTCTATCAATATTTTGCAGTTTAGCATATAAAACAGGCAAAAACATTTCCGATGGCCTCTAGGACACTATCTAGCTGAATATAAGTAAACAAATTTAGAGATTCAGGATTATTCGAGATTATTTCAGATTATTGCAACATATTTCCCATTCATTCCTAGTCACTTTTTAAACTATCAGCATTTTTTCAGAAGTTCTTAGCAATTATCATCCCATGGTAGTCCAGAAATTCTAATGATTTGCATAGAAACAATTGATACTGGGCAAATGTTTTGCACCGTGTTAAAGCACTGGGCAAGTTGCACAGTCTGGAATAGCTCTGTTCTCACAGATATTGGAAAGGCATTTTCACTACTTTAACCAAATTAAATAATAATATGATGTGTAATTTTTAAAAAGAAATCTAAATTTATTACAAAATAGAATGCAAGACCTGAACTGCTATAATGGGAAGGGAGAGGATGGGGAAGTAAAAATGTTCCCCAAAAAGTCCCGGGTTTCATAGTTACTCCTTATGCCTCTACCTTCTAATTCTTTTCTGTTCTTTTCCTTCCTACTTCATGGGAAAATAACAGACTTTGGACAACCCATTTTTTTCAGTCCAGCCATTCAAGCCAGGTTGCTCCCAGAATGGGAATGCACAGTAAACAGGATTCTGGTTTCAAATTTGTTGATCATTATTTAAAGATAAGAAGATGCTAGATAACACCAAAAAGTTAAATAACCATCAAGCACAATTTCCTTTTCACTGAAAAAAAAAAAAAAAAAAAAAAAAAAAAAAAAAAAAAAAAAAAACAGGTAATCTCTGGAAAGCTTCTAAATGCAAATTTTGGTATTTCAGACTATTTGAGCTCTTAAGGGCTGTTACTAAAGGAAACTGCTAAGCCTGTCCTTTTGCTGGGTGTGGGAATATGTACATCCACAAACATATAACCTAACCAGTGAGAGTAAATACCTCAGAAAAGTTCTGTTTTCATTTTAAAATGTATTCTACCTTTTAAAACTAAAGGGATATTCACAGAATGACAAATTTTCAAAAAGCAGCAAGATCAAAATTTGTTGATGGTATGGTCATAGTTATATATGAAACGGATTTTAGGCCAGAAATTAGTCATGGTTGCATTTATACTTTAAAACAATGAGTTTTGGGTAATCATTCTCACAAGTTTCACAAAACCACATAGTTTCAAACTCAGTGGGAAGGTAATAAGAGCTCTCTTATGTTCTAATTTAACAGAAGGGAAAGAGATGAAATTAAGAGATGCATGATGATTCCCAAAGTCTCCCTAAGGAAAAGCAAGTTATTTTGTTGCTGGGGCCACAGCAGCATGCCAAACAGCATTTTTGAACTTGGATACCCTTCTTAAAATTGCAGCAGTGCACTTAATGAGCCATACTTCAGAGGTGCATAAAATTAGGACTGAGGTAGACTGCAGACCTAATAAATCTTTCATTAGAACTTGTTCAGGTATCACTTTTCCCAATGTCATAATGAAACTACAACTGAGGGAAGGCCCATTGATTCCAAGGAAGAGTCACACTCCATTCCATAGTGACCCTACTGCTTGAGAAATGCTACCAAAGACTTAGATAAAACTCTGCTTTTGACAACAGTCTGTTTAATACAGGCTGAACCTGACACACAATAATTGGTTCACCCTGCCAGCCAGAGATACAGAATGCTCCTCAGGAGTCCACAGGAGTTAGCAATAAACATGCTTGCCAGGTATTTCCAAGAGTATTATGTCGAGCATTTTTTGCAAGCACTAAATTCAGTGAAATGGAATGGGGTTTACTAAAAGAATTGGCAATTATGAAATTAGCAGTGGAGTGTTGATAGTACCTGAGAGTCTTGCCTTCAAGACCCTCTCTAAGCAGCAATAAAGGGTTTAAAGAGAATCTAGCTTAGTGTGAACTTGCAAACAAAATAAATTTATTGATAATAGAATAGGCCCCAAGACCACTCAAGACTCCTTCCTCCTGCTGTCCTGTTGACCTTTTTCACCAGTATAGGAACAATTGGTAGATGGTAGAAACCTGCCAAGGACCTATGGAGCTGGTCTAGGAGTTTAAGACATATCACCATATCACCATATCTTATTTTCTCGCTTGAGAATGACCAGCCATGAATCAAAGTTCCATAATTTTGAGTCATTAGGAAGACATTTCATTCCATCATCATTATTTACTGTGACTTGACAAATATGGTGAACTGCTAAAAATAATGACATCTATTTTCTTCTCATTTTTCTGGGAAAGAAGGAAGATATGTGCATCCCTACTAAAAGGCATGTGTCATATCAAGGTATATGCTACAGATGAAAATGCAGAAAAAGACAAATAATTTCAAAGTGAAAGTTTTGGAAGACTTTAAAGGTCTTATTGCAGTATCTTCTATGCTACTCAGGTTCAAGTCATTTAATAAATTCAACAGCTTAAAGCTTAAAGGATTTAAGTAAGGACACATAGTAGGAAAAGACACATTAAAAGTAAAAACCATATTCAGATGTAGCCATGCTAAAAAATAGAGAAATTGCAATGAGCCCTATGCTTAGGAGAGAGTATTGTGCAGTTAATGTAAGTAATGAACCTTTCATGTGAAATGATGTAGTGTCACAACTCATTTGCATCCCACTTAAAGTGTAATTAAGTTTCCCTGACAGCATGGCTTATGGCTGAAAGAACAGACCTGGCTGCTAAATTAATCCAGAATCCCTCTAGTTAAATAACACTCTGCAAAGAAAACTTAACACACTTTCATTTAAAGTTCCTCAACTTACATTTAAAGTGGCACTATACAGAATTTCAGAAAATGTTTTCAAAGACTTCAAGATGCCCTCAGTCACACAGCTGACTTGAAAACAGGTGCGCTGAACCCACACCAAGGTTTGGCCCAAACCACAGTGTACAAGACAATGCAGTAACATGTGTAAATGTTATCATTTTGGGGTTATCTTAGAAGTGATCTACAACATTGTAAGAGCTCCATTACCAGGACAGAGTTCTCAAGTGCAGAGAAAGATGAAAAACACAGTGAAAAGGTGCTACTAAACTAACTACAGCAAAATAGATGACCATCAGTTAGGTCATTACCTGTAATGATACCAATGTCCGATTTTTTGATAGAGTAACATCCAGCAAAAATAAGCTCGGTATTAAACAGGTTTTTTGGTTCTAATTGAAAGAAGCCCAACTGTTAACCACTCTTTTCAGCCACCTACAAAAATCATTCCTTAAAACCAAGTTACTAAAAATATGATAGGAGTGAGGAGCGAGTGGCTTGTGATCTGGAGAGTCTCAGAGGGAGCATTACATTGGAGTAGTACTCCTAAACCACAACAGGGAGTAGCATGTTATGGTTTATGACTCAGTTTATCCTTTACTGATTTTCATCCTAAAGGTTCTATTTAGAGCAAAGTTGAAACACTCCAGAATATTTATAATCCTGTAAAGTCCATATGGATCTAAGAAAAGGTAACTTATTACCATGAACCATAAGTATGGACTGTCCAGAATAAACACTGTCATCCTATTTTCCATTTTATTCCTACCTGCATGTTACAAACAGTGAGGAATCTGTGCAGTCTCTCCATGATTCTGAAAATCTCATTAGAGGGAATACCATTGTGGCCACCGGAAATAATCCAATTTTAGCAGAGTCACAAGATCACTCCCAAGAGCCACCCTGAAACACACTGCATGAAAATCTGCAAAGTCAAAATCTGTATCAAAAAGGAACAGGTACATTGTGGCTATAATTAAACTGTAGCTCTTACAAAGGTCTGAGTCCTTTCCTACAAGGGGAGAAGTTGTAGCAGCTTTTATTTTTTTGACTAGTGAAAAACAAAAATCGTGTTTGGCAAAATGATCTGATGTTCTGGAAAATTACTTTACTTCATAGTTAAAGAAAGGGCAAGTCGGTAGCAATTAGAAATGTTCAAAATAGACACAAAAATCATGGTTTTAGAGACGGTAGTAACAGAACATGAACAACCACGTCTCTGAGATATTAAGCTATAGCTTTTTAATATAAATACCATCACTACTTAGAAGCTTGGGAAAAATAATTTCAAGTATTTTCCATTAAGGGATTGTTTCAGGAAAGTTTCTTGTGCCCAAGAAGAGAAGCTTAAAGCCCTGCTTATCCCTCTGCAGTCAGAATTTATAATAATCAACACAAAACAAAAGAAGTATTCAAGTGTAGCCCCTTAGAACTTGAACATTTGCCTGACTGTGATTTTCAGCATGAGACAACACAGTTTAACAAGCTGGATCAGATGCTTTTTCATGTAGTTTTAGTCATTACTTGACGGTAGGAACAGATTTATCCACATCCACAACAATAAGGCAGTTGGCTCCCAGATCTCTCCCAGATTCCATTTTTGACTTAACATTTTCAAATACACCAAATGGTAACTTGAGATGAAAAGAACAGGAAAACACTCTGCATGTAAATTCTATGAGTTCCCACAAGCAATTTCCACTTAAAAATTAAATTCTCTTAGGTGTGATGAAACCAGAATTTAGTCTCTGGCTTTCATATGAAGTCACTTGGAAGTCTACCACAGAACTCCAGGCCTCATATGTATCTTGCCAAATACTGCTGTGTATTGGACACACATTTCAGGGCAGCAAAATTCAATTTTGCTTTAAATACAATGAGGTTTTAAGTTAGTGTAGCAAGTAATTATAAGGAGTTTGTTGGCATTAACAAACCAGAATTGTATAATGACAATTGTATAGTAATATTGTGTAACATTACAAACATAAATGCTATTATATTCCCACCAATCAGGTAGCTACACATCAAAATACTATTTTTTTTTTTTAAGCAGCATAAATATGGTTTTTTGACTGGGACTGAGCAGGAAATGGTGTTCTAATAGAGTTAACCAGAGACCACCTAGGGTCCTGGAGGGAGCCAGAAAATTCTGAGGTTCTGTGGAATCACCAAGCCTAAAATTAAGGAAGAGCTCCCACAGTAGTTTCGTCTCTAACAGCATTCTGCTCAAGTTCTGAAATCAGGGCCACTGCACACTATAAATCAGCTCTGGACCTTTGAAGTCAATGGGTTCCCCCATGTAAATATATAAACAGCTAAATATATATATATATATATATATATGTTCTCCTCCAGTTTGTATATACCTTCTGTATTTCCTCTAAAACATTCATTCCTTGGAATTGTATGCAAATAATCAACTTACAAAGGATGCTCTGTATTCTCATTAGATTAAAGGTCCTATTGCAGATGACATTCTATTCTGAATTGAACCCCAAACACATTCAAGTCAAAAAGAAAAAAAAAAAACCTTATATTGGCCTTAAAGCCCAATCTTGCTTTTTTCACAAAAAGAAACTGTTCCTACTCACAAATCAGGTCCATGAATCTTCTTTAGGTATTGGATAAAATGGTTATATATTCTTCCACTCCCATTCAATAGTGTAGAATTCATTCTCCTTAGGTGGAAAATCTTTCAATGAATAAATGAAAAGAGAATCACAGAATAATTTGGGTTGTGAGGGATCTTAAAGACCATCTCATTCCAACACCTTTGTCACAGACAGATTGCTCAAAGCCCAATCCCGCACAGCCTTGAACACTCCCAGGGTTGTGGCACCCAGAACTTCTCTGAGCAACTTATTCCAGTGCCTCACCACTTCTCAGTGAAGAATTTCTTCCTTCCATTTAATCTAAATATGCCCTGTGTGTAGATATACTAAGAAATGCAGGCCTTCTATCAAAGCACTAAGTGGTACCATCAGTTTTTCCACTTTTAATTTCCATTTGAACTTTTCAAAGTGAAAACCACTGATTTTTCAATCAAACACTGATGCAAGGGTACAAATTAGTTTCTATGTTTTAAACTTACAAAACAGTGTGTGTGGACCTTTTGGGTCAAGACAGCCATGTCTAAACCACTACCACCCTGAAAGATAACTGCTTTTAAATGTTTCATTCACTCTTACTGGGGACAGTGCTCATAAAAGTAATACCTTTTTTCTTCTACAGCTCTCTCAAAGTCTCATTAAAAACAAAGAACAATCATGAAGTTGTCCAACCATGTTCTCTAACAACAGACAAATATAAAACATTAAGATAAAACATTAAAATTACTCTCTTCTTTAGCCTTGATTACTGCATGGTTAGGTGTTACAATACCTGCAACAACCTTAGTGCTACCCATTAGGACAGAAAGTGGTGGATGACAAAGAATATTTATGTGCTTATAAGAGCATTGAGCTTCACTTTAATTCACTTCATGTCCTTGCACAAACACAAGATGCTGCAGACATGCATAAAAGTACCTCCACATAAATCTAGGGTTAAAGGATACCAAAAAAAAAATCCTTTAGATGAGATCAAGTACTTTGTTGGAAAAGACATTCTATTATGCACTTAAGTGTGCAGTTAGCTGAAAGTCTGAGCTACTGAAAAAACATGTTTGCATTCTGCACAATGTGCCACAGTGAGGTTGGACTTTCTGACAATTAATAGGGGAAAATCAGCTCTGTATTTCATAAAGCTTAAGTGTAAACTTGAATATGAAGAGATACTCACAGAACAGTTTTCTGGTTTACTGGATAGCCTGAGCCAATTTACAAAGGGTACAGTGCTTACTTTTAGCATAGTAAAACAAATTAAATGAAATTTACAAGTTTTAGAAACCAGAAGGAAATAAAGATCACAGAGAAGATGGTGAAAAGAACAACAATGGTCAACTGGAAAACCTCTCTGTACATGGAAAAACTAGGAAAAACATTGAAAGAAGAGATACTAGAGAAATTAATTTTACCATTATGGTTCTCACCTATTTTTACATAATTAAAAAATCCACAATTATTAGAGTACCAGATTGCACTTTTTATTGATCACAAGATGTGCGGCGTGGGTTTTTGCTCTCCCCGGCTGCACGCGGCTCTTGGGAGCCCGGCTGTGGCGTAGCTTCCACGTGCTGCCGGGGTTTGCTGCCGCGGGTTCCCGGACACGGCTCCGTGTCTCGGGCGCGTGGGCTGGCCAGCCTCTGTTACCGTGCGCTAGGGATCCGGCAAAGAGGTAAGGAATTTGTCCATTTACTCCGTGCTTGGCAGGAACGGTTTATTGGTCACGTGGCGCGGTTCGATGGAAAGACGCGACCGCTCCCGGCACTCGCATGGGAGAAAATGGCGCCTGGGTGCCGGCGGGATAGGGTTTTATGGAGGGGCGGGGCGAGAGGATCCACGGCCTGCCGGCCAATAGGGGCGGCTGCCGTGGCAGTGACGCCAGCAACAGTGACCAACCAGAGAACCCCGCAGGGGCGGGCACCGAGCCGCGGGCTGAGTGTGGCTCGGGGTGGCCAGCACGGGGTTTCCCGGGGCCGGACGGCAGGGTGGTTACAGGAGCGGCAGAGGGGGAAGATCCGGCAGCATGGGGCCAGAAACCGCAGGGGGGGAACAACACGGGGGAAACGCGGGATTACAGAACTTGACTTATTTTAACATAAATTAAAAACCCTAATCTAAACCCAAACTCCGGGATGCAACAAAGATGATCCAGGTGATGCCCAGCAAGTCTCAGAATTTGGCCCAAACTTGATTCAGTCTAAATGCTTGTAGACTTGAAATCCAATCAATATGCAAATCATTAGAGCAAGGCAATTCTAACAGAGTTTTCTGGGAACAGCAGAACTGATTTAAATAGCCAGAATGGACATTTGAAATTACAATCTTATCATCTACCACAGATTCCCTCCCATGCCCCTTGCAAAATTTGGTGTGACTTCCCTAGTTTCAGTTTTCCAATTCAACTTGATTCAAAGTGCTGTGCTGTACAGAGGGGCTCGCTGCAACTTAGGGCCTGACATAGCCAATCACAAATATCAGCATTCCAGATTGGGTAACAGGTGGCATCATTTGTTTCCTCAAAATTAGAGCTCTTCCTGTGTGCAATGGCTTTTAACACCCAGCCTTTCAGATCCACACATCACTTGAGACTCTGCCAACCTTTCACCAGGAGATATGGAGACAGCCTTTGATACCAGTGCTAATGGAGCTTAAGCAAATGTGAAAAGCTTCAGACTGCTTCAGAAAACTTGCTAAGATATCAAATGCAAGCATGTAGAGGATACTAAAAGGTGACAATAGGCACACAAGCAAAGAAAGTTATCCTTAAAAAAAAAAAACCTCAACGTACTCCTGTTGTCTCCACTTGTGTGAAGCTGGTGATGGATACTCAGCAAAATCAGAGTCTGACAGAAATTACAAACTCTTCTAACCAGACCTAAGATTCTTAGGTGATTTCTAATGCAGTAGAAGGGCTCAGGGAACATGGAACACAAATCCAATGGAAAGCAGGCTTCACAAAACAGCTTTTAATTAGGATGTTCTAATTAGATGCTGAAGAGACACAATCACCCACAATTAATTCTACTCTTGATATGGCTTAGGGAACATCTAAGGAAACAGCTAAGTCAGAAAAGACACAGACGGTTTAACACTTTAACTTTCAAACCTGAATCTTCAAAGAGGCAATGGGAAAACATACCTTACTTTTTCCTCATTCAATAAAATTTCTCCCACTGTGTGGCCTATTGAAAACCAAAAAACTAGTTTTGCATAATACCTGCAATTTATTTTTAAACAATCCAGTCCTTATGACCATAATTAGATTCATTACATCTGCTGAAAAACTAGGCAATTAGTAGTTCTAATAAACTAGCCATTAACTTGTGCTTAGAAATGACTGATTTTAATTGCAGTATATTTAACAGTTTAAAGGAATCATCACATTTGTCAATTAGCACTATCAATTTTTAATTAAATGATCTTTCCACAAGAGGAGAAAAAAAAAAAAAAACCAAAAAAACAGATGTTTCATTAAGTTTATATGGAGTAGAGAATTCTTCTGACTAAAATGTAATTTTTAAGGGCTGTTTTGGCTAAACCAACATTTTGAGATGGAAATGTTGATACACAAGCTAAAGACAGAAAGGAGAAAAGTTGCACAGGTCTTCAGACAAAGGTCTTCTCCACTCAGGTTTTTGTAGTCTTGCTAATCAGAAAAAAAAATAGATTTCATCAGAAAAAAAACCCTGGACATTGTTGAAAGCTACAGAGGACTTTCAGAATACATCTATGAGTCACAGAGGGAGGTGTTAATAACCAAAGTGGTTATTTACAAATCATATCGCATTACAGTGAACACAAAGCAGTCCGTCAGTGCAGGTGATACAGAATCCATGCAATAGCCCTCATTTTACCAGATAAATTGCACATCTTACAAGAAGGCCATCAGGATTTGAAGCACTTCAGGCATTGTAGACTCAGGAGGATGAAAGCAAAGACTTGGCACTCCGAAGCTAACACATGGAGAATGTGATTAGTCTTTCCTGTATCATTTACTAAACCTGCTAATTAATCTGGAGGGCCTCACACAAGCATCAAATAGACAGACTAACTGATATGGAAAGCAGTCCATTTACTTCTCTATTATACCTAAACAGGTGCAGAAATAACAAGAAAAAAATAATCCACTTCTCATTAGCTCAGACATTCTTTTCCAATCCTAAATGTTAAATCTCAATAAGTCTTGACACTTCAGAGGTGCAGCATGTGAAAATGGACTCAAGTCTGAAGCATATTCCAGTATATAAAGAAAATTCCCCTTGTCTGTAACAACTCACTTTGTGACTTGAAAAATTCTACTGTGAGCACAAAAAGACACGTCAAGCCAAAAGCAAGATAAAGATGTCTCCTTTTAGGCAGCAGCCTGCACTTAAAATCCAAAACCATTTGTCATGCCAAAGACTTTGCTAATGACCATCTCTTCAACAATATCTGAACAGATAAAATATAGTCCCCACTTCCTACTCAAAGAACAATATTAACAATAGTCTGACAGAGCTTGATGTATGAGATCCCTTCAAGGAAGACTTGACTCTTGCTTTGTACACAGATTTTATCAGCAATTTAAAAATACAAAAAGATAGTCAAAGCTATCTAAGAATATAAGGAAGTATGATGGGTGTTACTCTGAACAGTGATTTGTGATATAAAGGCTTCACCTATTGTCTTCAGCACAAAAGAGCCTGCAGAGGTGACTGAAGGAGAATATATCCAAGAATATAAAGGAGCACAGAAAGTCATTGCTGCATCAACTACTCAAGAGTTCAGAGGTGATCAAGTGCTCTGCAGCCTTACACATTTTATATTTAATTTCTGGCCTATATGATCCTACACTCCACAGAACAACACTTATCATGTCAACTTCACTGAGAGGGTGATCAGACAGGAACCAGAACTGTCTGCCCAGTTCAAGAAACTGGAAAGGAAGTGGTGGAATCACCCAAGTCCCTGAAGTGTTCAAAAAATGTCTAATTGTGGCACCTGGGGACATGGGTTAGTGGTGAGCACGGCAGTGTTAGGTTAACAGCTGGACTCAGTCTCAGAGGTCTTTTCCAACCTTAACAATTCTATGATTTATGCTATGCTCTCATTTCACCCTATAGAGAGCATGAAGAGAATGAATCTGTTACCAGCAAGACATGTGGAGATTTCCCATTCCCTCTTCATTTATGGCTTGCACTTAGCCCACAACAGCAAAGTCTGAGCTTCCCAATTCCCTGAATTCTGTCAGCTTTCTTCTTCCACTTCTCACTACCTTTGCTCAGCAAGAGATTTTTGAGAACATCAGCAAGGAGCTCTGCTTTGCCCCCAGCTATTAGCACACAGTTCTAGTATAGCCTGTAAGTAATGAGGAACCACTGCAGGGAATCACAAAATAATTCCTTCGTTTTCCAGCTACAAGAATAGCTGCAGTGTTTCCAGCCAACAATCCATCCAGCACAGTGACCTTTTTACATAGGTAGATGCCTAAAAAAAGTAAGAAAGAGAGAACATGCTTATCCTATCACACTCCCTATCAAACTCAAATTATTTTATGCTGAGAGGATTTCTTTAATCTAATTCTATATACTTTAAACCCATCACTTCATCTTTCTGCCATGTACCTTTTCCAGTCAGTCTCCCGCTGAGTCCACAGAACCTTCTCAAGCACACAGTGTTAAGGGAAATATCACCTTCCTCTGCTCCCAGCATGGCTGCAGACATGCCCAACCTGAACAGCAGGCGCTCACAATCAAAGGGCATTCCCATCACATAACCTGCCCCTGCCAGGCAGAAAGAACACTTCCCACTGAAAAAGTCAAACCCTGGCAATTCTACCTGCCAGGGGTGGATTCCTGCTCCAAGCAGATTTCTGCAGAGAATTCACCTCTCCAGCTGCGCTCTTCTGAAGCTTCTGAAAAGCTGTTTCACAGGAATTACAAAAAGACTCCTGACAATATGGACCTCTCACCAAGTCTCAACATTTCATTCTAGAAGTCATAGGAATTTAAGGAGGTACAAGACCACAGTTCACTCTTCTGACATCATGAACTACCCTTCCTCTGAAACCATTAAATATTTTGCTGAAATTAAAAAGGTTTAAAGCAGATACTTGGCATAAGAGGTTACAGCCCACCCTGTTAACATTTAGGAAACTAATATACAATTTTAAAACAAGAACCAGTTCTTTAAAGTGCCAGACATGATTAAATATAAATGCCATGGCTTGTATAAGCTATAAAGCACTGAGAAAGTACCAGCTTCCAAACAGTTTCATTTGCTGAAGGAAGCAAACTCAGCAGTAAGAAGTGAACCAATTACATTGCCTAGAATTAGAGATGAATAATTTTATGACAGCTACTAGTGGCACCAAGATATAAATTTCATTGCCTGCAGAGACTGAGTTCAAGAGAAATAACTCATGAAATGAAAAGCAAGATTAAATTGGCAACAAATGCACGCTACAGAGGGAATTTCCATATTATAAAAAGGTGACATATGAAAACTCCTTTTTCCCCCACAAGAATCTGTTCCATATTCCAAGAAAGCCACTGGACTAGTCTGGCTGGGTTTTAAAACAGCAGCAAGGACATGGTAATTTAATTTTACTTCAGTAATGTTTACTTCAGCTATTTTAACACTATTTAGTCAGTTCTGGTCTACCACATTTAAAAATACATTTGTATTTGCAAATACACTACATAACTGGCAGAGAGTATTTACACACATACTTCATGATAGTCCCTAATTCCTGAAAACGAAACGAGCATATTTTGGTATGTTCATAGCCAGTGCAGATACAAACAGTGCCTCCTGATCCATCACTGGAAAGCCTCCCACAGACCCCCTGCAGCCAAGGCTTTTACTTGTTTAGAAACAGAATAATGAAAACAAGCTTGGATAGAACAGAATTCTCCTGACAATACTAATTTCAACAGACAGACAAGTAGATAGAAAAAGGCCTAACTGCGATATAGTTTATGATAAGTGTTGTATTGATCTCACGGAGGCCATTTACATGTTTATACACAGCTGTTTATACAACCTGCGCAAATAAATCAGGCTTAACGTACTTCCCTGTACTTTTGCTGAAGCACTGCTCAGAGACACTGCAGCAAACTAAAGCACTCAACAAAAGAAAAAAGAAGGGAATCACCAACTAAATAAATGCAGGTTAACTATCAAATTTCAGCACCATTATTCTAAATGTACCATAATTAAATGCAATGAATTCCACTTTAGAGATTGCCCTGGTACCAGGGAAGAATACTTTTAAATTTTATGCACAGCAAATTATGCACTGTGCCATTAACATTCCAAAAGGATTTTTACATGGTCAGAATTTAAAACACGAAACATTCTGTGCTGTGCCTTTCAGAGGCACAAAACAGCCTTGAAAAAAGGAACTGCAAGCAACATAGTACTCAACATCACATTCAGCAGTAACTTATCATCATGGTGCTGGGCAGTACAAATAGTAACTCACTCATGTACCTAATAACTAGAGCAGATAATGCAGTAGCTGTATCAGCCATAGCAATCAAGATGTATGTAGTCCTGAATCAGAGTAGAGCTTCCTAGTTCTAATATCTGACCTGGCATACCAGAAAAAAAAAAAATTTAAAAGTACACAAACACATGAGGAAAATTTTACTCCTGTTAAGAGCTTTGCATCCAAAAAAGCCCCAAAAATGTGCAGGATCATTACAAGAAATATTAGATGTTACCTGATAGCCTAAGTTGCTCCAGTTTTGTATTTAAGGTACAAATCACACCTACCATTAACAAACATTACCATTCAAGTTTTCTTTACATAAACTTTTTCTTTTTTTTTTTTTTATTTTTTTTATTTTTGTTTGAAGAAAAAGAACTTCCTGTCCTTCTTAAGCCACAGTTTTCACATTGTTTCACTGCAGATTGTTCAAACCACTGAAGCCTCACCCTTGAAGGGGTGTACCACCTCTCACAAATCAGGCTGTAGTAAGAGAAATAAATTCTTTCAGAATTCAAAACAACCTTTTTGGAAAGTTTGCCAGAGACTATCCAAGACATTTGCAAAAAAATTTAATCCAGAATAGCATTTAAATCATTTGGACATCGCAAAACTATTTTTATACTACAGATTGACTGACACCTTGTGGAATTTATCTTCTGTTGGTTTTGTCTCAAAATTTTTGAAAATAGCCCTGCAGGAAAGCAAGCATTAGAACTGTAACTGCACAGCATGACAAGTGTTTCTTAAAACAAAGATGTCTCAAATAAACCAATATAAGCCACCATCAGCTTTACTGAAATATCCTTTTTCTAAAATCAAGGATACAGCCAGAAGGAATGGATCTGGTTAAGGATAACTAGGCTGGCAGCACCAAGGCACAGTTTAGACAACCTTCTCCTCCCACCTAGCGGCAAGAAGCATAAAGAACAAGGTCTTTGGGAGTGCAAACGTAATTTCCATTTTCTGGAGCACCTAGCATTTGCATTTCGTACTGCAAAGACAATGGTTTTACTTTAAATTACTTATTTAGGGAAAATAATCTATTTCCCTCCAAGTTCATCATTTGCATCCAGAGTCAAATCTGAAGCAATCAGTTTGAAGTAGAAAGAGATGAATATAAGAACAAGATATGAATAAAAGATTTTATTTATTGTTCCTTTACATAAAAAGTATCATTCCTCATATGAAAACAACCTTTGTGAAAAAAGCAGTACACCTGTTTTGAATCTTTGCACACAGTTTTTTGACAAACTATTTTTAAAAAAGCCTAGAAGTTTTGCAAAATAGCATTTTGGTTTTGACAAATTTGCAAAGCAGCTTTGAGACGTCAGTGTCTAGAGGATACTTTATTCAACATCTATTGAATTACTCAATATTTCAGACCGATGTCATTCTTTAGAAAACTGTACATGGATAGAAGGTAGAAAAGAAGCCAAACAACTGAATGTACAATACTTACAGTTTTCAACAGATGGCACTTTACAGCAAGGAACCTATATTGTCTTATTGAAACAGAGCAAAAGCAATTGGATGGCTGAGTGCACTGACATGCCAAAGTCTGCCACAGAAAAAGCCTAATATCTTCAAATTTGAAAGCACAGTTCTATAAAACTGGAAGCACAAAGAGCTAAACAAACACTATGAGTATGCTATCTCAGATATGAACCACGCCAAGATGTTCTTCACAAAGGTGGGATATTCCCACCTTCTTTGCTTCTCAGGCAGAACTTGCAGCTCGAGTTAAGCTGAAAGACAGCAAAGCAAATAGGACCATCAGAATGTGTTTATTACTGCATACTATTTTAAGCTAATTTATATAAGAGTAAATCAGCAGCCAGAATCAAGCAGCAACTTCTAAGCTAGACAAAAAAAAGAAACATATGATTTGTACATCTTGTGAGGGTTTACAGATTGGATGTTGCCACCTAAGAATAGTCACTATTGTTAAAATTACTCATGCTCAAACACAGAAAACATACACCTAGAGTACCTCCAGCCCTCATTGGCATGGAAAAAAAATCCTCAGACATCTCAGATTAATTCTTAAAGTGATGTGACAAATCTTAGAAAAAACCCATTGGAATACAACTATACCAAAAGATTTTACTAAGCATGATTTGTCCCAGAAACTTCACCTGAAATACATAAAACCTTTTGTAAATCTATCCTCTGCACCCAAACACCATTAGGAACTCCACAGAGAGGTCTGTGAGACAGAAGTAGTTCCCCCTTTGGCATTAAGTAAGGGAAAACTTCAGGCACAGGAACATACAGGAAAGGGCAGTGATGCCTCTTGCAGGGCAAGTACTGAGCTTCCAAAATCAATGATAGCTACATTCTTCCTCCTGATTGTAAGCAAAAAATCTAGGCACATAAGGATCTCATTCAGCAGTCAACAAACAAACGAGCAGCAGCAAAAATACAGCAGAAATGCAGCAACTATAGAAAGTCAAAAGATTCAATCCAGGTATTGGCCTTGTCAGACTTCAGAGCTCTCTCAAAAGCACAGCTGCAATTTCAGCACATTTTTCTTCCTTCACTGGTAGCAGCAGATTCATCTCTTGCACAGATGAAAAACTCCAAGCCATTCATACATTTAGAATCAACAGATCCATATGCAGTTCGCATTTTGCAGTTGATTTTCAGACTAATTCATTATTTCGGTGACAAGGAAAACCTTGCTAATCTGGAATCTATATCCTCTGCTCAGAATGAGGAAGTTGTTTCCACACAACTCCAGCCAGCTTCAACATTATAAAAATTTATGCCTCAATCCATTCACTTAGTGAGAGATTTCCATATATCTGATTCAGGCTGCTTCCAGTCTTCTCCTGTTAGTTCTTTCAGGTTCAAGTCTTTGAAAAATTCCAAACGGTGACTGCAAACAAAAGAGAAATAAACAAAGTCCTAACTTTTGTAGTTACCTGTAAGAGCAAAGACAAACTGAGAGTAATGAAATCAGCAAGGAACAGTTTCTCCACATCATTTTATCTGCTACCAACAGCTGAAAAAGACAAGGTGTTTATTTTGACAGTAATTATTTCTTACTATAGAAAGAATTCCTTCTTAAAAGGTATTACAGCCATTCTCCAATTCAATACAGAGAAATAAAAACATCCATTTGCCACAGAACACTGATGTGTTTTATTAGCAATAGCTCAGAATTTTTTAAAATATACAGTTGCAGAAAGTAATTTTTTCTTAAATAAAGTGAATAAAGGGTAATTTATCTAAAATTTACCCTACCTCACCATGACTGTATGTTGTGTGACAAGTTTTTTAAGAGCTATAGTGTGTCTTCTAGAGCTGGTTCATTTATACAAAATGCCCAGGAGTAACAGGTTTTACCAGATCATCTCAGCCTCACAGGCAAAGAAAATAAACAGGCCCAAAGCACAATTTAAAGATCCAAATTGTCTGTTTTTTCTATTGATACTGGGTATCCTTTAATGATTTTTTTTTTCATTTAGTCTGCCTTTTCAATTTTTTCCATAGCATGGAACCATCTGTAGAGGAGAAAGCTTTTAGGACAGTAGGGGAGGAGCAGAAGAGATTTACAGAAAACGTACCTGGTGAAATTACCACTAAATGGCACTTCAAGAGGAGGTGAAGTCAAGAAGGAAAAGTAGAACAACCTACCCATGATTTAGATGAGGAAGGTGATAAAAGCAGATATCAGTGGTACAAAATGTACAATTTTCTATGCACCTAGCATGCAAACCAAGCACTAATTACAATGCTTTATACAAAGTACAGCACCATGGACCGTGAGCTAAGCACTAGAATAAAAATACTAGGAGCACTCAATCCAAAAACCAGATCAGCTTTTTTCAGCATTCCAACAATAGTGCAACCATTTTACAGAAGAGCTCATTTTATGCTTACAAATCTGGTTCCTGTCCTTCCTGCAGTTGGTGTGGAGGCACAGGATAAAGTGCTTCATATTTTCTCTCTTCTCCCGAGCCATGAATTGCAAATGCATTGAACTTGTCAGTGCATGGTGGAAAGTAACTCCAAGGAAGAAGAGCTTTACCCTCCCATTTGGTTTTCATTCTGGTCACCTCAAACTCCAAAGGAAGTTCTTCCTGCTAAAGGAGAGGGGAAAAAAAAAAAAAAAAAAAAAAAAAAAAGAGGTATTGGCCATCTTCTGATCAGAAAGTAGGTAAATAGAAGTCATTATGAATGTACTTGACCACTTACTTTCCATGCTTTTCTTCTGCCAGCTAGCAGCAGCAGTAAGTACTGCCCATGGCTGTCAAAGAATCAGAGTTTTCCTACAATTATGTCAAGCTGTTAGTGCATTATACAACCACAAATATGTGCATTCCCCATACTGACACAATTTCTGTGTCTAGTCCCCCTCATACATGTGTCTCACAAGCATTACAATTGCAAGTGTAAGTTAACTTTTGGGTCCTTTTCAGTGCTGTACTTACGGACAAAGCTCAACTTCTAAATACTGCTCAGTTCTGTCACTCAGAAAGAATGCTTCTACCACTGAAAAAAAACAAACAAAAAAACCAAACAAAAAACCCCCAAGCTGTCAGTATTTTATATTAACTATTCTGTAATATCCTGAGATCTTCATATCCCATTAATACAACTTAATTTTCATGGGTTTTGACCTGTGCCATGCCAGAGCCTGACTTGCTACTGACACATACACAGTAACTATTACCCAAATATTCAAAATATTGTGCCACAATTCCAACTTCAGGAGCTCTTATTTTAATTGCTATGATGACAAAGAGCTTTATAAAGTACTGTACTGACTTTATTAGCTTTACCAATTTCAGTTTTGAAAACACTGACTTTGATGCAGCAGGAAAATAAGAGGATCATACATTCAGAGCAGGGCACACACCCCATAACTATAACTGTTAAATCTCAGAAATCATAAGAAAGCATTTAGCTCTTCAATGGTTCTTCGCTGTAGAGGGATATTTTGGACAGGGGATGTACTTGTACTCCCAGGTGTACTTGAAAGCTGCATATGACACGTGAATCACATTTCAGGAACACAAAGTAGAACTACAATGGTGTTTCTCATATAAAATTACAATGGTGCTTCTCACAGCAACATTAGTAGAAAACTTTAGTTAGAATTATGATACGACTGATACTTTTATTTACTTTTACTTAAGCATATTTATTATAATAACACCAAAGAGGTGTTAATAGCATTTTAGTAGACCTTGAATGAGAATAGCTCAATAATCAGGAAGTAAGGAACTGCTAGAAATATTCAATTCTTGCATTACTCAAAGCAATGAGTAAAAGTGACAGGAAAGGAGAAAATACCCAGCACTAGTATGAGAGTTTTCCCCATTTCATTTGGCTACAATTTTGAATTGAACTTCATGAGGTGTAATTTCTGTGTTTCACACCTTCCTCTTCCTCAAAGGAACTTTGGAAAAATGATTAAAACACTTAACTTCTTAAAGTACAAGTAGAACCTGTCTTTAGGGTTTCACTTCTCCCTCCACAAGGGCATTTAAATATATATGCCACAAAATTATTTTGATGTTCACATGCCTCTGATACTTCACAAGTTGTATCAGTAACCCAAAAACTAAGTTTGAGTGCATATACTATTGACAGGATCAGGACGTCAACTTCAAAATTATTGAAAACAACCCAGATCACTGAACTCCAGTTTTGGGGGTTTCCTTAAAAAAACAACTATCACAGATTAAAAAGTCTCTTAAAAAAAAAAGACCAGGCATATCAAATACAGAGGAACATCAGTGTCTACAGAAATCAGATATATTTGTAGGAGAAGAGTTACACTTACCCTCATAGTCCCACAGTCCATCAAAAGGTTTCCCTGGCTCTCCGGGTGGTGCTGGAGGGTCATTAAAGAAAGGAGCACGAACTTCCATCAGCAGTCCTGCATTATTCGGCCTCAGCCCAATCGTAACCGGCTCATGGCTCACAGGCAAACCATCCCACGTGTGTTTAATTCGAAATTCCATCTTCAGATACTGCACAACTGAAAAAGGAAAGGTCTGTCCAAGAAGATCTCAGATTCCATCTGCGCATGAACTGCCGTTTGGTTGCCCAGGAAAAAAAGACAAAAAACAAAAAAAACACACGTTGGTACAAAGTCAATTACCAAATCATGTTTACAGACGTCAGAACTGAAACAAACTAGCTTTGTAAAAAACTAAATAAACAGTTATGTAAATGATGTTTCTCATAGTGTTTATACCCGCAGGGTTACAAATGACTCTGAAGTCTTACAAAAGCTTAAGGCTTTTCAAACATACATCTACATAAATACCTTCCAAAACCACCAGAAACATTTATCAAGCGGACAGATAAACAAAACAGTCTCTACTACATGAATTTAGAGGATTTGGTAACATCAGAAAAACAGACTGAGAGGAAAAGTTTAATGTTTGAGACACAAGGAAATGCAGCAACTAGCTAGAGCTTTCATTTACAGTCACTGCAAATCGGCCTTTCCTTAAACACCTCCAGGGACGGTGGGCAGCTCGTTCCAAAGTCGAATCACCCCTTCTACAAAGAAATTACTCCTAAAGTCCAGCCTGGCCGTCCCCAGATGCGGCCCCGGGCTGTGTCCTCTCCTCCCGCCGCTGGTTCCCCGGGAGAAGTGGCCGATCCCCGCCGCCTACAGCCTCCGACGGGCAGCACCTCCCACAGGGCTCCGCGCCGCTCCCGCTTCCCCGCTCTGCTCCTGCGGCCACAACCTGTCTGTTTTCCCGAAGGGAAGTTTAAGCGCCTCTCCTTAACCCGCTGCCCCCAAGGAAAGTGCAACAAGGCGCTGCTCCCGCCCCAGCGCCGCGCCACGTCCGCTCCCCACGTGACGGGGGCGGTGCTGCGGGCGGGCCGGGGGGAGCGGCCGGGCCCGCCCCGGCCCTCGGCGGTTGTGAGGCGCCTCCGCGGGGCTCTGGGCCGGCCGTGGCTGCGCAGGCACCGGGGCTGCGTCCTGGCCAAGCCGCGGTGCTGGCATCGGGCTCTGGGGAGGGAGCGGAGGGGCGGCTCTCCCCGCTGCCCCCGCCCCGGGGCACCGGCGGGTGAGGGGAGCGCGTCCCGTCCCGGAGCCGCCGCGCTCCTGCCGCCTCCGCTCCTCCGGCACGGGTCTGGCTTTCCTTTCCTTCCCTCCCCTCCCCTCCAGCCGCACAAGAGGCTTTCCCCCCCGGGGCTTCGTGGCGTTTGCTTTGGGAAAGGCGGGAACGAGGCACGGCCCGGTGAGTGTTGGTAGTGAGGGTTTATATTCGGTAGCAGTGAAGGTTTGTGTTCCGTAGCTTTCCCAGTGAGGAACAGCATGCTTTTCGTTAGCTAAACACGAGCAATTAAAAGCTGCTAATGAGGCTGATGGCAAAAAACACGTGCGTTTTTGTATGAATGGCTCTTTAGTTATGAAACCACGGCGTTCCTTACGCTTTAGTTTCACTTGAAAGCTCTCTTTCCAGTTATTAATGAAATTTGCTTTACGGAGTAAAATCGGTATTTTTAATTATGTGTTACTTGCTGGGTTTAATAGGACTTAACATGACTTAATCAGAGTACATCTCAATTACTCACCAACAAAATAACTGGCCAAACAAATTTGCTTCTGCTGAGTTTCTTTTCCTCTAAGTTGGAGATGGGGTAGGCGCTTTGTCCCTGGGAATGTCACTGTCCCTAATTAGTGCTGCAGGAGAACTTGGCAGCGCAGCAGCAGGACACGGTGCATGCAGCGTTTGCAGCTCCATCACTCAAACCTCAGACTTTCATTGGGTACCAAGTTCCGTGTGGTGCCAAAAGTGAAAGACCAGCTTTTGATTCCAAGGATTTCAGTAGCAGAAAAGTTTCTGTCTGAGATAGCACAGAAAATCTGTATGTTTCTTGTGCTTTGCAAGAGTATTTATTATTCTGTGATGTGAAAAAATTATGTTTTTTTCAAATACTGGAATGTTGCCTTTTCATATGTATTTCTTTTGCCTGTAGCTTATTTTGTAAATCTTTAGAATCTAAGTAGAACTCGGATTAAATTCACTGTGAAATGGTGAATTCCCTTTCCTATCAAAGAGTTTAATCCTTTTTAAAAAAAAAATATTTATATATTTTCACAGGACAAGATTTGAAGTTGGCTTCTATGCCAGCTGAGCCCTAAGTTGTTTTTGGCCTACTCTGAGCCTGGTACATGAATTAATGTTTCTCTTGCTTCATGAATGTGAAATTAAAGTTCTAAAACACTGAATATGTATAGTACATCTGAAAAGAGATTTTCTAAGCAGTAGAGAATGTTGTAGTGTGTTTGTTGTGTTAAATATGTAACTTTAAAGAAGGTTGAGTTTTACCTGAATTCTTTTTGAAATATTAGTAGCCAGACCTACAAATAATAATCCTCTGTTCATTACGTACTTTTGTGATACACGTTGAACTTTTTTCAGAATGTATTTAATGCTTTACTGTTGAAAGTGACCTTCAATCAGTAATGTATAAAATCTCTCCCTTTTTGCAACTTTGGCATCTCACATTTACATCCTTTGGCTTGTAAGGGCAGCAGCTTTCCTGTTTCCTGGCATTCCTTTGCTGTTACCTCCTTCCTATCCCCACTGTCTTTTTCCCATATCTTCCTGTAGAAGTTGAGAACTAGTAAAAGACAATGGGATGTGTATCAAGAAAAACAGGCAAGAAGTTGTTTAAATCAAAATATAGCCATTGCATTCCCCACTTTTTTTTTCCTCTTTGTTACCCATTGCAGTTACAAAAGTGTTACTCAGATTGTTACAAAACAGAACAAAAATAATTCTTAAAGAAAACTGAATGTGACAGGAATGGAACTCATTATTACTATTACGGTTAGGTTTTTTCAAGTCCTGGATATTTTTAAACAGTTGTGCTAAATAGAAGAATTTTAGAAGCTTTTTTTTTTGCCCTCAAAGCCTTATATTCTTAAATATATTTCTGACTGCCAGTCCCGTTTATGTAGATAGAGGCCTGTTATAGCCATGATTCTCAAACATGGTGTTTTTCAGATCAGAGGCTAAAAATGGCACTTGGACACTGTGAAACCAGTGAGGTTCTGAGAATTACTGCTGAGCAGGTATGTGAACTCAGGGATGGAAGTAGCAAGATTTTTTTTTGATTATGTTTTGTGATAAACAACTTTCCAAATATGGAGTACAGCTCACTTGAGTGTTGTCTGGCCCTGTTTTGGGTCGGTCCATCGTACAAAGCAGCAACAGCGGAAAAAACCTGCCCTAACACTGAATTAGGGTATTTATAGTGAATTTCTGAAAGTTTTATCCCTGAAAGAGCACTTGATTTCTAATTCATTGCACTTTTTCACTTTTATAGCCTTCCCTTTCCTAAGAGATTGGTCTCCTGTTGAGGTAGCTTTTTGTGCTGGGTACCATAAGCCTGTCTGAAAGCTTGTGCAGAAGCTAGGGCTTCAGTGCTTTCCTGATGCTGAGATGCATGGAAATGAGCCAAGCACTTAGACAAACCCATGATTGTTCTTTTAAAATTGTGTTGATTTTCCCTCAGATGTAATTATGCTTTAGATCAGAGCGTGTCCAGGAAAAAAAAAAAATCATTATTTTTTCATATTGGGCTAACATTTGAGGGTTTCTGAACATAAACGTGAAAGTGATTCTGTGGCATGTTGTGTACAGAGTACAGTTTTGGGTTTCATATAAAAGTTTTAAACCACATACATTTATGTGCAATTACTAATGAGTAAATCACTATTGCGTTGCAGGAACATGCCCTTGGTGGTGATGGCAAATCAGGATCCAGGATGATGGACCAAAGGTAACTGATTCCAAGTGATAAGTGGGAAGACTGCAGTGTTTTTGAAGGAAATTGTCCTGTGCTCACAGGAGTGTAAATATCCAGGTGAACTTGGTCTTGTATACATGTGTCTGTAGAAGTATTACTGTAATAGTTGTTTTTAGGTGGTATTGTGTTTATTCAGTAAATTAAATTACTGACTTTACTTCCACAAGCTGTAAAATAAAGGATGAGAGATGAATGAAGGAATTTCTAGTCAAAGTTTCAAGAGAATAAACAAAAGTTCTGGTAAGATTGCACTGATCTAGGTAACACAGGTAACTGCTGTCTGTTGAGATTGGAGGATGTTTTAAAATTTTTTTTTACACTCTTCATTAAGAGTTGTCTATCAGTAAATGGTTTCATGATCACTGTAATTTCCTTTTACAAAAATAATCTAGCTTTTCTTATTAGCTTTTAATATAGAATCTTCAGAGAATTGCTATCAGTTATGAAAATATTAGGAGGGAGAAAGTGTAGAAGTACAGTGTTACGCATTGTCTTATACGCCACTTTACTATTGTATGTGAAAGCAGCAATGAAGTTTAGTCTTGTAATATTTGGGATTCTGTGTGAATCGATTAAAAATATTTATATTGTATTAATAGTAATTTATTATGTCCCATTAGATGTTCTATTTCTGTTATGTAGGACCCTTGCTGTTACTGATAATTTTTAAAACTAGTGATTAAATTTGTTCATTTGATTCTGGGGAATGTCAAGCTTGGAACTCAAGAAAAGTGACTGCTCTATTCTGGCCTCTAGATTAAGAATTCTTTAAAGCTAGTTAATTATCAGAGCATTTCAGCATTTCCAAAGCTCATTCTGATCGTGTTTTTCAACTTCTTAGCTTGTCAGCTCTAATCACAGGGTATGGAAAGCAGGTGGAGGAAATGAGAGAACAGCTGCAGCTTTATCAGGTATGGGCATTCCCTACATTTCAGACTGGATCTTCTTTTAGGGGTGCGAATATATTGGGCACTAGTTTTTTTCACGCTTCACAAAGCTGCTGGACTGCAGGCTGCCTCAAGGGGATGAACGGAGAGCTTCTGTGAAAAGGTTGGGAGATTGTCCAAATTGCAGCAGTGTAATCCTGGGGTTGAGGTGGAAGGGATCCATCTTCTTTTCATATGACTGAAAACATAAGTGATATTAAAACATGGCATACAGAAAGCACTTTTTGCTTGTGATCATCATGCAGAAGTTACACACTGCTTTTGGTTTAATGCACTTAATTTATTTGATCTGTCCATCATAAGGATTTTGCAAATAGTCTTGCAGCCTGATCAGTTTCAGGAGGCAACAGAAGCACTATGGCTTCCTTGCACTAGGAAACAAAATAGCCAGTTTGGTTCATATAACTTGAGCTTCTCCTCATTTAATTCCTAAGCTTTCATCAAATGCTTGCAGCATAAAAGATAAGTTATTCACTCTACCCCTAAAAAATGTGTTAATTAAAAATCAATCTGTAAGAGCCATAAGAATTTCAAAAGGTTAAGTTTAATGGCCATAATAACTTCCAAATGCTGAGGTGTAACAGGACTTGGCAGCCATTAAATTCGAGTGGCATCCTGTGACTTGCCCTGAAAAAGCAATTGACTTTCATTTACTGTATTATGCTGGATTAAATTGACTATCTTTTACAGTGTCAGACAGAAATACAGGGTGACAGTATTAACAGAATTTGTGTAATTTAAATGAGTGCTTACTTGTGAATGTCTTTGTGTCAGGCACAAATGGGTGAGATGAAGCTAAAACTGGAAGAAGTCACCAAGGAAAATGAAAGGTAAATAATTGCACTGCCATGTTGCTACTACTGTTTCAAATGATTTCTAAACATTAAAAAGCTTTTTTTTCCTAGGACCTTGAAATCTTCTACTAAGTAAATTCAGGATCCTAATGTTAGAGTCTTGAAGTACTTGGTATAGATAACAACACCAGGTATAGGAGATTTTACCATGTCACTAAGAACTAGATGTGAAACTATTTCAAACTGTCCATTTTGTTTATAGATCATAATTTAATAGATATAAATTTGACTTGGAAGGAAGGAGTATGTACAGGTGGAAGGCACAGTATATTTCAATTGTTAAAATAATCCCTTTTAAAAAAATACCTTGCTGAACTTAGTTCTTTGAATTTCAGGCTGCATGCAGAGTTGAAAGAGGCTCTTGAGAAGCAACTGGAGGCTCTTCCTTTTGTGCATCTGGAAACTGATATTCCTGCAGATGAAGGCACAGTGAGAACCCTTCAAGAAGAACTACGGCTGGCAAAGCAAGTGTGTGAGATACAACATTTCTATTGTTTTATTTCTCTTGTTGTGCTTTGGCAGATTGGGGGAGGTTGTTTTATTTCTTCATTCAGAAATCATTTGCTCAGAGTTCCTTGAGGCTGTTTTGAGCCCCTCTTGAACTCAAAGATTGAAGAACGTCTTTCCTAGATTAATAAAATAATTTTTCAATATTAATTTTTGTCAGTAATTTTACCAAGTTGACTTGATCTCTATGTCAAATTCATGATCAGCAACTCCATGAAATATTTTGTTCAATTCAAGCTTTTTGTAGTAGCTTGTCATTTTAATCCAAACTATTGTAATGTGATATGAGGAGGGAAGTGTGGGATGTAGAAAATAGTATCTAAATGTAAAAACACAAGCGAATTTTGTTCAGTTTATTACAGCATATCAATTGAATTTTGGTACTTGAATAGTATCTATACTACAGGCCTGCCTTAAAGACCTGTGAAAGTTTGAGTTCTTCAAAAAAAAAAAAGCAAAAAACTGGAAGTGGAATTTGAACTTTCAAGCACCTGTTTTTCTGCACTTGAATTTAAATTTAAAAAATATATATGCAGAGAAAAGTATAGGTAATGGCATTTCTTCAAAATAGACGTTAAGACCTGTCCTTTTAGACAATGACAGATGAAGACAAATGTGCTGTAACAGAATATTGTTCTGTAAATTAGGAAAAAGATCAAGCAGTTGAGCGCTGGCAGACGTTGTCACAAGAGCACGACCGACTTCAGCAGCAGTACCAGGAGCGCCTGACTAAAACACACATTCTCATAGCTGAAAGGAAAAAGCAGAATGTAATTTTCATTTATTGTTGTTCTTTTTTTGTTTTCATATACCTATATATATATATATATATATATATATACACATACACAAAATATGCATGTGCATATAAATAATTCTGTGTTTGAATTTCATGGTCGGAAATCTTCAGGACAGTAAAACATCTGAAAAAGTTGCTTAAGATTTCTGAATTCTGAGGTGAAAGTTTTTTGTTATCTGTTCTTCTGTGTTCAAATAGCTGGAAAAGTAGTCACCATTTCCTGCTGTTATTCAGGAAAGAAGTAAACAGGTGAAAAAATTTACTAGTCTTTGTCTAATGCTAGCTTGCATTTAGCAGCGTATTTTTCTTCTGCTGAATCTGTGGAAGGTCTTTCAGGAAATGCTTAGAAAAGTTGTTCTGCTCTGATGAGCTATGTAAAGATGCTCAGTGTGTGAAGAACTAATAGAAACTTGATGCATTTATGTACTTTGCTATGTGTATTTCTAGGAGAGAACCTACAAATTCTTTTACTATTTCCTCTATTTTCAAACACACTTGACTTGTGGGCACAGCTACAGCTAACCTCAGAAATATTTTTTTACTGATTTTTGGTTTTTTGTGATACTTAGTTCACCTTGGCGATGTGATCTTTTCTGAGAAAGAGGATAAGTGTCTGTGCAGCTGTTGTACTCTGTCAAATTTCATAATTATTTCAAGGAATAGTTAAGAGGACTCTGGTCTTTGTGTGGTTCCAGCTTTCTGCTCCTGTTTCTAATATTAGATTATTTTTTGTGTTGTCAGTTACTAATAACATACTCATGCAGAAGAGTATAGAGAGCCATTGGTAGCTGTTGTAGGGCTTCCAGATTCCATTTCTTATTAGTAACTAAATTTTAATGCCACCATGACAAGAACAAGGCTGAAGAGCCTTTTATTCTTAAATGCTACTTGTCTCCCAGAGAAAACAGCTCTCCAGTTAAATAAACTTTTATTTCAGGTTTAGCTTTCAATCAAGGAGCAGCAAACAGCTGTCAGAAGTAAATAGAAAAAGTCAGATCAAGTAGAATTAGAACTGGCAGAAGGCAAGGAGGAGAGGGGACATCATTAAGCACTGGATGTAGAAGGTAAGGGAGAGGCAGGAATAGGTTTCTAGCATATCCTTGGCCTTGAGACTGTTAGATAGTACATTTAGAAGATACTTCAGCTCAGGGACTTCAGTCCTCTCTCTGCTCTGAAGGCACCTGGCATGCTGCAGATGGCTTTTCTGAGTTATGCTAGTTCTCCTAGAATGAGAAGAGTTCACATTTAGAGACTCAAGAACTTAACTGAGCATTTTTTTAGGGACATGAGATATCCTGTATGGCAAATAACAAATTAAAATGTCCATAACAGGCATTTTTTAATTAACGGGTGCATGTCTGTTACTTTGCTTAGCAAAAATGCTTATAGTAGCATCACAGTCTTTTTGACTCTTTAAAAGCACAGTGTACTTTAAAAAGTACATGCTTTAAAAGCAGATGTGTACTTTCATGTTTTCATAGTAACTGCATGTGAGTTTTGGAAGGAGGCAGTTTGTGGCCCAGGGAAAATTAGATAAATTGTTCAGTAGTAAATCTAATTTTATGGGGTACGAGGTCAACAGCTGAAAACAATCTAGCTGAAATCTATGAAGACACACTGAATTTCCTGCTGCATGTATAGTTTTAAAATGTTTTCAGTTGACTATGAAGCTTTCTAATTATTTGCTCTTTCTGACTATAATTATTATAAGATGCTCTGAATTCTCTTTTTAGGATCAACTGACTAGCATTCAGCAGCTGACTCGCCAACTGCACATGGTGAGTGAAACCTTCTGAACGGTGAACTAGTAATTTATTTCTTTTCCTAATAGATCCTCAAAGTACAAAACCAAAGCAAAAAGGCCTTCACGCATACCTGGTGTCACTCAAATTTGCAACCTTCTCCAGCAACCAGGAAGCAGAGATGGCTTTATTTCTGAACGCCAAACACCAGGTCAATGTGGTTGAGAGGTCAGCTTTTAATTTTATGTGAGGTTTTACTTTTACACTTCGGAGGTAAGCTTACACTCAGAATTGCAGTATGTGGCTAGTGTACTTCACACATGTCTTCACAAAGGAAACCTGTTTATATTATGCTCTCTTGCATATGTTAGCTCTGGCATATTTTTATCCATTCCTGTTTTGATACTGCTGTCTTCAGTGTCTTTGTCACCTTTATGTACATTTTGCTGAGCTCTTATAACCTTCCAGTGCTTTATCCACATCCTTAGACTCTGAGACTTCTTAGTTAATAAGATTTAGCCTAGGCCTTCCAAAATTGACAAGCAGTTTTAGTAGAAAGTGTATTGGAAAAAAAACACTGCAGACCCTGACTCAGGAAGAAATGATGATGTCTGGCTCCAGATCAGAAGGCTGAATGATCTGCTTTATTAAACCTACACTATATTACATTAATATACTATTTAAAGAGATATATACTATTCTACCTACTTACTTCTTATTTACCTAACTAATTACCAAAACCTGTGACTCTCTGCTGAGAGTCTGAGACAGAGCTGGATCCGATTGGTCATTGAACCCAAACAACCTTCACCAGAATCCAATCAAGCAATCACTTCAGGTAAACAATCTCCATACCAAATTCCACATGGGGACAACAAAGGAGCAGAGATAAAGATTGTTTTCTCTTCTCTCTGTGCTTCTCCTGAGAGACAGAATTATGTCTCTCTGTCCAGAGAATGTGAATGTCACAGAAAGTGTCAAATAGTTTTTTGTTGAAAAATTGAGGTGAAGGAGGGGGTGAGGTTTTTGACTGGGCAGCTTGTTTTTGATTCCTGTATGATTTTTTTGAGTGTTTGTTTACTGGCAGTGCCTAACAGTCTACTCTTGTTTTTATCACGGAAATATTCTTTCCTCACATCAGAGAAAAGAGTTAAGACAATATTTAAGATAAAGATAATCAATTTGTTTGCATTATCCAAAAGACATTTGGTACCATCTGTTACCAAAGGCATAAGGATGTCATGGGATAAAGCATCAAGCCTTTTTTGAACTAACAAACTGAAAAATACGAAGTGAGGAGACAGGTTAATTAGCCATGTTTTTTATTGTGTTAAAACAGCTGTGTTTCCTAGATGTGCCCAGGTTGGAATTGTTCAGCATATTTATGCATGCTCTGGAAATGAGATTCAGTATTGAGGCAAGAGTGTTCACTGCTGATGTTAAAATATTTAGGGTAGTAAAAACTGAGATAAACTGCAGAAATTTTCAGAAAGATCTCATTGATTATCTGAGTTCATTTCATCTGATACTTTGTTGTTATTAATGAAACCAAAATAATAGATCTGGGCAAGATGGGGTTTTTACTTTGAGTACTCTGTGGTGGTCTTGAAATGAACTGTTAGCACTCAGGTATTTTAGAAGCAGGAAGTGCCTGAAAACAATTCTTAGTTAAAAAAGCAAGAAAACATTAGCAATTAATAGGAGAGAGGGGAGAAAAGGAGAATATTCTGCATTTTGAATGCTGCCTGCCATTGTGGTTATCTTTACTATCTCAGTGTAAGGCATGTGTAACATGTTTAACCTTTTCAATATTATAATGAACACGTTACAAATACCTCTTTATTTCACAGACCAATCAGCAGTTTCTGAAAACTGTGACAGAACAAGATGTGGAACTAGAGCAGCTACGAAAACAACTGAGGTATAAACCAGGCAGATTAAAAAATAATTAACATCTTTTCTATAGCTTTTCCTCACCTGCCGCTGTGTCATGGGCCTTGTTTGTACTGCAAGCTAATTTCATCTTCATAGTTACAATGGTTTCAGTAACTGTCTCTGAAGTTTGTTAGACATCATTAGTGTTATGGTAACATATTTCCAGTTAGTGTTGTTTGGTTCAGCTTTTCCCTGAAATAGGCAACATTTGACCTTTGCTTTAAAAGAAGAAAAATTGTCAGTATCACATCACAATTGATTCTGAAGATAGGCTTTCATTAGAATACAGTTTGCTGAAAAGCCAGTTACAGGGTTACTGATTACAGTTCTGAAATGTGAATGTTCAAACAAGCTTCCAAGTCTTAATTTTTTTAATAAAATTTCCTTTTACCCCTTATCAATAAAGAGCTCTAAACCATAGGTTCTGTGGAAGTTGAAGGTAAAAAAAGTGTTAATTACATTCCTGACGTATATCAAAGGAAAGGAGAAATAATACCTGTGACACAATTTCATGATTATTTGTGTTCACAGCTGAAGTCTATTCAATGCCAGTTTGCTATGTCTCTTCTCTCTTTTAACTAGTGATGGTTGATCTAAAATTAAAACTTAATTTCATTCAACAGTGGATTTATGAACTGAGAGTAAAATAAGAAATTCAGTCATTATTCATCTCTAGTTACAGACACTGATTAGGGTGATCTGAGAGGAAGTTGAACATAGAGTCCTTGCACCCATAAAAACAGTGGTTTACTCCCGGTGTTAATGGCAGCAGCTCTGTCTAGCCCTAAAAGGTGCTGCAGTGTTTCTCCAAAAAGTCTGGAATATTTTCACGAGTTGCTTCTGTAACATGAAGACGTAGTCTGTATGGATTATGTAGCATATGGTGCAGACAATTCTAATCCTTTGGGATGTTTTCCATAGTTTTACTTGATTTATGGTAATAGAGTACTAAGTCAGGAATGCAAAAGTAGATTTAAAAAAAAAAAACTTGTGTGTTAGAGAATTGAGGTTTAAATTATGTTTGTATAGCCTGGATAAAACACACAAATGAAGAAACTTGGCATAGCTAGGGCATGAATCTGCATTTCAGAATCTTAAAGCTCTTAAACAGAGATAACTTGCCAAGATTAGGTTGAAGATATATTTTACAGTAAAGAATAAAAGCTGTATCTTTAGAGTCAATTTGTTGATTCTAAACAAATCAACAATAATTTTACAGAGATCTGTAAAATGCAGATCTCTGAATTTGATGTGAATCTGAACCTGGTTGTTAAAATGCATTGTTAATACTTAAGGTGTTCTGATTTTTATGACCGTTTTTCTTCTTTTTCCCTTCTTATGCTGCCTTTTGAGTTCTTATTCTGTGTTACAACACTTCTAAAATATTTTGCAGGAGTCAATGTAATGTCCTTCTGAATTTATAGTACTTCTTGTAGGAGAAAGATGCAATGTTTCAGATGGCCTAAGGTAAAAGTTTTGGGCCCATGCTGAAGACTGTGTTTAGGAATAATGTTTTTGTTGTAGTTTTTTGCATCTTAAAGAAATTGTAATCAAATCAACTTTTCCAATTAACTGGGCTGAAATAAAGTATTTGCTGTAAAATTGCTTGGGTTATGTATATTTTGCTTAAGATTTTCATGTAGGTACAATATGCTTGACTTGTACGCCCTTAATTCAAAATCAGTATTTCTAGAAGAAATATTTTCTTGAAGTTAATTGTTATAAGCATGAAATATTTTCCAGCTTCTCTCATGACTACTGGTGTTGCAGTTTGCAAGAGCTAATCTAATACGTGTTTGCTCTCTTTTACCTTTATGATAGTCAGTCATTGGTTTTTAAATTTAGCCTCATATGCAGCCTGAATAATTGGGTTACACCCCAGGTGAAGGCTCTCTGTATCTTTCTGTTCCCAAGTCAGAGGAGTCAGAGGGTTGCTTTTTTCAACAGACTTTTCTACTGAGGATGAAGAGCCACTAGTCGTTAACATGATTCACTAACTTCTTTTTTTTTTTTTCCTCTTCTCCTTCAGCCCACAAAAACTATTCAGATTACAAAGCACATCAGCTAAGTTCTTTAGAAGTGTATAATGATTCTTTTAATTCCTAGTCAGATTGCTTTAAAAAGTGAAATCTAATTCTGCAAAAGACTTCTCTGTTATGTATCTGTGACTAAGTTATTGAATCATTGAAGTTTTTGATTTCCTAGTCCTTCTTTAATCAATGCATACACCTTCCTTATAATCTATAAAGTAATTTCCACAGGACTTTTGGTATTTGGTATTCCTCTCTCTCTGTGCCACATAAGGAGAAGGAGGAATCCTCTTCTGCCCTGTGAGAGCAGTATTGTGGAATTTTTCTGCTCTTCACAGCTATTGTGACAAAGTTTTAGTTGAGCTGTTGTTTTCCCCCCCTGTAATAACTGGGTTTATTTATATACAGGCAAGCCAAAATAGATGGGCAGGCAGCAAATGCTAAGCTTGAAGAAATGATGGCATTGAAAGAGAAACTTCAGAGCCAATTGGAGAGAAAGGTATCCTAGAGAAATGAATCATTTCTGTTGCAACTGAGGGGGCAGTCTTTTTCTGAATGCTGACATTAAATGGACTGCAAGTTGTTATCTAGCTTGTTTTATGTGACTATATCTTTATTTTGTTCAGATCTGGATAATACTTTCATTCTTTCCAGGAAGAAGATAGGATGTCTGCCCAGGAGAGAGAAACAGCATCTGACAAACGCTTGCAGCAAATGGAGTCTAATATAAAACAGTTAGAAATAAGGTAAAGAGATCTCACTGTGTGTTAGTAACAGGATGCATGCAAAATGTATACTCTGGCTCTGCTAAAATAGAGGGGTTGTCTGTCTTTGCATGTTTTGTGGCAAACACGTTAGAAAGTAACAAAGAGATGTTTTTGACGATCCCTCTGAGGCTCTCTTGTCCATTTTTGTGTCTGCCAATACTGACAATCATAATTAAACAATAAGAATTCCTGAGCTGTTGTGAAATTACCAGTGGTTTTCTTTCTCTAAAACTATAGCTGCAACTTCATTGCCCACATCCAATTATTCAGTTTCCTCCACAGAGGAAAACTTTATTTCTTCTGGGGCTGTTCTGTTCTGGTTTAATATAGAACATTTTCAGTGATGTATCCCAGGATATCACTGGGATTCTTCTAATGATCTTCTGAGATTAGATATCTGAGTTAACTCCTATAATTCTGTTTCTTTCTAGGGCTTGATTGATCGTCAAACTCAAAACACTCTATCCAAAAACAAGCAGAAAACAATGCAATTTGGGCAATTTATGAATAGACTTACTAATAGCTCAGTTTGAATGCATCAGTGTCTTAATTGGCCATCACATTGTCAAATTTCTACTGTCTCATAGATTGTGTGTGACTGTTCAAGATGCTGAACGGCTGAGAACAGAAAAAGTAGCCCTGGAGGAACAGATCAGAGAGCTTCAGGCCAAGTCTGCCAGTCTAGAAAGTGAGACATATGATGCTGTTGCAAAAGTCCAAGATTGCATACAGCTCTTGGAAGAAGCTAACCTGCAAAAAAGTCAGGTAAGTCATTGGATGAAGGTGTTTCCTAGAAATGAGGATATTTAGGATACACAAGCTAGCTTTTGTGTCTGTTGTGCTAAAACTAGTCATGCACAGGGAGCAAGCTGGAATGTGACCGCTCATCACTCAGATTTGTCATACAGTATGAACTTCAAAGCATATGTTGAGTGCCTGGATAAAGGTCATCTAAGTGATAACACTATACCTAAACACAAATCTTCCAAAGTTTTTGACAAGAGTTCAGAGTTGCTTACCAAATACTGGTGTCAGGAAAAAAGAGGAAGGTTCTGTTACAAATTTATAACTGTTAAAGACAAGGCATAGAGAACAAGGAAAGTGCAGCGTCATCAACAAAGAAACCTAGGCATGTGGAGGGCCTTAAAAGAAACTTTTATATACAATGTGTGATTGAACTATCATAGAATAACTTTTATGCCAAAAATATTGATATGAAAACATGGCTCAAGGAGCCAAAAAAAGCAGACAATTCTTAATTTACTGCTCTAGCTTAAACATCCTGAATTTTTCAAACTGGGAAGAAAATTCAATGAACATAAGAAAAAAATATAGCGTTCGGTTAATGAACAGAATAAAAAACATGCACATTAATATACATATCTTTGTGTTTCAAATTGTTTTCTCCTTGCTCTGTAGGAGATTGAGGTGGAAATTTTGCTCTGGGTTCTTGTGCTTTTTTCTGTATAATTCCATGTTCAGCCAGAATCTCCCAAGTCCCAATAGAAAAAGGCATTTACTGACACTAACTCTTTGTGTGGTTCCGATTTACAAGAATGTGCATTTAGTGTCACATGTTTTCAGTGTCAGTGTTACCGAGTCTCAGTGCCAGCTACTCCAAAGTAAAAAGGAAAAAAAGGTGTCTTTTGAGCAGTGTGTGTTTTTCTCTTGGTGCTCTTAGTATCACACTGACATATCAGTCATATTTCATTTTGTTATTTTTCTTCTAGGCACTCTTTGGGGAGAAACAAAAGGAAGAAGAGATCAAAAAACTGCAGGATGAAATGTCTCAACTTGCAGAAAATACAGCTGCAAGAATTAGAAAGGAAGTAAGTTATGGTGGAAGATGTTTAGAAAGAATGGGAAGATGTTTTTGGTTTTCCTGAGAGTGAAAAGCTACTGCTGGTGTATGGTCATCACAAGCAGTTTTGTCACAAGAGTTTGGATAATATAAGTGGCAAGGCAGCATGCTGATAGCACCATCCTCTTCAGCATTTATTCTCCAGACACATGTTATAAACAAGAAGCAAAATTGTTGGTGTCTCTGCAGACACTGATATGGAGAAGGCTGCACTGTGAAGATGTGAATGGCACTTGTGGTGTCTTCATTTGTGGTTTTTTTTCTCCTAAAAAAACCCCTCAGTTAAAGTAGTATGGATTGATAATAATCTTTCTTCTAACCTTTATCTCGTAAGAGCTGTCAGTTATTGCAATCCCAGGTATTTTCATGCCTTAAATACATGCACCACCTGTATACTACATATATATGTCAAAAAGCAAGAGGGGAAAAAAGTTTGTGGGCCTAATTTTGTAGTTTGTTTTGGTCACAGGTAGACACTGCAAAGAAGCAATGTAACATGCAGGTTTCTCGGCTGACAGAAGAAGTTTCAGCTCTTCAGATGGTATGGGGTTGATTGATAAAAATATTTTCAGTAGCAAAACATTCAAGACTTTTGCTGATCAAATACTTCCATTAGAATTTAGTATTTTAGGTCAATCAGCATGTGATTAATGAGTAATTGTGTAGGACAGTCCTCTGTTACTGTATAGCACATTACATCCTGCATGTCCCCAGAGATGAGTTCACAGGCATTTTGAAAGTGAGATCTGGGTTCTAGAAAATACTTCCCATGTGATGGCACTTCTTAAGTATCCCTGTTTCTTTCAGAGACACACTAAACTCAGCCTTCCATGCTTATCTCTAGTTGTGTGTGTACAAAGGAAAGCTGATATGAAAGCTGAGAAAGTGTCCTAAGAGAAAGTCTGTGGGTCACAGACATCAATTTCTGAATGAACCAGGAACTTGTAATAAATTATGCAGGTGACCAGAAGAATTCTGTGCTTATGCACCTATTTATGCATTAAATTTATTTTAAAAAGCTTTCATTTGATGTGTCTTGGTCTGTATATTGAATGATCCTGTAGAGAAAATAATGAGCAGGTAAATATAATCAAATGCATCTATGGCAGTAGCAAGAACTGCATTTACACTGGAGGGGGGGGGGATTGACTTCAGCACTTCCTGAATTTCTGTTTTGATTTATTAAATCATATTTTAAAATTACTTTTGTGAAAAGGAATGTGGAGAAAAACAAAGTCAAATTGAACGAGCCATTAGAGAAAAGAGAGCAGTGGAAGAAGAACTTGAAAAGGTAAGGCAACTGTATGTATTTTTACATCACATTTAAGATGTCTTTACAGAAGGAAAAATACATAGATTTTTTTTCCCATTTTTCATGTATTTTGCCCTTAATTTCTTATTTTATTTTTGAGTAGATTTTCTTAATTGCCGATTTTCATATATTTACTTTAAGGTTGTTTGCTTTTTTTTTTTTAATCCAGAAGGTCTTTTAAAGCTGCAGCACCAAACTGAAAAAGAAAGTTCTTTGAAAAGTGTAAAAAGTAAAAGAGAGATATTTAGCATAACCAAAAGAATGCTGATACATATTCCAGTTCAGATCAATAGACAGAAAACAAAATAAATGTCTGATCAGATATTTGGAAACTTTTCTCTTTTTCAAGTGGCAGCAACAATGTTAGAAATACAGTTTAATTTTAAATCATGGGAAAATAGGATGCAATGAGGAGTAAACTCATATGTAAGTTTACTCTTCAGATTTACAGGGAGCACAGAGAACATGAATCTGACAGTAGAAAACTCGAGCAGCTGCATCAGAAGTATTTGCTTGCAGAAGCTGCCAAGGATGACCTTCAGCGGAGTCTACAGGTGACAGAAAAGAAACTGAAACAACTGGAAATGAAGTAAGTGATGTTACAGATGTTTACAGAAGGAGGAAGAGAAAGCAATGGTAACCACTTCAGACTATTTAAACTGTTCAATGTGTGTTGTTAGGGCTTTGTCAAATCCTTTTATTCAGTAACAAACATAGTATCAAGATACCATAACTGTGAAACTAAGATTGATTTTATCAATTCCATCTTCATAATAAAGTTCTTTGCTGATTTGTGGATAGCTCCCAGTCTATATCTTTCATTCTCTGGTTCAGGAGTTCTTCAGTTGCAGCCAAACTTTCCTTCTCTTTTAGCTCTGAGGAAGAGAAATCTCGTTGGCAGGAAGTTATCTGTAAATTGCAAAGCACTCTGGATTCAGAAAGAGAAAAGAGTTCCTTTGTCAGTGAACAAAGACTAAAACTTCAGCAGGAGAATGAACAATTGCAAAATGAAATGGAGGGTTTGAGAAAAGTGGCAGTAGAGGCCCAACAAAGAGCTAAAATAAAGGTATGGTTTGGGGTTTTTTTGTTCTTTGGGTTTTTTTGTTTTTTTTTTTTTGTAATGTAAGGCTAATATTTGCTTAGTAAGGCAGCAGTTCTAAGAAAAAAGCATAAAATGTTTAAACTAAGATTGAGAGTTTCAGTGATGCTTCCTGGTTGCTGCTGAAAGGTAGTTTTATTATTGCATTGTGTGTTCTCAGAATCCATGGGGAAACTCAATCTCTGCTAATTAAATTGTATTTTAATGTGTATTAAATTCTCCTTGATCAGAAGACCCCAAATGTTCTTTGCTTTAAATAAGATGAATAGATTAAATAATGCAATTCCCAGTCTTTGTTTATTTATTGTATCTAATGTGTCAGAAATCTTTGTCTGTCTGACTTTCTGCCCAGAGTGTTCCTCTACTTGTGTGTCCACCATGTTGTCAGGGCAGTGTGTAACTAATAAATAATTTATCAGTGGCTCTTATTTTCTGGACAGAGGAAATTGTTCTCTCTGCTTAGCTGCAAACAAGAGTATTAGCTGCAAGCTGGTTTGTTCTTTTTGAACATGTTCCATTAAATGCCCCTGAGTAGGCTGCAGATGGGATAAGGAATCAGTAGTAACGTCAACAGATTCAGGGTACCTGTGGCTTCTGGAGGGAGGAACAGCTTTCATCCTTGATGTGCTTTCTGAACATGCAAAGCTGGTACTTTCCCCTCTGCAGTGTAAAGATACCAAATAAAGGGATCTGAGGATCTGGAGCAATGAAGACAACCCCAGTAAGCAGTTTTACAAGGTGTGAGTGGGGACCAGCTCAAATCTGGCTTCCACGTTGCACTACAAGATAAAGAAAGCTGTGAAATTGAACAGGGACTCTTGTACAAGTCCAGAACCCTTTGCTTAAACAAAGGATGAGAATCTTGTAACAGAGAGGTGGTGGATATGAAGCACAGAAAGCATACACTAAATCTTTGTCTGTCTCATTTTTAATCGGGCAGGCTTCCATTATAGTCACAGATCAGATTCGCTGCTTGATTTAATTTCCCTCTGATGTACAAAGGATTGCAGATACAGTTATGAAAGTCCTAAAACATTTAGCTAGATGAAAAAGAATCACCTTTTTTCTGTGGAGGAAACACAAGGGGAAAAGAATAAAGATTACTTACAAAAATAAGCATACACATCTCATTATCCTTTATTGTCAGTTGTCCTATTTGCTTAAATTGGCTTTGGGAACACGTATCTCTGAGTATATAATTAGAAGTTTAATTACTGTATGTTACACACTTCCAACAAATGTTTATAAATTTAACTCAGGCATTGTAAAACAAATGGAAAAAAAAGGTAAAGAGCGAGAGATTTGATTGTGCAGGATTTGTGGGGTTTTTTTAGATAAGCACAATGGAGCATGAGCTTGCAGTGAAAGAACATGGGTATGAAGCTCGACTCAGGGAGATGGAGGACACCAGTCACAAGTCTACTACTGAGCTCAGACGTCTCTTGGTAGCTCAGCAAAAAGCAACAAACAGGTGGAAAGAAGAAACAAAAAACCTCACTGAAACTACAGAAGCCAGGATCAGTAAGCTGAAGTAAGTGCCGTTTTGTTCTCCTTCTGCAAAGTGTGGTTCAGATACTATTTGGGGTGTGGCAGTAGATCTGTGGTGAAAAACCATGAAGAGCAAACCATCCAGACTCAAAGATGTGCTTGCAGCAAAACAAACAGTGATATAAACAGAACCTGTGATGCTCTCTGTGAAGTCAGCACTGAAGTAAAGCTTTCACTGTTTCATTTTCTTGTAGATAATGTGGGAGGTTTTATAATGACAGAAAGTAAATAGAATATATTACTTTTGATTTTTCTCTGTCAAGATACAGCACACTCAATTTAGACAATTTTAACTTTGGATTATGAGAACTTCTGTACCTCATCAGAAAAGCCATAACATCAGTTGTGAAGTGAATCTCCAGACTTCTAAAATAAACTGGACAAAAACCTCTTGAAATGTATATCTAACGTGCTCTTCTGAACAGTTGCTGTTATAAATGAAGATAAAAATGGGTTGTGTGTTTCTCCTAAGAAAAAAATGGTATAAACTTTACTTTTCTCTTAATTCATCCATATTTCTAAGCTCATGCTTGTATTTTGCAGTGTAGAATATAAGAATATTTTTTAGTTTTGCAAGTTTCCCCTATGCTTTATTTCATTTCTAGGCTCAGGAAATGCTGTTCAGTTAGCTCAAGTAGGCTATTAATTTGAGATTAAATTAGCCTGGTATTTTTATAGAACTGTAGAGTAGTTTATGTCCTCAAGATCTCCTCTTCTTCAAAACTGGTTAAAAATTGGAGGAGGTTGACACACTGGTCCACAATAATTGCTGAAATAGGAAGCCTTATTTCATAAGTCTAATTTCTTTAAAATTAAAGTAGTTAGAAAGGAATATAACATTGCATTACCTTTCAGTGGGTTTGAGAACAAAAAATCAGGTTATGCAGCTCTGTTAACTTGATACATTTGAAGCAGCCCTTTAGTCACTTTAAGTGATGCACTCATGTGGTTCTTTGCTCAGACTGTTTTTAGAAATTGCTTTACTATCATGTTAACGTGGAAGCAAAGCTTTTCCCTATTAAAATTGGGAACCAGTGAATTCTACCTTTCATTTCCTTTGGGGTAGTCTTGGGGTTTTTTCATATTTTATTATTAATGTAATGCTTTACATATTCTCAGCTTCAATCATATTTCCAGTATCCCATGCAGTTTCTGTAGTTCCAGTTTCTGAAGCATAGCTTGGCTATCAGAATGCCAGTGGTGTGAGTGGAATTAGAAGCTAGCTCTCTAAACACAAGCCAGGAAAATCTACCTTGCCACTACTGTTAACCTGGATATCCATCTTTGCAGTGAAGGATACGCTTATCTTTGCCTTCCCTAAGCAAACAGTTACAGGAGGCTTTTTACCCTATCTGTTCAGATACAGGCTGGCTTTATTTTCCTTTAAAACATCCAGCATTTTACAAAGGTTATCATTAAACAGTTCTTTAGGAAAGGGAAAAGTCTCTTTCAGAAGACAAGAGTATTGAGCCTGTTTGTGAGACACTGCGAGCTGTGCTGATTCACTGACAGTTTTAGTGGTGTAGCTTCACTGTATGTAATTAGTTAGCTCTTACTGATACTTTTTTAGCATCTTTTGTAAATGCAGTAACTGGAGAAGAAAATTATTTTGCAATCTTTCATGCTAAGGTAAATTTTAACTCTTAAACTTGTAGTTTATTTTCTGTAAATCAAAATACAAAACTTCACAGCTGAGCATCTAAGTTCATCACTAGATCCTGGATGTGGTTCAGCAGATTCCAGTTAAAAGGGGAAAATTGCAGACTTCCAAAATAACTAAAGTTATCTGTGATACAGCTGTTTTCCCTCTAAAAGCTTTACTGTTCAGTGTTAAAAAGTTGTTACAGCAAACCAAGAGATTCAGACCTTATTTATCTGCAGCAAAATGCTGACATAGAAAATACAAGGAAGTCTGCTTTGTGAACTGGGTGAAAAGTGGGTAATAAATCTTGAAAATGTCCCTATTTATGTGACTTCAGTAGACATTTTGGTGCAAGCCCAAAAACTAATCAGTTACTTTATGATATGGTTTTGTGTGTTATGCCTTTTCATTCGGTGTAAGCTAGAAATAGAAGTCTTTATCAGGCATTTGCTCTACCTGGCAAGGAAGCTGGCAATAGAAACAGGAAGGTTGTCATTTAGACTGACATCAAGAATTTGGTGTTAAATTTGTGCAGTGATGCTCTGATATCATGGTGACAAGTAGTCTAACTGAACCTTATCAGTATTATCTGGAAATTTTAAAGCCAGCTTATTTTTCACCTTCTGTGCATTGCCAGACACTCAGCAATGTAGTGCAGAATGCAGTTGGTATGAAAATTAGCTCCGGGATTTACATTGTAGTAGTCATTCAGCACAAAAGTCCTTGCTTTTACTATAAATGTATAATTATCATATTTCTTTTCATCTGTCACAATAACATTTTGAGTGCAAGTACAGAGCAGCAAATAGCTTCTTACTGTGTTGGGAACTAAAATCAAGTTGCTGATCATTTAAAAAGCAGAATAATTTTGCAGCAAATGCATTTATCGGGGAAATTTCATTAAGAACACAAAATAAGACTGATACTGGTAATGGATTAATTAATCTGTTGTTAATTAAATGCTGTGTTTGGAAGGTCTCTTGAGGCTAATGCAGGAAATGTTCTCACCAAGCCTCGTGGTGGGGTCCAAGAGAACAGAGGATCCATGTAAATACGTGAGCAAATGCAGAGGATGTGTTGGTGCCATGTAGCAGAATTTAATTTTTTAACAAAAATACAGTTTTTAACAAGAATCATTACTCTTGCAGCATGCTAATGTGTTTTATAGCTGAGTGTTTTTTTAGGAAGTTACAAACTTCCTAACCAAGTCCTATCCATGTGCATGGGGGAAGCATTTTAGATTGCATTCCGCCAGGAGGTTGCTGTTAGTGCAGCTCCCATAAACACTGACTCAGTGTCCCATTTGTTAGTGTAGGTGTTTCCCATTCCTTTGCCTGAAAGTCATGTTGGTTTTCCAGTTCTGTCCTCATTGCTTTCATTTTCCATGTGAAGGTGTCTGAAGCATTTTGGCTTCTTTATTAAACTTACCAGCAGCAGCTGCTAACTTTTCCACATTCCATGCTGCTCATCTGTCATGTTCTAAGTCTGCAGGGTTTTGTTGGTGAGGTGTAATCTATATGCACAAAGGAAGCATTAAATAATTCTAAGGAATGAAGCAACATCAGTGAATGTTAGGGGGTTTTTGATCTGAAAAAAAATTAAGTACATTTTGCAAACTGTAATGGTAGAGCATATAATGTAAAAAACATAAGAATCTAGTAGATCAGTGGAAAAACCTTTAGGTAGAAGTGTTGATAAGTAAATTGATAATTCCAAGCTTCATTGAAAATTATTCTGTGCTTTTCTGGACCTGTGGATTTCATTCAAGTTAAACATGTAACTGTTGCTGATAAAACTGAACTTGGAATTCAGAACCAGTGCTGAAACAGGAGGCAATGCACTGAATACTTGCAGATTAAGTTACATTTACATTTTCTTTATACAAATGTATTACAGTCTTCATTTATGAGAAAAGCTTTCTTCCCTCTGAGCATCTTGAGATGCTGCATGCATCTTAAGGAGAACTTATTGGTAATAGATCTCATCTTCACCTTGCAGAAGGGCAAGGAGCCAGTTTTGCTTCACACTCCTTGTGCCAATCAACCCTGAAGGTAACTAAGGAGATCAGTGCTCCTTGTGACACGGGTCATCATTCCAAATACAAACTTTGCTCTTGGCAGGATGGCCAACAACTCACTGCCAAGTTTATGCCCTTTGTTCCCACAGTGTCTGCTCTGGCAGAGTCAGAAACCAAACTGCTCTGTCCCCTGATTGCATCCATGTTAAATGTACTTTGAGTTCTAATAGTATGTACTGAAGTGAACTTAGACAGCAAATGTTTACAATTATAAAATAGTAGTAAAATAGTATAAAGTGAGTGTTCACTGTAAAAAGTTGTAAAAAAGGTGATCTTTCATATTCTTTATAGGGGGTTAATTTGAAAACAGAAGTATAGAAATTTTATAAAACTGTCAAACTTCTTTCATAACTCAAAAAGAGCTTTTAAGTCTTGGTGAATAATTTACGTATTTCATGTTAATTACTCTGATTCTTGAGTTACTAATTGATTCTTTCCCCCTCCTCCTGTTTATGTGGAATGTTGGCCAAGTAATCTAAATAACCAAATCAGATTTAATGTTGAAAAAGCTGTTTTGATCTCCAGTGTCTCTTCTCCACAAATGAGTGTTGAATTTGGTAAGAACTAGAAGCAATCGATGTTGCAGTTATTGCTGATCTGCAGGGTGTAGAGCTTTCAATTGTAAAGCTTTAGGCTCTCAGTTTGAATTTCCCAAAAATTTAAGGTGCCTTTGACAGCTCTGGTGAAAAAATCGGTGTCAAGTGCTTTTTACTTTTCTTGTCTTCATTTGAAATAATTTACGTTTGAAAGAGGGTGAGGAAAGCATGCACAAGTTTTTAAAGGCTCTTGCTTTCATTGAAGCACTGTAATCCAGAAGAACGGTTCCTCTGGCCACATATGGGGGAAGAGACTGGCTGAGACTGCTCTTGTTACCTTACAGCATCACTGTAAAGCTCTGTAGTTCTTCAGACTTCAGCTGAGAAGAATAAATGACAGTGCATAGGAAGTGGAAACAGCAATACCAAAGGAATGTTTAGGAAATTTGTAAATTGGAAGGAAATAAACTTCAGTAACAACAGAACAGAGGGTAGAATGGGAAGGATTGAAAGAGACAGTTCTGACAGCAGAATTTAGGCAAAACCAGGGTAACTCAGTCTGCCAGCATCTGCTCAAATAAAATGAAGTGGCAGACTGTATGCAAGTTTTAAAAATAAAGGGCAGATGATTGCTTTGTTCTGCAAAGCCCACCTTTACAAGTCTGATTAATGCACAAATACAAAAGATGGTTAATACCATCTCATTGGCATATCAGTATTTTTTGTAGACTTTCATGTCCTTACCCTGAGAATGAAAAGTTGGGGTAAATAGAGAATTTTGCAGGTAAGCAAATAAACCCTTGCCAGTCTTTGCACCAGTGGCCAACACCAAGGGCTTATTTTTATTGAATGTGATTCTGGTTGGAACAGGGAACAGAATAAGATTTACTTGGATAAACAGAGTTTTCTATTGAATCAAAAGACTGAATCATCACAGAATGCCCTTCAGTGGACTAGATCTGGACAACTGCAAGCAGGGAAAAAGGTCAATCCTCTAACTTGAAAACCTGACAGGAAATTGACAGTTCTCTCAGCTTTGCCATGGATATTGCTTTGGCATGTCAGACACATGGATGATTGCTCAGTTTAGGTACTGTTTAGCTTGAATAGGGGTAGAAATAGGTGTACACAGGTCTGTTCTTCTACAAAACAGTGCATGAAATAATTTATAAACATTGGCTTAAACTATAAAGGGGGACAAGTTTGCTTCCATGAAACATTGCATTTGAGGAGCTTTAAAATCTGAACTCTAATTACAGAAGTAATAAAATGCAGTAACAATACACAGTGTGAACAAACTAATAAGTTAATAATCCTATTCAGCTGCCATTATTGTCTAGCAGCAAGATAAAACTTTTGGGAGGGGAAAAATAAAAAAAAAACTACTTGCAGCATAAACCCATTTATTTGAGTAACTATACAGAATAGCTTTATTTCCTTAATAGTTACTTGTATTATAATTGTCAGTACCTAACAAAAGGGAATCCTTGCCATATTGTTTTTATATTTAAAGACTTTGCTTAGCTAAAGGCATCTGACTGCAGCTATTTTGGGTGTCTTTGTTCCAGTTTTTGCCTCTGACACATTTCTTTGTCATAGTTAGAGTCCCTGACTCATCGGTAAGCATGTGTAGGGTTTGGAGTTCTCTGTTTTTATCTTTTCTGTGATTTAAAATAGTCTGCCTCTGAGGAATGACCTTTTTTGGTGGCAATATATGAAGTGTTGGCCATGAATGCTTTCTCCTTTTCCCTGCATCCTGAAGAGTACATGGAGTGAGTTGCATGGCATCTTGAGATGAAGAAGTTGCCTCGTTTTCTGAAACATTATTCTTGGCTGCACTTGTGCAATGTTTGGCAGCCATAGCTGCTTATTTTAAGATGTTCATTAAAGAAAAAAAAAAAAAATTTCCAGGATGAGAGACAGCTGCAGGTACTGGCAGTATAGAAAATTCGCAATTACTAAGAGTAACTGAAGCATATTATAGTATAATTCAACCAAAAAAACAGCTGGCACGTGCTATATTTGTCATGAGAGCTTTGCAGAAAGTACTTGCTGCAGCTGGCGGATTTATCACCCGTCTGCTGAAATGCTGGAAGCTCACCTTTTGTTTCCTACTCACTTAGCAAAGACAGTGTGCAGTGGGGGCTGATGTAATTATCCAGCAGTTGGGATTATTGCTCAGTTCTAATATTGAGAACTCATAAGTTGTATTTGGGGGAGGGTTAACACTCAGATTGAATCAATTGTCTAGCTCAATAGCCATCACATTTCCTTATGCTTACAAGGTTAAACTGTTTCCTTTTAAATATGTGTTCAGTGTGATCTCATTATAAAAATAATTTCTTGATCACAGCTGTGTATGAGCCTGTAAACTCTGTTTATGGTGTCTGTGCTGCTAAGCATGCTAATTCCATACCTCAGCACAAGCACAGGAGACCGGGTCCTTTCAGTAACTGGGAATTTTTACGGCACCTAAAATTGGTCTCCTATATTGAAAATGCCTCATTTGATGCTTAGTACTAAAATACAGAGGGCAAATTACAAAAATAGTGTTGCATACTAACATACTGTCTTGATCCTGCAATCTTAATTCTTACTTTATATAAGAGTGTTCACATGTGATAACAGGTATAACCTAGGTGTGATTTTAACTGTTTAACAGCATTGAAATATCTGCCTAAGTGCTCTCATTTCTGTGAAAGTTCAAAGTTGTTGAACTGTTTTTGTGATACCTGCCTGGGGCTGGTGAAAGAGGTTAAAAAGATGGGTTGAGAACAGGTGAGTGGAAACTCCTCACCAGATGTAGTGGTGACCTGATGTTACACATGCATTGCAACCTTGTATTTCAAGTACCATGTATCAGTTTTGAAACTTTTATGAAGTACTAAGTTTAAAAGTTTATAAAAGCAAATTATTGTTGAGAACCAAGTGTCATCATTAAAATAGCAGAGTTTAAGGTGAAGATCTGAGGTTAAAGTATCTGCTACCTTACCTCCATTCCCTCAAAAATAAAGGCTTTAGCTTCCCTTGCAGTGCATGCAGTCTCAGCAACAAGTAGAGCATTTAAGGTGAGGTGGTAGAGACGGGTCAGAGGTTACAGCAGCTCACTTAGGTTGCATCTTTCCCTGGCCAAAATTACTGGAGTTGTGTCTTCAGTCATCCTTCTTCTTGTGCTGATAGAAGGCAATAACTGTTTCCTTTAGGCACTAGCTCAGAGATTGTCATAATCCAGATGTTTTTTTGTCTTCAATACTGTGTAAATTGGGGATCACTAAAACTCATTCAGTATAAAAGTGAAAAGACTGCTGTTGAAGTAGTTGGTATTTTCCTTTTCCTCACAATGTTTCACATTGTTGTCTGTCTCACAAGTATAGAATGATTTATTTTTAGGTACTTCAAAGCACCTTTAAAAACGCCTACATTGAGGTCTGGTTATGGAACACTAATTAGAATGTTAATCTCAATATTGAACTTACTGTGCAAAACACAACTTATATTTATTGCATACTAGATAGCATGCCTCCAAAATAAGATTCAATAAACAGGAAAAAAAAACCCTGTAAAATGTCAAGTGCTCTTGACAAAGTCTTGCTGATTCTAACAAATACATCTTGTTCCTCTGCCATTACAGTTTTGAATGCACAGCATGAAGAAGTGCTGTGTGGTGCTTTTGAAATGGGTGTTTTAAGAATAACCCTGTAATTAAAACCCACCATAAGCCTCCACAATTCATGGAACTATCTATGAAATTACATTCCAATAACTGAAGTACTACTGTTTGCCAATCAGCATCTTTTCTTCTGATTCCCAGAAGTGAGCTGCGTCAACAAAAACTCCGTAGCCAGGAGCTCATTTCCCAGCTGGAAATAGCAAATGAGAAGGTAACTGAGGTAAGATAATGCCTGATGTGACAGCTACTTTCAGTTACAACCTGATGTGCATACACTTAAAGTCTTAGCAGAAACCTATTTAGGTGAGTTATGTTGCTGGTTTAGAGAAAACTAAGGATTTTTGACAGAGATAGTAACAACTGGGAAGCCTCACTGTTTCTTGCTGACTGACATGTTCCAATGGCAGGAAGACAAATGAACTTTACTCTCAAATTACCAAAGTGAAAGGGGAAATCATCTTTCTATCTTTCTAAGTGACTAATCTAGCAATTCTGGACAAATTTCAGGAAATGTTTCTGAACTTACTTCTGCCTGTGAATCCCTGCAAGCCCCAAAACAGGAGCAGGCACACTGGGATTATGGATCATGTGGCACATACAGACACCAAGTTCTCCACGTGCTGTGTGTATGCAGAATTTACATTCTGTGTCTTTATATAAATATAGCTAAAAGCAATATCCATTAAAGATTAAGGGCAGGGTTGTTTTGGAATGTGCATTGTTCAATAATTAATGGCCACTTTAGGAAAGGGCTTTCCTGTCAGCCTTATAAAATCTGTGATAACATCCAGTTCTATCCAGGATAAGTCCTTCTGTCTTGTTTTTTTTTGTAGTGCTGTGTTATTTAGAGGACAAAAATTATATGAGAAGTGAGTAAAGGCTGGTTAAGAAAGGCTTTTTACAGACCCTTTGAAGGGAACAGAGGAAATCTGTAGCAGATTTATCATCCCATTTGTATTATCTACTGTATTCCTCTTTCTTCTGAGCTAAATAGCTAAAACATTTATGTTGTAAGGTTGCGTGGATTAAATAACTTGAATTAAAATGTCAGCCTTAATCCATCTTGCTTCAAGGTGGTGAAATGAGTAAAACTTCCCCTGCAGACTGATTGATTGGAAAAGTCAGATGATGTCACATTTGAGCTGGAAATTCTCTATGATGTGTCAGCAGTTTTGTCCTCAGGCTTTTATTGTAAGGGGAAAACAGTTCCACTTCTGACATTCCTCTTGTGTTAAGCTTCTTTTTGCTACAGAATTAGTGGATTCAGTGAAAAAGAACTTGGCATTGTGATGAGAGATTCTGTTTCCACAGGATGAGACGTTGATGATGGAGTATCGGGAATACATCGACAGGCTTCAGAGGCGGCTGAGCCAGGCAGAACAAAGAGCAGCCACAGCATCCCAACAGGTACCCAGCTCACAAAAAGTGTTATCCAAACACATGGAATATGCAGAAGTACTCACTTTATGTCATTCCTGAGGCAGAGGTGATCACTGATGAGCACTATTACCAACAGGATTTTAACAAGCTTGGATTTTGGACATGTCACCCTCTGACAGGATGTTTATTTGACATCTTAGGTTTGTGTGTAGAAACCAGTTTGATATGAACTAAACCTGCATGGTTGAGGATGTGTGAATGAAGGTGTACAGGCCTTTCCAGCTTTAGAAATGGCAAGTTAGCAAAGATTAAAAAAACCCTTAAATAACTGTAGCTCCTGTTTGCTGGTCTGGAGTGCACCCACTGCAGTTACCATTGGCTGTGTGTTACAGCTGCAGCTCCTGCAGTGGTAAAAATTGTGCAGACAGAGTAGGAAATGCTTGTTTCTTTCCAGGCCGTTGGAGAGATAAAGGAGAGAGAGTGTATCCCTCTCAGTATTCAGTTTTTCCATAGTGTTTAAGCTGTACAACTTGAAGCAAATCCCATGGGGGTTTATACACTGAGTTCATTTTTTTTTTGCCAAGGAAGTTCATTACTCAAATTGGCCTCCTATTAAGTAAAGATGGTCTTTCTGCCTCCTGCTTTTTTTACAGTGATTTAGGAAAACCATTTGCAAATTACAGCTTGTTAATGCAGGTGACCCCATGTGAGCTGCAGAGAGATGATATTTGGCTGACCTAAATTGCTCAGTTAGGACAAATGGCATTTTTTTTCCCAACAGCAGTGAATAAATGGGCATAGCTGCCAAGCTGTCATAACATAAGCTGTGGTTCCTGGCTCTAAATGCTCTCTGTCATGACAAGGTCTATTCAGCTGCTGAAGATTTGCTTTGAAAGACGAATTAATTTTTTTTAGCCTCCTGTTTATTATGTGGATCTGTTTAGCTCTAATGCTTCTAAGATGCTGTCTTCCCATAAAAACCCAAACATCCTTATGTCACATTTCAAGCAATAAACTCATGGCCTTGGTGCCCATAGAGGAAGAGGTCTTGCTGTTCCTGAAAACATTGGTAATTAGCTGTTCCTCGCCAGGCTTTCTCTGGAAGATAACAAAGAGATTTGACATTGTGCAGCCCAAGTGCTGTTGCCAGACTTCAGAACTGCCTTGCCCTTGTGGCAGAGGTTACTGCAGAGGCCTGGCTTCTCCGTAGTGACTTCGGAACTGCTGTGCCAAGCCCCTTCCTTTTTCTCTCCACCCCAAAAAAACAAATACTGGCACTGTCCCTGCTAAAGGTCTCCAGTAGTACTGCAAGAATGTCCTCTCTTCTGAGTCTGGGTCTTTATTCTCTGCTAGGCTGCAGAAGGCTGAATGTTCCCATGTGAATTCCATCAGACTCAGTGATGATTCTCTCTATTCCTAACCTATAGGCTGAGGGCTGCTTTCTGGCCTGTGTTATCTGCCGTCACTGTAAAATTGTATCAAATATAGACTAGAGCTGGACTAGTAGGGAGCCTATAAATTACACTTCTGTTGTGGTCAGTTGAATGACTGTAAATCTTAGCTTATTCTGAAATAATAGTGATCAGTAAGAAGCATAAAAAATACAAGATAATGTTTGCACAAGTTTAAAACATCTATCCTGTAGGTGTCTTTTAGTGTATTCCTGCTACGTATCATCTTGTATTCTCTGGGATCTGAATTAAGACAAAAGCAGTAGTCATCTACAGAGTACATTGTAAATCCTGCTGTTCATCCCAAAGTCACACTGCCTGTGCTTGTTCCCTCTCCTTCATGACACTTTCAGTATGGAAGTTCTACTGTTACTTTGATCCTACAAAGAATTATTACAAAGCTATCATCTGCTTGTGTTTCATTACAGCTCAGTCTGATTACTACACAGAATAAAAAAACTGCTTCCCTGAGGGATCTGGAAAATATTTAAACATGTGTTTTTATCATTCACCATGTTGGGAGTTAAGAGGATTGCTGGAGAAGCTTCATATTGGAGCACTACAGTCAAAAGCACAGCAAGGCTTGTAAAACTTAAATTCTGGTAAGAAAGGGAGTGGCTGAAGATCCTGTCTCTGTATGCACAATAAAGATTGGAAGAAGACTGCAAAATGTTGTCATTCAAGTCCTTTAATGTAGCAGATGAAAAAATCTGACACAGTACTGTGGCACATTCGTGTTTTTTTGGTCTAAAATCTGGTAGCTCCAACTGTAATGAGATTGTGTACAGGGAGCAGGTAACACTTGAAATTCATCTTGGCTGTGCTCATGTGCAGCCAGTATCTTTAATTTTTCCTTATGGTGCAGGTAACTTGGGAACAATTTGAAGATCCTTTGTGAATTACAATTAGACTCATTACAGCATGAGTGCCAAAGAGTTGCTCTTTTGATGGTCAGTGTTTGAGCTGCACAATGCCTCTGTTGCCTTCCAGCGTGAAGAATTCAGTTTGGTTTGGTTTGATGCCCCTAAGGTGCAGGTAATAATGAAAATGCTGCTGTGATTACTCAGTTTATTCCTAAGCTCTGTAATCTTCCTGCAGCTGTGCTTTTAATTCTTAATATTCTTCTTAATATTTCTTCTTAATAAAATAATTTCTTAGTTATTTTACAATTCCTTGCTTTTCTGTTGGTCTGCTCCCTTGGCTTGGATGTATCTGGGGACTTCTATTCTCTTACTTCAATTTGCACAAAAGTGAAGTCATCCAGCCTTTATACCTTTTGAAATAGTGGGTTTCAGTTGTAAAGATGCCAAGATGTGGGAATCCTCATGTATATGGGGTTTTTTTGGTAGTTGAGATATGTCATGGCTATCATTATACAATTACAGCCAAACTCCATTTTCTCTTTTTGCGTATATTACAGGCATTCAGTAGGTGTTTAACTGATTTTTGAAGTGTTCACATCTTGGCCTTAACTTACATAATTGCTTGTCCTTCCACTTAAATGTGAAGAGTGCAGTTCTGGTTTCTAACCTCTCATTCAGCTGCTGGGTAGTGCTTGCCCAGTGCTTGATGGAAGTGTCTCATTTGGATTAATAAACCTGTGTGTCCATGGCAGTGGATCTTCACCATATTTGCATTTTAGAGGATGGAGCCGGGCTGATCCCCCTGTGGAAGCAAGACTTTGGGCTGCCTCCTGAAATCTTGGCTGTTTAGGTAGAGCCTGCAAGATGGATACACCCTTAGAAACAACTCCTGCTTCCTGCAGTGAAAGCCACTAGTTCCTACAGTTGTTGCTTTTTCTTTTTGATAGATGCCTGTATCCACTGCAATCTCTAAATCTCAGTTTTGGTTAAAAGATGTTGAAGATTCTCCAAAACAACATGGATACATTTTTCAGAAGCTCCAAGCAGCTGTTTGGGTGAGATTTTCATCAATCAGCAGAGTGATACAGAGGCAGGCAAGTACCAGGCACCTTGTTTCCATTTGCATAATGCACAGCTGAGATTATGACAGGCCACCTGGAAGATTTTGTGTGAACCATTAATCCCCTTCACTCTTCAAAGGCAGGCTCTGGCTGTGAAGTGAAACCTGGCTGTGGAAGGGGCAGGCACTTCTCAGGATTTGGGTATTTGTTCCTGGAAGCACAGGGCACCTGCATGCTTCCCTGTTAATTATGAGTATATTCATTTCACCTTGGGGTGCAACTCCTATGTGGTGGCTGTTTGCCAGAACAGGAGCTGCAGGGATTGACACAAGCACCTCATGGTGAAGGGAAGGGGCAGGAGAGCAACTCCAGCAGATGACACAGGAAAGGAAAAGGTTTCTGTCCTGGTCTGCCTTGTAGCACCATGAACAGGAATGTGGTGACAAGGAGCTCATCATACACCCACCACCTCCTTTCATTTCCCTGAGGTGGCTAGAGGAGGCTGCTCCCAAATTAGGAGGTCTTTTTTTTTTCCCCAAGATGGATTGCTCAGGGTGTCCTTTCACAGCCTTGCCTTGCTTTTTCTTGCTCAGCACCAAGTCCATTCTGTATTTCTGTATCTGGAGTTTAGAGGAATCCTTATCTCCTGGAAATCCCACTATACAAGAAAGTGTTCTCTCAGTAATTAATGATCCCAGCCAGTTCAGAGTGTGAATGAACTTTCAGCCTGATTATCCCAAAGATCCACAGGTTCAAACCTCATGTTCCTTTTCCAGTGGGACACATACAGACATCTTTTGCAAGGACATCCTCTATCTACAAATGTAAATGGTTTGAGGCAAGCAACATCTCTGTGAGGATACCAAGGGCAAAACCACACAGTGTGCTGTTGATGGGATGGGCACAGCTGTCAGTAACAAAGCAGTCCTGAAAAAACACCTTAAAAATTTACAGAATCTTGCAGCTGCAGTGTGAATGGTGATACCTGTACTAATCCATGAAAGCTGTTCAGACCATTGCAGTGAAGTGTTTTTGTAAGAAACCAAATACAAAATACAGGGGGGTCTAAGCCACTGCTGGCAAGCATACTGCAAAAATGTACAGCATTTATTCACATACAGACAAAAGGCACAATTCTACGGAATATTTTAACAAAAAATACAGGTGTTTCAACTAGGTCTTTAGAAATACTTCAAAAAAGGGAGAAAATAAATACAGGATTGGGCCATGTAATATAAAATAGTCATCTCTACATATCCTTTTTTATTTCTGTTTCTCTTCATGCACCTTTTTTTTAATTAATTTCAGCTGAATGGACACCAAAGCTAGGCACATAGTGAAAAATCTGTACAAGTTTTACAAATGTCATCACAATTGTCTCAAACTTCTGAAATCAAGATTTGTACACGACATGAACCCTTCATTTAGATCTGTGTGAGTTTATAACCTAACAAATGGCATTCCAGGAAACTCTACAGACGTTCAGCTAGCCTACGGTTGGACAGAACACACGGATCATATCAAAGATCTCTTGGTCAGTCAGCACAAGGAAAGGTCACGCTTTGAAACAGAAATCCAGCAAATCCCAGTAAAACACGGGGGGTGGGTTTGTCACGGCAGTACCTGCAACACCTCCTGCTGAGGGCTAAGCACACGGACAAAACTAACCTACAGAGCTGGTCGTACCACAGCCTTTTTTGGTTTGGGGTCAGCTCCACTGGAAACCTCACAAAGCTTTCTGCCCTCAGTGCCAGGGGACAAAGCAGCTAAGGCATTCACTCTGCACAACATAAGTGTTCATGATATAGTGCAAATTAACAAGGTACCTCTGTCCAAAGGGTGTGGGGTTAAAGGTTTACTCATAATCCAAATTTAGGGTATTCCATCTATGGCTTGACAATTCCTGTGTGGTCATGAGCTTCTTTCTTACAGAAAATACCAGTGTCTGTCTGGAGAATGGTGCTGGATGTTGAGTAGAACTTATTGGCCTTTTCTCTGTGTTCTGATTATACTCTGAAGACATCCCAAGAGTGACTGTGTAACCTCAGTCACCAATGCCCTACCTGACTATCACCTCTGTACATCATATATTATTCTTGGGACTTCTTGGGACCAGCAACAGGATTTTGAAAGTGTATCATCTTACATAAAATTCCCCTTCCTCAAAAGGTTAAGACTTCTGAGTTTTAAAACAGGGATGCATTCTGGTGAAATATTTAATTGCTAATGTTAACTTGCATAGCAAGATAGGGTGTTAAGCCTTTTTTATTTTCTGATTGAATCCTCAGTCCTGTGGCAGAGGAATTCTGTGTTGTCAGTGTTCCCTCCTCGGGAGGCAAGGGTCAGGCATTCCAAGGTGAGTGGATGCCATAACAGCAGGCTGGGAGTGGGAAAGGGGAGGAGAAGGAGGTTCTTTATGCCTGTCTCTCTGTTAACGCATCACTGCTACAACTTCTTCTCCAGTACATACCTCTCCTACATCTATGAAAAATTCCAAAATGTACAGGCTCCTAATGCTCCACTGCGATGTGTACACTCTACTCAGTACAAAACAGTATCCTCACAACCTGTTCATATTATTGCTCACAGCTTACTCATTATTGCCACTTGCATTTATTAAAAAAGTACACAGTCAGAATACAAGTTCCCTTTTCCATCAAATCTAATCCATAATAGAACGAAATAGTTTTTTCTTTGCTTGACTGTAAAGAGCTAATCACAATGTATTGCCTTTGTGTTTTACCCTATTTAAAAATATATATTCGTGTCCATTTTTAAAGCAACCTTTTAGTGTCATAAGCCTGACTCTCCCAGTACATATCATTAGTGCATCTGTGGTGGCCTTCGGTAAACCCTCCTGCCTAGTGCCATAGAAAACTTCTGTCTGGAATTGTCATCACACTCCCGAAGGCAGGTGCCTGACTATGGGTGACAGGTTATTCCACGGAGTGCTGAAACCCCCAAACCTGCCCTTTGCTCAGAACTGAGCCATTTGGGAACATCCTTTGTGTCAGTCCCGATCTTTCAAGCCCTGCCTTGTCCCTTCCTCCTCCTCCAGTGCAACATCCTGGCTGTGCCTGGTCATCATTTACATGTAAACTCTGGAGCATAGGGAGGGGTTTGAGCTGCCACCTGTGCTCAAACTGAACACAACAGAACACATTCTGCAAAGAGAGGAGAAAGAGCTTCCCCTGCCCAGGGATGGGGAGCATTTCTAATGGGACTTACCAGTGCAGTGCAGTATGGTCTAACAACCATCTTCCATTCAATACACACGAGTTAAATTAAGAGCTTGTGCTTTTCCAGAAGTCAGGGGAAGGGAGTAAAAGCTTCAGTGCCTTTTAGCTAGAAGGGATGAATACAGCCTGATTCCTCCTACCCTCCCCAGCCCCTTTTAAAAGATTTTTGTGAGTTGTGTGCATCCCAACTCCTGTTTTAGTAGTGATGTCATTTTTCTGCTTACTCAAAAAAGTTGCAAATAAGGGAGATTCAAACTTCTCACAGAAATGGGGAGGGTGAGGGGGTGTGGATGGGGCAGAGGAAAAAAAAAAACAAAACCAAAGAGCTTAAAACAGCTTTAAGTGCATGTAAACATACTTGTACAACTCAGAAAAAATGGGCTTTCAGTTTGTCAGCCTGTAGCTCCAAGAATGCTCCTCTGTCACACCACGGTGGCGTTGGCTTGTAGGCAGTGACTCTAGTGCCCCCATCCCTGTATCCGGTCAGGTCGCCAGGATGCTCCTCCGAATAATGTCCGTCCTCCTGCCAATGCTGCTGCTGGGACTGAGCCTCTGCTGCCTGCACTTCTTCTCAGCCACTTCCGTCTCCGAGTCGCTCATTTCGGCGTCGGGGACGTAGCCATCGTTCTCACTGTCAGGCTTTAACTTGCTTTTCGTCCTGTCCTTGGCTGGAACTCTGCCCACACCCAGGTAGGGGTAGCCAGAGTTCTGGCGGCAGGCCTCCTCCACACTCTCCCCCTGCTGCTGCCTCTCCCCCTTCTTTGGAATTCGGAATCCGCCCCAGTTTTTCCCGGGGCTCGTGGGCGTGGTAGGCACTTTAACTACTGTCTGATTAGAGTTTACTTTGCCCAGACCCCCGTTACATTTAGGCACTATATCCCTCCGAGTGCCAGGCGCTGACCTACCACCGGAGTGGTTCACAGCCCTTTTGTTTTCCAGTTGCCTCTGAGAGAGTTCCGTGGGTCTCAGCGGTTTGTGGTTGTGTTTAGAAGTCTTTTCCTTCAGCTCTGCTTTCACCACCTCGCACTGCGGGCGATTGTCTCTTCTCTTCCTGTGCTCTGGTAGAACGGCGCCGTTTTTCTGCTGCGCCGATACAATCCGCGTCTCAGCAAAGGGCTTGTCAAAATTTAAAAAGCTGCCTGGAGCTGCGCCTCCTTCCCTTGGGCTGGGCTGCCTCAGCAGGGATTTGCTGTCGTTCCCAGACCTGTCTCTTACCCTGTCTCTCTTGTGGGGTTTTTTCAAGGAGTGGGCCAGAGATGTGCCCATCTGCTTCCTGAAGAACGCAGAATGCCATTTCAGGTCCTCAATCTTGGGGGCATTGGGGCCCAGAGACGGGCTGTTGAACAGCACCGTGTTTTCCATGGAAGAGAATGAAGAAGGCACACCTGCATGGAAGCAAACAAAGTTCAAGCCAAGCAATCCCATAGCTGTGTAGATAAATACCAGTTTATCAATGTACCTGTTCTAACTCCGCTCCTTGTGCCTGACGTGTTCACATCAGAAATGGGTATTTGGCTGCCTGTCCTGCATTTTTAGGTCACAACTCTGTGGCTATGTAATGGTTTCACAACATCCTGCTAGTTTGGTTTTATCTTACTCTACTTGTGCCTAATTACACTTGTAGTAAACACAAGTCCTAGCACTCCTCTGTCCACTAAGACAAAGACACTCCTCAGAGACAGAGGCAAAAAGCAACCAGCAAGCCAATCTCACTGATGCCATCTAAAATATGGTTTATTAGTTACTCAATAGTTCAAGGATAATCTGGCCACTGCAGTAATTTTGAAGGTATTAATCTTTCTGAAGAATGAAATGAGAACAAATGAGGCCCTGTTTGTCCTTCACAGCCTCTAAGCAAACCTTGTCCCTGTGCTCTAACATGAGGAAGGGAACACTGAGGCATACCTGAAACTCTTTCTTGTTCCAACTGCTTTGTGTAGCTGTTGAATATCTGTTCCTGAACTTTGCAAACAGATCTCTTGATTTTTTCTCTCCGCGTCACCATGTAAGTGAGGTTACGCACCTGGAAGATAGCAAGGGGATGGGTTTTACAGGAATTGTATTCCCAGGATATTGCCCTATCCGTGCTTTGAATTAATTCAGCTGGAGTACTATATCCCATTTAAACAAATGGTGTACAATTAAAATTTAAACCATTCCAATTTAAACTATTTAAATTTAACCACCTTCAACACAATTCTTAGAGAACAGTCTATTTAACTGACAAATTACCTGCTGAATTGACAGGCAATTTAATTGACAGTTTATTCCATCAGATTTGGAGAACCACAGCACAGAAGTAACTTCTACAAACACTTGAGTCACAGACACACGAAATCTAGGGAAATGTTGGAAATCCTTGAAAGTACTCAGTATTAAATACTTCCCAGATGAGGGAATGATTGAGAAGTACAGGTGGATGATTCTAATGCTCCTCTCTCAGTACAGGGTGGTACCCTGTGAATTACAGTCTTGTGGCCTGATCTGTGTGTGTTTTTGCTTTGTTTTCCTTTTTTAAAATTCAAATTATCTTGAATGCAATGAGTGGGAACAGAGTAGTAAAACGTTAAAAATATTACTAAAATCACATATCCTGTTTGACATCACATTTAGATATGGAAAAGATACACACAGAATAATTTAAGATCCAGGTAACATAGTTACAAACTCTAATTATTTAGCTCATCAAAGAGAAGATGACAAGAAAGCTTGAGCACATGGAGCAGGAATAAAAGATCCCAGGTAACAGCTAGGATCTGGGCCATCTGAACAGCTACAGAAGGGCCATGGGCTGGAGTTGAAACTAGGAGAAAAATCAAAAGAAAAACTACAGCAATTCATTTTAAGAGTAATTAGGCATCAGGATCCTTTACAAAGGATGCAGTACATCCATGAGAACCTGCTGTCCTGATTTAGAAATTAGACCGTATTTTCAAAGAAAGGCTCTGGTTCACCTACAGTTTACTGAGGTAGGACCTCCTGAGCCAGCTTTCATCAATGGCCTACATGAGCCACGTGCTGTAGGGACGTGAAAAACTAATTTCAGTGTTCTTTCTGGCTCTAAGAGCTCTTAACCCAAAAAGAAAAGAACTCAGGATCAGATGAACTTATTGAAAGACCAAACTGATCCTACAGAACTGTTCTTCAAACATCATTTACCTCCCAAACCTACACAGATAGTCCAGGACAACATCATCCTACTCTGGTATGCCAATGAAAAACAGATCTGCTGCAAAACAAGCTAAGTTTCATCATCCTTTTCACTGGGTGAAAGGAGCATGGAAAGTCCTTAAAGGCTGAAAAGGCTTCAGCTGGGGGCTGCAATACAGTCCACAGCCATCAGAGTTAATCAGTAAAAAGGCACAAGCAAAAACACGACAGTCCAGTTGCAGGTGATTGAATGCTACACGCCAAGACCTGCTGGCCCCGTGACTGACCTCTGTGTGCAAAGGGCAATTGCTGTGCTCTGGAGAAATTTAGTGTTAATGGCCTTGCCTGACAGCACAGCTGTGAGCTGAGCTGCAGCTCGGGGTGAGCACAGTTTGGGAACTCAGCAAACTGTGGCCAGCACAGGCAGTGCCAGGGCTTACCCGCTCCAGGTCCTGCCGGAGGTGTGTGAAGAGCTGCAGCCTCCTGAACAGAACATCCTGCTCCCGTTTAGCCAGATTGTCCTCCTCATCCTTCTTTGGGGTAATCAAAGGCTTATTGAAATTGGATTTCCTCTTCAGTTTCCAGTACTGGTAAAGGAATTCCACCGATTCCTCAGGCAGCCGCAGCACTTTGGCCACTTCCAAAGACTCAACAAATGTGTAGAACTCGTCCTCCAGCTGCTGGAGCTTCTGCTTGCGGAGGCTGACCCTGTGGGCCTCATCCTGGTTTTGATCCATGGTGTGGAAAGGGTCCATGTGGGCAGGAAGGGAGGTGTCCTGAATCCCGTTCCTGTTCTCCTGATCTGGGCTTTCACTCAAAGTCTCAGCATCCGCTTTCTTGGTGGAGCTGTGCTTGGGACAGTAGGACTTGAACTTCACCTCGTCGTTCTCTGCCAAGATGGTCTTCATCTCCAAGCCGCGGTCAAACGCACAGGTGACATGAAAGGCTGTTCTGCAGTTTTTCACTGAGCACTAGAGAAAATAAATTACAATTAACCAAATAAATATAAAAGTTAAGAATCCACACTGCCTAAGACTGTTGGAGAAGTCAGGGCTTCTTTGGAAGAAGAACCATGTCATCGTGCTCTGCTTCTAAGCTGCACATACTTCCTTGCTCTCTTTAATTAGGGTTATGACTTCGTGCTTCCAGACCAGGCAAGGATCAAGTGGCCCAGAGGGACAGGAGTGTTTAACCCCTCCTGTAGCGCCACCACACTATTCCATGCAAAAAAAGCCACAAGAGGAACATTCCCACTGACACCAGAGCCACTTGTGTACAGCACCATTACCAAAGTAAAGTGTTCCCCTTTGGAATGTGCCAGCACAAGGGGGAAAATAAGAAACATCGTGGTGGCTCCAGGCCAATCTGAGACTTAATTAAAAGTCTTTCCCAGCACCTGGACCCATGCTATCCAAAAAGCCTCAACCAAAGGGAATTTTTTCCCCCTTTATCCCAATTTTATAATGTCAAATATTAAATCACTGTCAACAATTACTTCATTTCACAGCCTTCACTTCACCTTGGAGAGGAGGAGAACAGGAAATTCAAATGCTGTAATTTTTCTTCCTACTTAGTGAACCCAGCCATCATAGAGTGATGGGCGCTAGTTCAGCTGATTTAGCACTTCATTTCCATTATATCTAATTTCCTTTTGCAAAATGCTATCATACATAGCACCAGCCACCAGCTGAAAGGTTTAAATACATATAAATATGTATATACAAATACACATACATATGTGTTTGGACCCACTCACACCTCTGGTGAACAGGATTTGAAGTGGAAAAGAGCATTAGTGCTCCTAACTAGGAAACAAAACTATGTTTAACCCAAGCCACCGACCCTGAAAGAGCAACACAGTGCACTGGGATGTTTATACAGTGCTTTGTAAAGAAGTCAAATCTTTCTCCCCTCTGGGTTTTCCTGCTCAGGTTGACTCAGCAGCCAGATGGCTTATAAAAGTATGGCAGGGTTTAAACTGCGCAGGTTTCAAATGAGCAGTTTTTAATAAAAGCAGCATATAAAAGGAATTAAAAAATACCAAAGCATCTTTTGCCCTTTCCTCTCCTACTAACAAACAGGCCAAGAGCATCCCAACTGGAACACTGGGAAGTACAGAGAAGTACTTTAGCCATAATTAGCTCTTACTGCAGCTCATATTTTGTTGGGAGAAGAGGGGAAAGCCTGTCTCACCGGGAGGAAATCTGCTGAACCTGGGGGAATATGCAGCCTTGCTTTTCCCAGCTTATTGCAGCTGTTCCCTGACCAGCCTGACACACACTTCCAGCTGCCACTTTCCCTAATTGTTGTGAACATATCAGAATGTGGCCTGGAGAACAGACAAAAACAGCTTCAGCTACGTAACAGCAGCCAAGAGGAAGCGGATGGCTCTGCAAGGAGGGATTATGGTTGCAAATTTATATGCTGTGGACAGATTTATTTTCTCTAGTTAACACTTACTATTTCATACATTCCTCACGTGGAAGTGGACTGTGATAGGTTTCACTGGAACTACTGCTGTGTTGCTGATTTACAGCTCTTCCTGGCAGCCTCAATCAAATAACTTGGGGCAGAGGAGAAAATGGAAATGGATATAAAGTCATTTCAAAGTAGTGTAGGACTTGAGCCATTTTTGTGTCTTAATGCTGGTCTGACCACCATGGATCCTGTAACACCAGGCTAGCCCCAGAAGAAAGAGCTCTACCTCAGCCCCCTTATGAGACTGTCATATCATCCCTCTCTGTCTCCTGAGCTTCCTGAGGATTATTTTGCTGCTGGAAGTGCTCTGAGGATGAGGAGCATCACCACAATGCTAAGCTACATCTTACTGTCTTTTTCTACACAAGCACAACACTGCCCCAAATGGGTCATCTATCCTTACACTCCATCATTATTTATTCTCAAGTAAAGGAGATCAACATCTTCTCTGCGGTCCCAGTGTCTCCTCTTTCAAAAATCTGAGGTTTGGTAATATGTTTTCTCAGTCTTTATAGATTTTTAATTTTTTCTTAAAAGGATTTTTTAACATTTCTGAATGGTTTTCCACTGTAAAGAATCTACAGGTGCTTCCAGCTAACAACCCAAAATAAATAAGCATGTGAAACAACACTGCCCAGTGTAAAATGCTCAGTGCAGATCAGGTCAGTTATGTCCATAGTAACAATGAGCAACACATTTTGCTATCTACTAAAAACTGACAAAAGAAAACACCTGTGGTTATTTGTGTAGTTAAATTACCTGTATAGAAGCTCCAACTTTTTCATTACAAAGGCTGCACACCAGTGCCCACCTACTGCTGGGAATGTGGGAAACTTTTGTGATGGGCTCCATTTTTTCAGGGCTTCCAATGCTCACCTAAGAGAAAAATGGGCAAAAAACTGGAGTGACTATGACACTGTTAACTGAAAAAGGAAACAATTTTATTAAAGAAATCAAATTCCTTGTGTGTTTATGTAACTTAGTGTGTCCCAAATTTCTCAGTTTATCAGGATTTAAATTTTTTTTAAAAAAAGAAACAGTTTCTCACTTTGTGAACAAACCAACCAGTTTCAAGCTGAAGCCCACCAATTTAAGATTATTATACAGGATGAATACTTTGACTATGAGAACCCACAGGACTTCTGTCAGATTCAAATTTTCCTGATTCACCTTTAATGTTCTGTTTACAAAGTGAAATGGTATTTGGTGTCCTTGTTAAATGAGCTTTGCCAGCAGCAGAGGCCTCATTTTCCAAGGCCTAATTCTGATTGACAAAGGGAATTTAATTAGTTTCTTTACAGGTGAAGCATCATTCCCTGCCAGACTTTTTACCTAACCAAGACACTTTTATGCTTCATTTCGAAGTTGAATAATGCTTTAAGGAGGTTTTTTCTCTCCCAGAATCCCAGGACCAGCACCTGTGGAGTCTTTGCTTCTTTTTTGCCAGGGTTGGGATTAAATGTGAGAGACGGTATTTCTTGTTTGACTCAGATGTTTATTAGTTTTTATCTATATTACAGTCTCACAAACAGTGAGTTCCAGCACTTCACTCTAACAGACTAAAAATGGAGCCATATTTCTGTCTCTACAAGGCTTTTAAGTCTAAATTAATTAAGAAATGACACCTAAATTATTTTTACTTTTAACCAAATAACTAATCACTTGAAGTCCACAATGTGGGCTTTTCTGTCCAATTACACAATACCATCCAAACCCATGAAGAAGAAGGTGAAGAAGGATTGGCCTCTGCCCTTAAATGTCCATCTTGCTTTATATATATTACTATATTCTAAAACCTTAAACTCTAAGTTTTCCACCATGTGATATTACACACTTCTATTCAAACTCCACACTCATAATCCCAGTTCCATCATTCCATTTTGGAAGCCTTCTCCACGGCCTCAGGTCAAATGCAGTGTTCTCTTGGGGGTCAGTGCCTGTCAGCACAGAAAGTCTACAATTCTCAGCAGCCAGGGTTCCAAGCAGCAAGCAGCACCCACCTCTGGAATCCAGAGAGCACAGCTGACGTGCACCCACTTGGTGCCGCTCCGGGTGGGCTTCATGGCGCCGCCCTTCTTGGGGCACAGCAGACACTTGGGCCGGACGCCCAGTGCGCAGGTCCGGCACAGCCAGCTGCCCTCGGGCACCTTCAGGATCCCATAGCACGCCTGTGTCCCCACGGGCAGCGGGGGCAAAGAGAGCAGAGCAAACACCACAGTGTTTCTTTGATTACATACAGCCTCGCCCAACTCTCCAAGTTATTTTTACTCAGAGGGAAAAGTGCAGGATAGCAAATAATTAAGAGCACGTTTTTCAGAAGACTGCATCTTTACGGAGCCCTCTATCCCAATTACTATCAGCTCTAATGCACTTAAGTTGCAGGCTTGATGTGGTTAGAGAAACCCTACAGGTCTGAAAATACCAGCTTTGCTCTGTGTATCTTGTGGGATAGTCATTTGTACTTAGAGCTGTCACAGGCCTAGTCCTTTATCATTAGTACAAAAGCAGTTAAGTAACACATGCCAGAAAATGTGTTTCCTGCTCACCAGACAAGTTTTTCCAAACACTGAATGACAATAGAAACTTGTTAAAGCTGGGAAGGAAGGACAGGCTGATGGGAAGGCACCTGCCAGCGAAGGAAGCATCCATGGAAACAGATAGGCTAAAACTGTATCTCTCTTCTTTTGTGTTAAGAAAACTTCTGAACTACCACAGAAAGGTGTCACACAGTAGTGCTTCCTTAGCACAGCTCTCTGGAATAAACCCGACCTGTGTTCCTACTGATTGCCCTTTTGGAAAAGTTTCTGTTACCACCTAGCACCCTGCTGCTGCCATACCTGGTGCACACAAATATTGCATTTGTCACAGAACACCATTTCATTGCCATCCTCTCCGTCTGGAGACTGACAGACGTCACAGACAACATCTTCATCGTATTCAATCCCTAGCCCTTCCTCCGTCTCGATGGCGTGGTTCATGTTATCGTAGCAGCGCTGCTCAAACTCCTCCATCACCCTTTCCATGGTGTACTCATCCAGCTCCAGCATCCCTGCAAAAGAGGAGTTGTTCACATAGTTGAAGGAAAGAGTGATAACCATCACCACAAACAGCTCCCTCTTCTTTCTTAACAGCTGAGTAGACACAGCCAATTCCAACATAGACACATTTCATTCCTAGACAATCGTGCCTGTTCCAGCATAAAGCAGGGAAACTGTAAAAAAAATGGCAAAGTTGTCTTGTAAGTGTACTAAACTAACAAAAGTGGAGTGTCCAAATCTTTCAAATTCTAGAAAAAACTTTCCAAGACTGATTCTGGCTTCCTGGTCTTGTTCTCATTTTTCCTTCTGGGACAGCACCATCTATGGCTTGTGCTCCAATTTTGCCACTCAAAGATGCTGACTCTTTGATGAAAGATTTGAAAGTATTTTGAACCAAAAGAGATGGAGCAGAGGGAGAAAATCAGTGACAAAATCTGCTATGATACTTGGAGGGAATCTGCAGTTTCTAACAACAGTTGTTGGTTTATCACAAGTTCCAGCCCAACAGGATGCAATCCCAACTGAGGTCTTATCAGACCCTACAACAATAAATTAATTGGTTTTAAAAAGTGAAAAACTGTAATAAATGCAACATCAAATCTGAGACAATAACTAAATGCAATATCTAATGTCAAATTTGCTCTTTTCCAACAGCATCCATCAGAAAATTATTCCTGACACAGCTACAGACCCATTATGTTGTGGTATATTATAATTCAGAATTGTTTTGAAATTGAAAGGCCTCCTTTCTCAGGTAATTCCCCCAGTTTATATCCTGGGCATGACCTTTTATCATTTAGAATATCCCTTTGGTGAGTTTGGGTCACATGTCCTGACTATACTCCCTCCCAGTTTCTTTTGCTCGCTTCCTCCCTGACAGAGCATGAAACAAAAAAGGAAAGAACAAGGGGAAAAAAGCCCCTGACTTAGGATAACCACAGACTTCAAAATATCAGTGTGTTATCAACACCATTCTCACTACAAATCCAAACCACAGCACTTGTAATAGCTACTGAGAAGAAATTAGCTCTATCCTAGTTGAAACCCAGGACCAAGAGGAGATGGCCATCTCAGGATGGATGTTTCAACAAGAAAACTCTCAGCTCTCCTGCGAAAAACTGAGCCAAAAATTCCACAAAACAAAGAATAAAAAAACCTCTCTAGCTCCTCCAGATCAGAAGAGAAACACTCCACAAAAGTACTTCCAGCTTCCCTTACTGACAGGTCAATCCTTGCAGCAGGGATCAATGCATTCCATGCAACCCAAACTGAACAGCTGAAAAGTAGCAAGAGGGAACATCCAAAATACAGCTGATGAAAGGATTTTGCCCTGCAACCCAGAACTGCTGCACCAGCAAAGCAGATGATGGCAGGTTTTACACCAGCTTGCAACTGAATTCTATCTGCTCTCACTTTGTAAGTGGCCCTTAGAGATGTGACTGACTGCCTGTGCGTTTGCAAGGGTCACAGAAAGGGGAGCAGGGGCTGCAGCTCCTGTTCAGATGTTCACAGTCATTCTTTTACAGAACCACTGCATGTTCTCAGTACCTGAAGCACTCCTACAGAGATCAAAGAAAAAACAGGGAACTCATGGCCCCAGGGACACCATAAGAAGTGCTCCAGGTGCAGATCAGGAAGTAGCTCACTTTTCAAATGCCCATTTGTAGTACCTGTAGTGTGCAGTGTCTGACCAAGCACCTATGTACATGTTTCAAGACTGCCAGCATGCTGCCTGGTACTGACAGAAGCATTTCCTTCCCTCTGCATGCAGCAAAACTGAGTGGGTAACGATTTAGAGCAAACAAACTACAAGAAATTATACCAAAACATAAGATCCAACAAATTCTAGCTGTTCACTGTGCCATGTGCAGCATGTACTTTTAAAGGTTATGCTGGTGTAGCAGAATGGGACTCCCTGCAGAGGTACAAATCTGCCCCTCTTGTGCTGCTCACAACCCACTATAGGAGCCCTTGTGTGGTTTTGGCAAAAAACAGATAGACTGGATAGAAGGATACCAAATGAACAACAAAAAGTACATTTTTCCCTTAAGGAAAGCCAAGGGAACTTGCTGCTGCTGTTCTCCTGAAGATAACTGGAAAGGTAACCTAAACTCTGGAATCATAAAGTGAAATCCTCTAAGCCCAACACTAAACCTGAGCAGGGCTGATGTGAGATCTGGAAAAAAGGCCTGGATAAGAGACCAGGCCAAGACATCATTTGTTTCTTTCATGTGTTGGTTTAAAAAGGAGAAACAGAGTTATAAATGGTCATTTTGTGGTTTACCAGTTCTTCATTCATGCCAGCTATGGGCTACAGCCAGGTAAAACATGTTTGACTAAACTGCAGCCCAAAGCAGGGAACTGCCACAGTGCCAAAACAAAAACCAAAGGTGTTCACCAACATGTCCAAAACCCCTTCCATCTGGCACAGCATTTTCCCGCAGCCAATCAATGTGGCAGAAGTTCTGTGCTGATTTACATCCTATTCACTTCCACTGAGACCCTCTCCTGAAGCACTCACCTTACCAAGAAAATGTTCCAGTTTGCCCCCCTCCCCTGTCCTTTCCCTCGCACAACCCATTCTGCAGAAAAGCTCCCCTTGTGACAGCTCTTCCTCTTGATTTGGAACTACAGCACACAGTCACAGTGAGGCTTGGGAGCTCCCTCCAATAAATCAGTGCAGGAATTCCTTCCTGTCCCACCCCTTGTACCACTCATCTGGCACAGATTCTCTAAACCTGCCAAACAACTTGTCTTGCCTTCTCTGCACTGAACACCACGAGCTAAAATGATGAGACAGATTTGTGCTGAAGACAAAAATAAATAAATAGGACTACCTGCAGAAACTACCTCAGTGGTCTCTCTGACGTTCCCTTTGAGAACCACGATGGAAAACTGGGAACTTTGTGAGATGGAAAGCAGCAGAGAAAACAACAAAATCTGTGGCCAGATTCTGACCAGATCTAAGCAGATACAACACAGGAGTTATGAAGGCATCTATCTTAGGGCTTAATCACATCAGCTCTGCTCATATGATTATTATCTCCTCATACCTCTACTACTTCTTCCCACTGCTGCTCTCCCTGAAATTATTCTTAAGATTGCCAGCTTTAAAAAGAAAAAGAAAAGGCAACAAATCCCTCATTGCTCACCCATTTCTTTGAATTCTTCATTGGCAAGTTGCAGCCATGCCACGTCCACATCGTTGAGGTCGTAGCGGCACATGCTGTCTGCCAGGGTTCGGATGTCCACGTAGCCCAGCTCCGGCGGCTCCGCGCCCGAGGACACGATGAATTTCCTGGGCCGCGTGAAGGTGACTGCTTTTGTCTCGGACACCACTCTGAAACATACAGGCAGGCATGAGGAGTGCTGAGAGGCTCAGCTCTAGAGAATTCAAAATGTTTTGCTCTAAGTGACTAACAACCACCAGCAGCAGCCACCTAACCATCCCAGCAACCACCTGGCACACTAAGGTGGGCAAACAGCTCCATGCACTTCAGAACTGAAGCACTGTTTGGTGGTATTGTAAGAACTGAATGGTGGTATTGTAAGAACTTGACTAGAGTTAAGAACTTAACTGGAGTTGTCTAGAAATCCAATTCATTGCCAGAATTCTAAATAAAATTAAATATTAGAGGACAGAGCTGTGCTTTCTCTTACCTGAAATTCACACTTGTTTAAAGACAAAGCAGGGACGCTCTGTTTACATAGTGGCTGCCATATATACATGCGTTAAACTATGTTTTAAGACTTTTTTTTTAAATCAATCCATTTAACTAAAATACTAACCACAAGAACATTCAAGGAAAAAAGAAGTATTTCTGTCTGTCTCAGTAGAGGACATTACCCTTTCTCTTAGTCAATAGCACACTCTGAAATTGAGCTTGGATGAAACCTGCTTCACAACACAACCCTGGTCCCTCCAGGAGCAACAGGCCACACTGCCAAATGCCTGCCTCCTGCACTACCACTGGAGGTGATTTTTTTGGGGTGCTAGTGCCACAAGGGAGGAGATTGCACCACCCTGTGTTGCCACAACTCTCTGCTGGGAACAGCCTAAGCCCCACAAGAAGCAGGACAGCAACCACACCCCACTCTATTCTGCCCCCATCCAAGGTCCAACGTGTTAACTCCTAGCAGAAACCCTGATCTGCTGCTGCTGTATTTGCACAAACAGATCTCTGTAAATCCTCTACCTATCTCAGACTTGCACATCCCTCAAGCTTCCCTTCTTCTAGCTTATTTCAGACAATGAGAAATGGTGAGCAAGAGCCAAATGCTGAATTTGGAGCTTCTGAGGTGCTGTGAAAAATACAAATGTGAATGACCTTGCCAGCCTAACTGCACTGCCCAAGCTGTTTCTGGTCATATTGCAAAGACCACTGTGTCTTCACAGAGAATGTACTTTAAACTGGGCACTTCTCTCCAAATCTTCTTTATCATAAATTCCTTCCAGAGTACCTCTTTGTAGAAATTGTAACCTCTGGGCAGCACCCTGCCACAGTAGTGGCACAGAAGAAACAAGCACAGTGAGTCTGACCTCAAACAACTCCCTTTCCTGGCTTTATTTCTGGGCTAGAAAGAAGTTAAAAAAAGGCAACCCTTAGTACACACTGAAAGCCATTGAGCTGAACTGTCATTCTGACCACATGTTTACAGTGAATCTCCACACAGCCTCACTCCTTTCTCGTGCTCCTCTGCCCTCAGCAGTCACTACCTTTTATTCACTGTTATGTTCCTTACTAGCACCAGCTCCTTGTACAGCCTTGGCTCCTATCCTACACCAGCTATGAGCTGTCTATTGTTTATTCCCCTTCCCTCCCAAAGTAAGGCTCAGAGCAGTTCCTGTACTCCAGCAGCACCAGGGCAGGGCTCTCCAAGGGTTTTGTGAGGGCGAGGACAATAATCAGGCACCAATGAGCCCTCTGACCAGCAGGTGCTCAGGAGGACTACACAAGACAGCTCAGCAGAAAACAAGGAGTGGTGCCTGCTGTGCCAATACCTCCAGCTGTGGTGCCTTCTTTCCTTGTCTCTTACCATCTTAAATCTGGAGCAACATCTCTGTTGGCCTTTGGCAGAGAAGAGCTCTCTCCTAAGTGAGTACCTGGACCTGCTATAGCCACCAAAGCACCTCTGTGACAGACACAGAGCAGGGATCCCCTGGGAGGTTTTTCCTCTGCCCAAGTCCCCAGGTATGTGGCCCTCCCACAGCCTTGGGAGATGCTGAACAGAGGAATCAGTGAGGAGCAGGCAATGTGAGTGCACATGTACTGGGGGTGTGTGTGCCTCTGCAGGGACTGGGAGTGTGGAACACCCCTGTTGCAGTCAGTGTGGAACAGGGAGAAGGTATGTCCCCATCTCCTACACTGCAGAGCAGAGAGCAAAATGCCAGGTTGTCCTTGGAGCTCCAGGTCCAATCCTTTAGAAGAAGGGGGGACAGGATTTCCCTGATGTGCAGGTTAGCCCCTCCTAGTGGGGCACTCTGCAGGTGGCTGCACAGAACAAAAACAACACTAACAAACCTTCCTGAGGCCCCCTTAATCCAAGGCTAAAGCTGACAGATACAGACCTTACAAGAAGCAGTCAGTGTTCTATCATCACAAAATTTTTGCTCTGTAGCAAGGATTGAGCTGCTGTGGTCCCACCAGCACTGGTGGGTCCTTTGGTAATGCCTTATGGGCCAGCCTGGACTGACTCTAAGAGATCTAGAATGATTAAATGGCAAAAATCCTTGCTCTTATTTTCTCCAACCCCTACTAGGCATAAAATGGGCTGCAGCACACTGCTGCCCTTACAACTGCAGTGTTTAATTTGAAACAGGAAATAGTATCTATGTGTAACAAACATGGCAAGGAAAATAAGGGATTTTTGGATAAGACCTAGAAAATCTCACATTATTTAGTTACGTGAACATCTGGAGGGTTCTTAAAACAGTTGAAATGTTGTACAATCAATTTCTTAGGTTAATAAAAGAAATCACAAAAAAAATCCCTATGAAAACAAAATAAATGCTGTGTTTTCTCTAGCCCTTAAGCCTGGTTTGTCCAACTGTTCCTTGGAAAGAGCCTATGGCTTGGAAATAAACACAGGGAACACCAGAGAAGGGCTCTTCCAGCAATGGTAAGTGAGCTCAAGTCTGCTTTAAAAATAGCAGCTTATTTTAAAGGTTCTGTTACCACACTCCCTTGCCAGAAACAGTTCTCTGACATTTGTGTTTGACATGGGCAGAACAGGCCTGACTCTTGACCTCTCTGACCATTCCAAAAGGCAAGGCAGGCTGCTCTTCATCTCTGAGAACCAAGACCTTCCTAGCTGGGCACTGTGCAATAAAGTTCAGGAAGCCAAGGCAATGTAGACAAAAGCTGCTAGCACAAACGTGTGTATTTGTTCCCATTCCTCCAAATTATACCTGGCTACTGGTTCTGGGATGGTCCCTGGGCTAACTGGCACCTGAACTCCCTTTTCCCACTCCTGCCTCCATGGATCTGCCAGCACATAGTATTCATCAGGGTTCAGCTGGAAGGAGTCATGTAACTTCATGGCAGTGATCAGGTCCGTTCTGAACACCTGCAAAGAGAGTGACCAAGAGAGAAAAATAGAGACACTGACATTTGATATCGACACTCTACCATTCACAGCTTCAGGGTAACCATGGAGCACAGTGGGGAACAAGGTCACTGTACCACCAGTGCACTAGCCCAGCCCACTGCAGAACAGGGATTAGCTTCATGGCAGGGAAAGGGGAGGCTGAAGGCACAAATACTGATAGGATGCCTTCCACCTAACTGCACTACAGGTCCTGGAGCTCTCCTGCACTGGAGACTTGCTCTAAAAGGTGTTACCCACTTTCACCTCCATATTGGCCGCAATAAAAGCTGCAGGAGCTCTGAGTTGTAAAACAGCAGCACAAGGAAGATTCATTTTTGCTCCCCAGGCTTTTTTAATTTTTTTTTTTTTTAATTATTGGAGCTCTGACTCATACCAAGACATTCTAGAAATTCCCTGTGGTAGAAATCAAGGCGTGACTCCACCATGACCAGCAGCAAGAGGAAATTCTAAGAAGATGACTCTTTGTGCAAGTACTTATAAAAATAACCCAAAAGATAAAAAAATAAGGCCCAAACTGGAATTCTGCTGGCAGCTCCCCCTTCAGTACAGGTATTTATTCAGTCACCTACAGACACCTCTGTGTCACAGTTGTAATTTTCCTTTGCCTTTGCAAAGGCATCCAGCTCTAAAGCCAGCAGGATGTTTGGCAACCTGTGGGCTAGCAGCCATGAACAAGTAGCCATGCTGTCTTCAACAAGCCACAGAATGAAATAAAAAAGGGATTCACTCCCATGGCAGGCCTGCTGTGGCAGCTTCAGCCTGTTGGCATTACAGAAAGCCGAGTGCTGCTATCACAGGCATCCCAACTACAAGCCTGCACTTATTGACACAAGTTCCAGCCCTTCCCACCCCCTCCTCTCTCCAAAAGGCAAGGCCTTCCTCACCTCCACAACACTAATTTCTAACTACTCCATGCCTCATTCAAAGGAAAGGGTTAAAAAGCAACCAGGTGACAGAAGATTAGCACCACCAGGACAAGAAGACAACAGGTAGAGCTTTCTGCAGACTTCTCAGTCAGTGGTGGTCAGAACCAACATTCACAGAGCCCCACACTGCAGCTACATCAGAAAAAACTCTAGATTTTCAGGGCAGTGCTCCTAGACTCCCATATGAGGCTGCTAAGGGGGCAAAGTGACCCATCCTCCCAGCCCCAAACCAATGGCCATGCTGTCACCTCAGGCCCAGCCTGCTGCTGCGTGTGGCTGAGGCAGAACCAGATGTGCACAGAGAGCTACCCAGGCAGCCACTTCCATCATCCACTACCCACACACCTGAAAAGCCCGGATTTTTGGGAAGTATTTTAGTGTATCTGATGGCCAATTACACTTCTGAGAATATTTTCAAGTGTGATTTTCCTTGCCACACTGCACATCTCAAAACCCCTCCTATCTCCTGACACACATGTACTGTCCCACTTCTGTCTACGTATGTTTCTGTTTCTACTCTGGTTTTGTCATTAAAATAGCATACAATCATGACATTTTTCTTAACACTTGTCTTCAAGTGTTCAGAAAAAAAGCCAACATTAAAAAGTAAAGAAACTATTGCCATATGAAGAACGGGGTGAATGCTGGTAATGAAATATAATGAAATGTTTAAAACAATTAAATTACAAATCCTGTGAGGCTTCAATCAAGAAATGAAAAGTAAGCCACAAAGTAAATGGGCTCACAAAACAAACAAGCACAGCTGGCCAGGGGAATCTGCATTTTTAAGTGATTTGACTTAAAGCAATCAAAAGTCAAATTAAAAGGATACTAAAAATATAAAATGGGGCACAAACCTTGCTCAATCTCAGAGCCAAAATAACTCAGTGTCTGGATAAATTTGTCACAAAACTCCCTCAGAAGCAAAGCTAATGCAGCACCTGACAGCCAAGAAACTCCTTCCCAGGCCAGTGGCCCCATGACACCATTCTTTCTGCTCTAGGTGCTGATGCAATCAGAGTGCCTGGAGGAAAGCAGAGCTTACAGAAGTGCTGGCTCTCAGAAGCACTGAACACTTCAAAGCTAAAGGGTGAAACCCTGGCCACGCTGAAGTCAGTGGGAATTTTGCCACCAAGTTCAATGAGCCCAGGATTTCACCCGGGAAGTTTCCGAGTGTCGCTTTCCTGCCAGTGCACTTCTGCTGCTGCGGTGAGCAGGGACAACACAGGGGGGGAAAGGCTGTGGAGCAGAGCTAAAGGGAAGCACAAGAGAAGTTCATCCAGACTGAGAAAACATGAGAGAACAGCACAAAACTGCAAAGATTCTGACAGCAAAAGCAAGGTAAGGGAGAGAAGAAAACAGAAGCACACAAAAAAACCAACAGCAAGACTCCTAATTATCTCAGATGATTTCTTGATAGCCTTTCACGAGGTGGTTCTCAAAAGCAGGTATAAGGGGCTACTTCTAAGGGATGCACAAAAGGTAACTAAGGAAAACAAGCTCATTGATAACAAGAATAAATTCACCAGGGATCTCCACATGGGAAAAAAAAAAAAAGGTCTTTAATAGCCAACAATCAAAGGAGTTTGGAAACCACCAGTATTAGGCATAGTTCACACTGAACAATGAATGGCATTCTCCTTGTGAAAACTCTTCTCTGAGACTTAGGTACACTGTCATTAGCGAGATTAATAAAGCAGTTTTTCCTCAACACCACTCACTAATGTGTAAGGAATACATGTCCTGGGCAAGTACAATAAATGAGAAATTCCATCTCCCAGAGCTAACCCTTTCTTTGCAGCTTCTACAAAGTCTGCAGTGTAGTATTTTACCTGAAGACAGGAAGATTCAGCAGGAACATTTCCAAAGAAATGGATCACATTTTGTGTGATACTAACAGCTGATCCAACCTGGAAAGTTCAAAGATTTTTATCTCCCCTGATAGCATTTTTTCAAAGCACTAGATGAGACAGGACTGTCAGGAAGTAGATTTCTAGTTTGACAAGCACTTTAGCAAAGATCACACACACCGAGTCGCAGTACAAACTATGAAATAAATGCACCTAATGTAAATTTCCACTGTTCACAAATCAAGCTGCAAATAAACCCCGATGCCTAAAATAGCTCAAGAAAGACTCTGCAGCTATGCTGAATGGGTGTCAGACTACAACAAAATTCACAGATAGAAGCTGGTGCTGGCAGTAGCTGTGCCAACAGCTGAACTCTCTGATCATCAGGGGAGGGGGGAGAGGGGAAGAAGGGGTGAGGGAGGGGAGGTATGTGCCAGCCAAAATGTAGGGGAAAAAATTAAAAAAAAAAAGTAAATCAGAAAAAAAAATCCATTACCAGAGAACATGTATGTATATATTGTGTTTACAGGTACTTTGAGAGATGTAACAAAATGCAAGTCAAATTCCAGAAATACCTCAGAAGGTTTCCGGTCCTCATCTCTGGAACATGAAGTCCTGCGACGTTGAGATCTGGAATGCTGGGACCAGGTAGACAGACCTAGGATACAGAAATGATAATTTGCAGGCTTCTGTGACAAACCCCCAGGAAACTCTTTCAAAATGAACCAGAAAATAAAAGCCACTAAATCCTAAATTTCTGTGATCACTCTCCAGGGTCTGTTTTGTTTCTCATTTCCCAACTGATGTGTGCCTGTACTGGCTGCCCTGCACTTACCTGCCTTCCACCCAGCATTCCAAAAAAGCCACTTCATAACATCCTTCCCCCTGAGCATCAATAAATGACTTCCTGCAGATTAATAACTGACCAGGAGCTCTGCCAATAGCTTGGCATGTACTCTTTGAAGCTAATGTCCTAGATACCTACACTGGTTACCTGATTTCTGCTGGCACAAGCTTCTACAAAAAGAAGCATGCTGCCACACACACAGAGCAGAGCCCACAGAAAAAGCTGTTGTTTCTTCTCCCAAGCAAATCTAGTGTGGCTGTATGATTTTTGTCTGCATAATTATTCACTACATTCCAAACAAATTATACCTTTTTGCCTTGAAACTGTTTGACAGAGTCTCTGTCAGCTTTCAGAAATATTGTAACAGGAGGAAAGGAAAAAGAGAAAGAATCTGCACTCCTTTGACAAGATAGAGCTTTGACACGAGAATACATTACACCTGTGCAAATCAACTAAGTTCAACACAGTTAAGATTTACAGGTACAGCAGGTATTTTCCACTGTCAACTACACGGCAGCAATGAAAAAAAAAGCCAATAAATCTTTCTGGGTTGCAGAGATGAAGGACTTGTACTAGGTCTATCTGACAGGGAAGCTAAGACCTATGTCATTAACTCAAAATTTGCAGATCTGGATGTTATTTGAAGCAAACTGATGCAAAGTCCTTCCCACACTGCTCATTCCTTCACTGTCTGTGCACAAACATGGTAGGAGTAAAAAGGGTAAGGCTACAGTCTGTAAGAGAAGCACCACCTCACACCAGCCTACAGAAAACTCTCAAGGATCCTCTCAAAAAAGCCCTGTTCAAAAGCACAGGATGGGATAAGTTCTCTATTAAAAATAAAAAATAATTTTAGATGTGAAGTAACTGTCCAAGGCTTTCACTGGAAAGATTTGACTGAATTCATTAGGTTTTAGTTATCTGTTTGTCTTCTCTTTTCAGTTAGTGATCCATTAAGAAATCTGCCCCAGTAAAACCCCTCTGGAACACAGCAATGAATAACAGAAATTACACAGAATATGGATAATGCTCAAAACTGAAGCAATGTTCCCAGCAAATAGCTAAAAATCTTATCTCCTGAGGTAAGAATACAGAGAGGATAATTTTAAGTAAATGTTAGTGTTTTAATATAAAACATGGTGGAGTTATCAGCACTCTTTCTTCCTTTTTTCCTTTCATAGAAAGAAGGAAGAAAAATAGTGACTGACTGCCATTTATTAGTCTGTGAGAAAAGCCAGACTCCCGAGATCATTTAACTAGTATTCAATTTAAACTTTCCCTTGAAAACTGAAGAAGAAACACAAGCAGGAATACAAACTTCTTGTGAGGATCCTATCAGACCATCCCCAAACTCTACTTAAAGTCAGAAGGGAATAAGTAAAATCCCTCACAAAAACTGTGAGATATACAGCTAAAATGCATGACCAAAAAAAATCCAGATTTATTTCCTGTAATGCAGTTATGTAAATATTAACATTTTAACACTCAGACACATGTGATTTCTTTAATCAACAGCCTCCCTAGAAGACACAGACCACATACAAACCCACACAGATTACTATTCAGTTCTCATGGGTTCTGATATTTTTCATTGGCAAGACATTAATATCTGACCAACTAGCTGCCACTGAGGTGTTCAGCAAGTTAAACCACTGCACCAGCAAGTCAGCACCTGGAAATTTCCAATTCTTTTGTGGATCTGAGTGGTTTTTTACACTGTTGGACCTGGGAGAGAAAGCCTGCTCACAAGAGAAAGAATTAAGAAAAGCTGTATTGGCAAGGTGTGTTTGATTCAAGTTTCTGTGAGAGATGAGCTCGTGAGTCTGGAGGCTTTAACACAGCTGTTCCCAAGTAAGGCAGGCATCTGGCAAAATTAGTGTAGTGACAGTGTGATGTACTTCTGGGTCTTTACCAGTGTCCTTTACCCCAGCTCTGATGACAACTTATAAACTGAATTTAAAAAGGGTATGGGCAGCTTTTTCCAGGTCCCTCTTATGCCACAATGAAGCTACAAAGGTGAGGAGTAAGACAATCCCTGCCATATCACCCATCTCTATTACCTCACTGTGTCATCTTACACATCAGAACAAGTGTCTTAAATGCACACTTCTTTGTCCATGTACACAAGGGTTTGCTCGCTGGATTAATTAACTGTTCCATGTTTCACAGAAGGGTAATTCTTATCATCAAAACTAAGGAGCTACAGGAGCTTCACTTTAAATGATTTTTTAAGTGCTATATGAAAGCACACTGTAAAAATTCCATGCCTAAGAGACAAGTCAAATACAGCCAGCCTTCCTCAGGTTTTTTTTTTTCCAAGCCAACCACCTTGCTACACTGAATAAGGAAAGAAAGTTTCTCAGTTTTGTAGCAGCCTCTTCCATGCACACGAGGCTGGTGAACTCACAGTGGAAACACTGTTACTGAAGAGGCTGTTGGGTTTTTCTGAGCAGCGTAAACTACATAATACTAGGAGAAAACTGGAAGAATTCCTCATGGGACTGAGGTTTTACTACACACTGCAGCTAGCAGATGACCTTTGGCAAGGGCTTCACGTCAATAGGGGAAACATTTACTCACTGAATAAACAAAGCCAGACTATAAGCCTTGAATTCAGATTCAAACCAAACACTACTGCTTAGACAAGAAAGTAAGAAATTGAAAGAGCCAGCCAAATGACAGCAAAATATCCAGCCCATAACACTATTGGATCTAGCTACTTTTGAAATACCAAACAAGAGTTTCAATTCTGCTTCCATCAAAGCTAATGGCAAAACATCACTGTCTTCACCAGTGCCAGCCCAAGCCACTGAATTTCCCAAAGCCCTCATTAATAAACCATCCACCCACTCTGCCTACACCAATAAAAGTGCAGGAGGAAAATTAAGGCTGTTATTTGTCTATTAAACATCCTTTCCATATTTTCACAATCCAGAAAAGAGACCTCACTGAAAGCAGAAATTCACAGCCCATTACACCTACTTCAGTGGTTAATGATCTGATTTGTATATCTGAGTGCATGAAGAACCATCCCTGGATTATACAGAAGGCAGAATCTACTCTGGTCAAAACAAAACACAGGATTCAAAACAGCTCTTCTGTATTATAATAAGCACAGTTGAGTTGTTTCAGGAAGATTCCAGACACTTCGCCAAAATAATTCTCTTTCATTAAGCATACAGAATCACTGTGTTCCTCAAGTTTTATGAGTACTATCCCTAGTCCCAAACTGGATTAGGATCACCAAGACTAGAAAAACAACTAGAGACCAAGACAAGAGTTAAACTCTGTTATGGTAAAATAATTTTTTTTTTTTTTTAAACATCATAAGGCAAGTCTGAATCACTGGGATTTGGATGATATAAAAGTTCTGTAAGATACCATTATATACCTCATGGGAAGAATGAGTTTCACAACAGATGGAAAAACAGTGAGATGTTAAGAGAGCCCATGCTACCATAAGCCATATAAGAAACAGTAAATATGAAAAATACACAACTCCAAGGCATGAAGCCAAATATAACATCCAAAACATGCATTTCCATCATTGTTAAGACATCAGAGATAAAAGGTATCTTATTAAGTGTTACAGGATCAAGGCAAGTCTAGGATGAATGCAGTAGCCTGCTGAGCATCATCACTCTGGGAGAGAGACCAAGATCATTTGGATTCTTTTACAGTTCAGATTCTTTCAGATGACCAAGGTGTTTGCGTGTTTTAAAAGGATTCATCACTGAGAATAATGGGAGAGGGATCATACTCCTATTACCTGCTCTTAGTTTTCCTTTTGCATTTATCTACTTAAAGACAAAAACCAAAAAAGAATCCCAAACCACAAAAAAGGTGTAATCCTCAGCAAGGGAGACAGAGTTCTAACACACCACTGGTGCTGCAAAGGACTTCTCAAACTCAAATAGGATTTTTTTCTGTTCCCCAAGGCTGCTATGAACACTCACACTGTAAATACAGTGTTCTTATAATATCGCCACAGGGTGTATGTAGCACACACACCTCCTGATAATAAAAGAAAGCAATCAAGGAGTGTGCATTCTTTTTCCCCACTTGTGAAGAACACACGCTTCCCAAAAGGAAAAACTTAATCAATTTTAACTGCATCATTTTATTAAATGATCTGTCAAGAATACGTTTTCATCCCCAAAAAAAAAAAAAAAAAATCCAATCAAAACAGAAAATTGCTTGGAACAAATAAAACAATTCAAACCCTCAGGGAATTCTACCCCACAGCTAATACACTGCTCAGCATGAGCAGAGAAGTCTCAGCTATTAGGTATCATGCACAAGGCTGTTGTAAAGCCACCTGTTTAAGGCACCCAGCTGTGTCCCTGGAGAACTACCTGCTGCTACAAGCCTCTGAACACTTCAAAGCCTCGGATCGCTGTGAGCACTTCTCCCACGGTAAATACACTGCCTCTACCCTGCTACAGCAGGCAGCACAACAGAGCAAAGCAGCTCTGACACAGATCCATGTCTGCCTGTCACTTCTGCTTAGCACCAGGCTTTCAAGATGCCTGTGCTGCTCTGCAGCTCACTCTGAGACCAACGAGGTGCTGCTGCCAACACTGTCACAAAGATCTACAGCCCGAGGAGAAAACAGAGGTGCTCAATCTCTCCATTTAGTGCCTGGCCCACAACTCCTTACAGGAGGATCTCCGTGCCACTTAGAAATATCTCCACGCTTGGACTCAAATTCCAGCACAAAACAAACAGAAGCAAACTATTCTGTGGGCAGTTTCCACTACGTCAGGTACAGAAAGAGCTGGCTGGGCAGAAGTCTTCAGCCTTATCACAGAGAAAGCAGCACGTAAACAAACACAACCTAGGACACCATTTCACAAAGCCAAATTTCCTTTCTCACTTTCCTGTTGCTGGAGGGCTTGCCCATCTATCTTCCTTATCTTTATAGTATATTATAATACAATAATCTCATTCAAGATCAAAACAGAAGAAGCAATAACCTTTTATCTGTTGTCAACAGCAATGCTGCATGAAATTTACTATCAGTTGACGACTCCCCAGTTGCAGCTGCTGAACAATGTGTCGATCCATGCAATCTCTGCAGTGCTTTACAACACCACAGCACAAGTGCTCAGTCTCTGACACACATAATGAACCATCCCTGCAGCTCCCTGCCACAGCACTTTAACACAAGTTGCCACCTGTCATCCCTTTCCTCAGTAGCACGTATTTGAGTTTTATCATCTCACAGAACACCACATAACCACGCACAGGCACATGGCACTCTTATAACAGTCAGGAGTTCCTAGACCTCATCTTGTTTTTCAGCAAAAGACCCAAGTGCTACTCAAGCCCCAGACCAACTCCCATGGTAGCCATGTTTTATCATAGCAGTTTTAACTCAAGTTTACCACAGGTTATCAAAGTCAATTTGAGCACCTCCCATTCACAGGCTGATAAATGATGTTGTCAAGGCTTTAAAGTCCAGTGGACTTAGGTGTACTCAATCTAGCAGTCTTGTAAAGAAAAATGAATGTGCCTCTCCAAAAATGAATCATGGTATCACAGAATGTGCTGAGCTGGAAGGGAACCATCAGGATCATGGAGTCCAGCTCCTGGCCCTGCACAGGACCAGTCCCAGGAGTCTCACCATGAGCCTGAGAGCATTGTCCAAACGCTTCATGAACTCTGTCAGGTTGGTGCTGTGACACTGCCCTGGGGAGCCTGTTCCAGTGCCCACCCACCGTCTGGGTGAAGAACCTTTTCCTGATATCCAGCCTAAATCTCCCTGGTTCACTTCATGCCATTTCCTTGAGTCCTGTCCCTGGTCATGAGAGTGAAGAGATCTGTACCTGCCCCTCTGCTTCCCCTCACAAGGATGTTGTAACTGCAATGAGGCCTCCCCTCAGTCTCCTCTTCTTTAGGCTGAACAGACCAAGTGCCCTCAGCCACTCCTCATATGGCTTCTCTTCCAAACCCTCCACCATCCTTGTGGCCCTTCTTTGGATGGCTTCTCATGGCTTAATGTCATTTTTATACTGTGGCACCCCAAACTGCCCCCAGCACTGGAGGTGAGGCCGCCCCAGTGCAGAGCAGAGCAGGACAATCCCCTCCCTTGCCCAGCTGGCCATGCTGGGCCTGATGCCCCCAGGACAGGGTTGCCCTTCTGGCTGCCAGGGCACTGCTGACTCTCATTCAACTTTCCCTCTACCAGCACTCCCAGAGCCCTTTCCACATCACTGCTTTCCAGCCTCTCATTCCCCAGTCTGTCTGTACATCCAGGGTTGCCCCATCCCAGGTGCAGAATCCAGCACTTGTCCTTACTGTCCTTCATATGGTTGGTGATTGCTCATCTCTCTTATTTGCTGAGGTCTTGCAGGGCCTCTTTGCCCTCAAGGGAGTTGACAGCGCCTCCCAATGAAGTGTCCTTGGCACATTTATTTAGTATTCCTTCCAGTTCCATGTCCAGGCCATTTAGGAAGACACTGAAGAGCACAGGGTGAGGATGGAGCCCTGCAGAGCCTGGACACCAGTTGATGTCACCCCATTCCCTATAATCCTTTGTGCCTGACCCATGAGCCAGTGGCTCACCCATCACGTAACAGTTATCCAGTTGTGTGTTGGACATCTTGTCCAGAAGGATCTTATGAGAGACAGTATCCAAAAGCTTTGCTCAAGTCCAAAAAGATTGCATTTACTGGCTTTCCTAGATCAACTATGTAGGTCACCCTGTTGTAGAAGAATTCAACAAGCAGGAGTTTCCCCTCATGAAGCTGTGCTGGCTGTGACCAACACTGGTTGTGTTATCCTACAGCTGTTTTTCAATACCACCCCAAATAATCTTTTACATGATTTTACCATGATTAAATTAATCTTTTCCATGATTAGGCATTGAAGTGACACTGACAGAACTGTAGTCTCCGGGATGCTCCTCTCGCACTTCTTGAAATTGTGACAACGTTCGCCAGCTTCCAGTCAGATGGGATGTCTCAGGATTCCTGAAACTGCTCAAAAATCATCAAGAAATGTTTTTCAGTGACATCAGCTAGAATCCTTGAGGATTCTGTGATGAATCCCATCAGGCCCTATGGATTTGTAGGGATCCAGCTGCAGCAACAGATCCTGCACAAGTTCAGAGTCAACTGGGAGTTGATGATTCTCACTGTCGTGATCCTCCAGCTCAGGGCACTGAGACCCCCTTGGTCCATCATCAGCATTGAAGACAGGGGCAAAGAATGCATTAAGCACCTCTGCCTTGTCCATGTCCATGTCCATGTTTGTGAGGTGCCCATCCTCATCCTGTAACAGGCTGATGCTATTTCAATACTGCCTTTTGCCATTAATGTATTTAATAAAACTCTTCATTGTCCCTCACATTTCTGGCCACCTTCAACTCCAAGTGAGCTTTGGCCATATGAATTTCTCCCTATAGTGGCAAGCAGCATCTCTGTATTCTTCCCATGTCACTTGATCTCGTTGTCCTCAGAACGCACCTTCCTTTTTCACCTTACATCCAAGAGGATATCCCTGTTCAGCCCAGCCAGTCTTCTGCCTTGCCTGCTTGACTTGCAATGTTTAGGAATTGCCTGCTCCTGTGCCCTTAGGAGGCAGTGTTTAAAAATTGACATGCACTGATGGACCCCAGCACCTGCAAAAATATTTTCCATGGGGACTTTACTTACTAATTCCTTGAGCAGCTTTGTGGCCTGTTCTCCTTGTGTCCAGAGCTGTGGTTTTCCTGGCACTTTTCCTCCTGTCAATTCTTTTTTGCTGTCAAATGATGGTGATCATTATGGGAAGTCCCTTCCTCAGATGTGATGCCCTATCAGCCAAGATAAGCCTTTCAAATCACACTTCCAGATTGCTCCAGCAACTTCACCACAAGCCACTCTGCCCCACTCTGAGATTAACCTTCAGGTAAGATGCTCGTTCTTTCCATCTGTCATCACTCACCAACCCTTTTCCAAAGGCACATAGTGACCACTACACTTGCTGCTTTGCCCAAATTCTGACCACTGTAACTGCGTTACATTCTGTTGTTCAGTCACCATCCCCTACCTCCTGGCAGGTTCAAATGAAAAACAAAAAAACCCTTCCTTGCTTCCTTTTCACAAAGCTCTGCACATGCAATCACCACTTTTCAGACCAGCAGCGGCTGCAATTCCACAGTAAATGACACACACCCCCAAGGTTATGTACTCAGTAACCTTTGTGAAGGCACCCAGGGATCCATCTCAAACACTACAGGAATCCACTGGGATTCAAAGCCCTTTCTAAATCTAAGATCCTCGTCATTCAGTCAGTGCAATGGATATTGGCAAAATTCGTTTAACTTTAAAATAACATTTGTTTAGCAACGATAGAATAAGGGTCTGCCTAAATTACAGAACTCTATTCCATAATCCATAGGTATTAAATCCTTCATTTCTCAGAACTCACGTGAAACTCTGTAAATCTTGGAGATATTTTTCATCTGCAAGTGTCTTCAGTTCTTCTCTCAGATACTCTGCATGTAGGAGTATGATAAATTGATAACCCCTCCAAGAATAAATGAAAAGGCATCATGGGAGCAAGTAAAGTCTGAATAAAATCATGCTTTGAATTCCTTGCTCATGGAAAACAGTGCACAAACTCACTTTGACACCAAGTGCCTGGATTTCACACAATATCCCTTATACAAATGTCCACGAGTTTCAGACCTTTCTCAAAAACAAGCTGTCCACATGTCAAACCAATTTATGCAAAAAGGAATGCCTTGAAGCTATAAATGGGAACTCCCCCACTGCACAACTTGATCTCACCAGGAAACAGCATATGGAATATTCAGCACAAAACACCTTTGCAGATTTACAGACCAACGAGGCTAACAAGCCTGGTGTCAAACACTGAGCAGAAAAGCTAAAACAGCTTCACTATCTAACACTTAATTAGAGTGAGACCCCCAAATCATAAAGAGAAGGTTTAGCAACAGAGGAGCAAGCTGAAATGCAGTGTAACAAAATTTACTTAAAAACTGTCAAAGCCAGCCACCAGAAAACAGAAGCGTAACGGATTTGAGGTAAACATTACTGATTTCCTTTCTACAGGCTTTGAAGAATGCAGCATGTACATCACAAGGCTTTTATGATGGACCTAGCTAATACGAATGCTCATTATAGTTGCTCTAGTACACTATCTGGAAGGCCACAGAAACAAACAAGCTCTGCCAGGTGACCAAAGAAGAAAAGCTTTCAGGAGCAAAAACTGTCAGGCATTTCCCCAAGCCTCCTCTCTCAACACCATTCCTCTGTATTTAGACAAAAGTTCAAAATCCAGAGCAATGCCTGCAGTCATTTTTCATTCAATTATATTTCACGGGTAAGATGTTCAAAAGTGACCTCTAATTTCAGAAAATGAAATCCCTGAGAACACACTCGGATATCTAGGGACTAACTTCAGAACTGCCAAGCAAAACTGGCACTGACACCTCCTGCCCAGTGCTTCAAATATGCTATTCTGGCTTTGTGTTGAAATGAGGATTTAGAATTTTGATTCTAAAGGGACACAGCTTAGTAGTTAGGTTGAAGTACATGAAATAAATAGTTTTGGGAGCTTAGCTATAGGAAAAGAATCAAGTCTGAGGGCAAAAGACTGATGAGGAAAGCAAGGGTGCTGACTTTAAGCTGCAAGGCTCTAAAATATTGCAAAAAATACATAAACACCCACACAAAAATATCTTACATGAGTCAGTAAATACATGTACATACTCTAGGACTGCAGCCATGTTGTTAAGCTTTCTTCTCTGCTGTATTTCACCCCTAAATGAAAGCCATTCTCCCTTCTTTCATCTCACCAAATGAGAGCACCTTTTCCTCCCTCTGAAGAACTACTGTATCTCCAGAATAATGTATTTTTAGTGCTTGGGTATGAGCTTTGTTTCCTTGTGACTACCAAGGAAACTGATTCAGCTCAGTGATCCAATGAAAAACAACTTTTTTTTTTAATAAATTCTATTATTAGTGGTATTATTACTATTATATTCCAAATATTCAGGATCCTGAGCTCAAGAGAATAAAATGTACATTTTTTTCATGCCAAAATATTTTCCAATTTTTTGCACAAGCCTACATGCTGGAGCCTAGCCCACAAAACCACCATCATTCAGGTTACATTTACTCAGTGACCCTCATGATGAAACTGATATGCCTGATCACAGTCTAGTAAAGCATGGTATGCAAAATCAGCTGCAGAACTGCAGCAGCTGGAGGCACAATCCTCAATTAGGATGAGGGAGAACAAGGCTGAGCCCTAAGCTTAAAGACCATAGAGCTCATAATGATGCAACAAGTCCACTGGAGGGTCAAGAGGCACCACTGACTGAAAGGGAAGCAGGTGTTTGCCAACAGGACTCCAACTCAGTGTTGATTAAAATTTCAAATTTTCAATTAGATTACATCTGTTTGAAGTGCCCAGAATAGTCAAATGTAATTGCTATCAGCCTCTGGAAACTGTGAGAAGGAAAAACAGCTAGTGAAAAACTTGAAACCTTCAATACAGACCATAAAAATCAATAGAAATTTTTATATTTTTCTTGGGGGAGGGGAAACTTGCTTACCCTTCTAAGACTACTGTAAGTACAGTGGATCAGAGATACTACTGGCAAAGTTAGAATACAGAAACAAACACAGTGAAGAGTAATCAGTAATTCTACCAAAAGCAAGAGAGATCCTGTGAAGGTGAAACCTGTAAGGGGACACCCTTGACATTCAAACATAGTTGCAAGGAACCACTGGTATCTCCTGTAACAGGAAAAGAGGAAAGGACCTAAGCTAAGTCAGTCATTCTTTTCAGGGAAGTCTGAATGACAAAAAGCCTTGGAAGTGCTGATCCCACATTAAACTCTGATTAATAACCCTTGATCCTTCTGAATATGTATATAGTAGTAGAATGAATATGCAGGAACCTGTATCTGAATTCAACCAGTAACAACAGGCAAATAAAAACCATAATCAAGGAAAGGACAAGTGTAATGCAAAGGAAGTGGTATATATTTCAAATAATTCTTGAAAATGCTTTTAAAATCTCACTACCTTTGCCATGCAATTTATTCAGTGAAGTTATTTGCAATAACCAGGCTTTAAAATAGACAGATCATAAAAGGGCAAGAGGTTTCCTTTTCTTTTCCAAACTCATTTTCTTCTATCATGACCTATGGAACAGATATTGTGGAAAATATAATTCACTAAGTTGAAAACTCTATTCTAAATAGTCATACATCAAATGACATTACAAACAAACACTGTAATCAGCAACAGGTCAGTCAACTGTATCTATTTCAGAACTTCAATTCCAAGATTAACTGCTTCATATTTTATTTGGTAAAAACTGTTACACAAGGCACATGAAAGGCTTTAAAAAACAGCTAAGAGAGCGAAAATGAAGACTATTATTAATATGAAACACTATTTTATAAAGTTGCTAGAGAATGAAAAAAGGGTGAAGCTAAATTCTAATGGAAGATATGTTTGCTGCTACTTGTTTATCTTACAAATAAAAAGGTCAGTACACTGACCTCAGTTATAATAACCTCAACTAAACTTCTAACCAATAAAAACATGTCTGATTTGTTTGGGGTTTCTTCTTCCAAAATCCCCCAACTGCAGGTAGCTCTCCAAAACCAAGCCAAATTCCTCACTTATAACAGATTTTGTTCAATCCTTATTTGGATTAACTCCTAATAAGCCTGCTAGTTCTTACCTTCTCTAATCCTTTCACCTTTACTACTTCATTTCAGCAACAGTTTGCCCAGGGCTGTTTAAAGAGGCAGCTTTGGCCATACCTGAGCAGATCCCAGACAGCACAAACACACCTAAGAAATGCAGGCAGGTGAAGTAGTCACCTACATGGGGCCACAGTGTACCACAGGGCTAAGTTCTCAGAGTGAAGCTTTCAAAAGCACCTAGGAAACCACCCCAATCATTCTCAGACTGAAATTTTACAAAAAAGCCCAGGTTTGAAGATGTGCATCCAGATAGATCAAATCAAAACCACAAAAACCTCTCTGACAACTGGCTAAGCTGAGTATTGTCAAGTGCAATCTACTTGCTCACTTGGGCAAATAAGACACCTTGGCACATTCTCCAAACTGTATAACTCCCCCCCACCCCTTGTTTTTTCTGCTTAAATGAAAGATTATCAGTCAGTGGAATCCAAACACAAGACAGAGAGAGATAGTACAGTGTGTGCTAGTTACAGCAGTACAGAAACAGTTAAAAACCATAAATACGTTCTGTATCCAAATTAGTGGTTTGCTGAATTCAAACTCTTGTAAGCAATTCCTCAAAGAAATCTTCAAATGCAGTAAAGAACAACTTTTATGCTCTGTTAGTCTTTTCTGCTTAAGCTTGAAGCACTAGACTTTCCCACTGTGTAAAAGGGTGTGAGAAGACCGAAGCAAATTTTAAATCCTTATGCAAACTTCTATGGGCAATATCAGCAGATGTCTCCATGCTCACTCTGTCCTTATAATGATTACATTATGCTGCTTGCCAAGATTTCAAAGACGACCACTGACTTTTTGTGGGACATGAATTTGTAGAGAATTTTTTAAGTTTGATAGAAGGTTTATATAGTATGTATTTGTATATCAAATGGCATTGCAAACAAGCGCTGTAAACAGCAACACATCAGTCAATTGTATCTATTTCAGAATTTCAATTCCAAGATTAACTATTTCATATTTTATTTGGTAAAAGCTCTTGTTTTATCTTATTCACTAAAACCACATGTCAGTTCAACAGGGGGGATCCTGGATCTACTGTCCACCTGTACTCAGAATACCTGAGTTCACAACTAGATCCTTACAACACGCATTGCTACCAGTTCAACCAATGTGCAGAATGCCTCTGGCACATGCAGCACTGCATTAGAACACGTTTTCCCACTTGTAACCTCCTGCACTCTACACCAAAGGAGCACTTACTGCCATTGTCGTCAGAGTCCTCACTGCTGCTAGGAAGCCGATGTCGTTTCATGATCTCCCCGGGAAACAGCAGGCAGCCTGGGAAGCAATGAGACAGCACTTAACCCCAGGTAATAACACACACTCATCAACTCGTGCTTCTGATGGCATGCAAGCATTTACAGCACACAAAGGAAAACAAACAACTCCAACAGCAGCTCAAAGATGAGCAGTGAACCTCTCAAGGGTGCTTAATTAGGCTGTTACCATATGAGCAGGTGAACAACGCTGGAGAGTGGCAATGACAATCCCACCAATGCTTTCCCCCCACCAAAAAACTGTATTTTGTCCTGAGCAGTGTTAAAATCACTAAATATCCGCAGCCAATGTGCTTAACTTCCCCTGCCTATTCTGACACTAGATTCGCAATACAATAACGTTTTTATTGCTTGTGTAAATATTTACTTTGGCTAATATATTTTTGGAGCAATTTTATTCCTGTTTTAAGTGCCAGATTTACGAAATCAGAGATTAAAGTCATCCACTTACACATAAAAAACAAAACATCAGCAGTAGCAAGCCCAGTTTTCCCAGATTAACTAAACATGCATCATCTATGCCCTGGAAAGCACCACCCTCTAAGATGAGAGAGTTACTTCCTCCTGCAGGCACATTTCTAGAGCCATGCCTAACACTAACTGTTCTTTGGGAGTAAGATTATTCAGATGATTATTAAGAGGTTCCTCCAAACTGCCGGATTTCTACCAATACCAAATTCATGGGCACATGCCCATGTGATAAAAGAATCATTTTGGCCTTTTTCTGTGATAAAAAGGCCAAAAATTCCAAATCTTTTTAACTGCTGTTTTCAGGGCGCTGACATTTTCACGAGTATTCCCTGTGGAAAAAAGCCAAATTTTTTAAAAACAAGGAAGCTGTAAATAGCTAGTCAGTATTTACATGTAAAAAGCTATTTAAAAGTGCAAGTTGAAGAGCAGACAAAAACATGACAAGACAAGTCCAGAAAGGCATATCCACCATAAGTTAAACTGACAAGGACTCTAGATGCACATCAAAACCCCTGAGTCTTCACTTATCACAGATCAGTCGTGGTATCAACAAGGTCTGGGCACTCTGCTGGCAGCAAATCCCTCATACCTACCTCTGCACACAGATTTGGATATCAGATACCAAATTATTCCTTTGCTTCTAGCTAAGTGCAGAAAATTTAACCTTATTTCCATGTGAGTTCAGACTTCCTCAAACCCTCTCAACAAAACTCTTTCCATTGGTCCTTCAGTGTAAGAATTAACTGCTTCAACTTTGTTCACTGAGAATACAGTTCATTTTAAGAAATTCAATAATGCCTTCAACTTTTGTAAGACTGATTCCCAAAATAAGGAAACCCAAAAAGCCTAACAAAGCCTGACACTATTTACAGTAGAGCACAAAAATATCTGCTCTTCCAGAAGCAGTTCATATAAAAAGAATTTTATTTTTGAGGGAATTCATTTTGTCACCGCTAGCAAGTAACAGGCACCTGAACCTGAGACTCTATTGTACACTTGCAGAGAACTTAAAAAAACGTTCTAAGAGCATGAGCATTGCAGGACTGCCTCCTTTTTCATATTACACGTGCAAACAGAGTTGGGGGAAGCCTCCCTCCCACAGAGTGACTTTTCAGAGTGGGATTTAATACACCTGCCATTGAAACGTGTGACAGTTTTGAACTGCAAACTTTGTTCACTAAAGAGAAGCTGAATGATTCACCTCACCAAGACCTTTTGTCACCATTTCATAGAGTAAAAGTTCACATACAGTGTCTGATGCCAGAGAATAAAGAATCATCAATGGGAGCCTCTTACGGGGGTAGAAGAATTCTCTCCAAAAATTGCTTTGAAGCAGGCCAGAACTTTGTGTGTATGGGAGATGGAAATGCTGCCAGTGGATAAATACCCATACCAGCCAGGACCATCAAAACTCACTGAATACAGACCTGGTATAAATTTAAGAGATCCAGAGCCAAGTTCCTATATAGTCACTTAGAAAGACAGAAAGGCAATATTCAGATCCAAAACAGGCTAAGACAGAACTGAAAAATCAATTAGTTCTTACAAGGCCAAAACTAGGGGGATGACTATCTATCTGTAAGGTACTTTTTCTATTAGGTCACTTATTAATAACAGCAATGTAAAAGAAGATATTCACTCAGCAAAAATCTCCCATAAACAAAGTAAAGAAAATTTGGAAGAAAATACAGGAAAATTGTCCTGTCTCAGAAGTGTAATTTGTTTATTTCTGGTTCACTTCTTGCTTTCTTTCCCACACAGTCTGAAAAGCACAATACACTGTTAAGCAAAGCAACAGAGTTTATGTACACTAAGATACACCTGTGAACTTGCAACAAACAAGAAAATTTGGAGTTCTGCTCCTTCACATCTTTCTGGACAAGCGCATTTTGACTTGATCTTCTCCTAACATACTTTCTGCAAATTCAAAAAAATAAGGAAAGAGATGGAACCTTCTTGCTCCTACCACATGTCTTTAAAAAACAAACCAAACATCTCCTTTTTGGTTGCTGTTTAAAGGAAAGAGTGGTAATCACACCTCCCAGTTTAAGCACTCTCCAGAGTTTTTCAGGAAATAAGCCAGAGCAGAAGCCACTTTCCTGAGCACAGAGTATTAGATAAGATAGTTTTTAAGTAATTTCCTTGTCCACTCTAGTCAGGCATCTGAAGTTGGCCACACTGAAAACCCTGTGTTCTCAATAGCAACATTAAAAGAAATATCCCATGTGATGAAGCTCCTGGGAGATTGTTTTATAGATCCATGTGGAGGAAAAAAAAATTAAAACTCAGAGATCTCATTTTCCCATCTTTGAACCTAACCTGAGTTTACAGGGAGCTAAATCACAGATGAAAAAACAGCATATGGCTTCTTAGAGCAAGACTCAAACCTCATAAGATTAACCTCCTGGAACTTTAGTCATTAGAAGAACTGCTTTTTTCAGCCTCTAAAATAATTTTAAACTGCTGCCACCAGATGTTTGTATCCATAGACCAGAACACATGTTCTAGAGGTAACACTGGAATAGCTAGTGAGACTTAGAATCATGCAGATTGAAATGCTACTGGTTTCTGTCAGGTGGTGGGTGACTCAAAGTCACACAAGAAACATGTTAAAAAGTGCACATTAAAAACAAACATGGGTTAGGGATAGTGAGGTATAGATGCAGACTGATACTGCAAGTTTTTGCCCTGTTCCAGCAGGCATACGCTATGATCACTATGGCTGTAAGAAAAGAGAATTCCCATGTAAGCACAAAAACAGTAAAACATTCAAGACCAGCTTTAATACCAGGAGTAAAAGCTATGCACCCCAGCCTGCAACACTTGCAGGGCAGGAAGAGTCACCCAGATGACTGAGCTCAATTCCTAAGTGCCTGCAATCATGTAACTGCTGTCCAGCCCAGAAGTTCCCACAAAAATCCACTGCACCCACCCACACCACAGAATGAGCTCCTGAACCCCCTTGCAGAACAAACAGTGCTGTGAAGCAAGGACACAGTCAACCAAGTAGCACTTGTGGGTGAACCCTGGATCTTCTATCAAACATTTCTACACCTGTTTTTCCCAAATTCTGACACCAGCCCCCAAAGGGTGTTTGCCCAACACACTTCACCTGAAGAGAAAGTCCAGCACTTAAAAAGTTGCTGCAGAGTCCAACAACCCTAAGCTGACAAAGGCTGCATCACCAAGCCACACTCTTTATCAGTTTCCAGTGAGTCCTGTGAATTCTTAGTAACTCAGCAACTTTTATATATAAACTTTCAGTTTCATTTCCTCAAAAGACAATTGTTTCTTTTTGTTAAAATCATCCTTTCAGAAATCAGTCAGACCAACACACACCATGCTGATCATGTTTTCTCCTGACATTCCAGTATAACATTTACCAATTCATCTGGGAGGAAGCAAACTGGGCTCAGGCTAATGCCAGCCTTCAGCCAAACACAGCTTTCAAGAAACAGCCACGATTCTGCTGGCAATGATACTCCAATTCCACGGGCAGCAAAGTATCCAAGAGCCACACCACCATGATAAATGGCACCAGTGGGACACAGACCATGCCTTTTTAGTCCTCAGTCACCCTCATATGAGCTGGCCACACCAGGGCAGCACTGGTGAGGCCAAGCACAGCTTAAAACATGCCCTACTATGCTGCTCCAGAGGCTGAAGGTGCTGCTCTGTTTTACAGAAACACGTCACCAGTCACTTTTCCATCCTTTTTAATCGTGTTTGCTCTGGAAGTTAAGCTCTGGGTTTTACTCAATGATTAGATAGAAACTTTAAACATAATGCAACTCTGGACTTTGATGGTGCCTTTGCTCAGATTGTTTTTGAAGGCAAAATTACACCACCTGAAACTGACTTCTGTATTTTGCAGAGCTTGGGAAGCCTTTTCCAAAACATTTGTAAATGCTGTGCAAATAAAATGACTAGACAATAATCCAATATAATCGATGTCAGGCCACACAACAGCATTTGAATTTACATATCCTTGTGGAACTGAGCAACAAACATCTAAATCTACACAAACGACTAGATGCAGGTAGGCATACAGACTTTGTTGTCCACCTCCCAGTATTGGATGACAGATGCAGTGCAATGGGTTAGACTCAGCAACCTGACACAGCACAGCAAATTCACTATTTTTAGCAGTGTTCATTACCATGCTACTCCATCCTTACCTCTCCAAAAGATAAATTACCAATAAAACCCAAAGACCTCACTAGACATTAATGTCAAGACCTTTCCTTTTTTCTCCCACACTGGAGTCCCAGGAGTTGCACTGATAAGAGTGTAAAAAATGCAAAGAGCAGAAATCCAGACACTATCCCAAGAAACTGGGACAACAGCGTGCACACACACACACCCATGTGCCACATACCACATACACAGTTAAGAACCCCACATAGTTCTTCACTTAGTTTGACCTCAAGTAGAGAGGCAATCAAAGAGAAAGATGTAAAGTGTGTCAGTGCTTGTTATGCAAATAGCTAAACAGAACCAGATTGTAAAAAAAAAATATACATGGGAAAATCTACATCCTCAGGTCAAAGGTTTTCCACAGCACAATTCTTACTGAAGTATTTTCAAGGGCTGCATAAACCCCTGGGTAAAAGAGTGTATAATTCAAACTCTGACAGACAATTAACTGTAACCATGTTAACGGGTGTCACTGTAACAAACTGCACTGAACAGCTGCAGAGACAGAATGGGAAGAAAGCAGAGTTATGACAGATGTACACCCTGAAGACAAACTGAAAAACTGGCTTTTCCTGAAAGTAACCCACTAACTGCAATGAAACAAAGACCTAATTATCTCTAGTACACAAGAAATTGCTTCAGAACACCTATTGTACAAATGGAAGTGAAGTGTGACACAGCTTAATAAAATGGATAGAAGATGGAGACATTTGGCCTTTTTTTTAAATAGCTTATTTATAACAGCACCCCTTCTTCACTGACACCTGACATCACGAGAAGCTTTTTTGCTTCTACCCTAGACCTAAAATAAAAAAAAAAACAAAGAAAAATTAAAAAAAAAAAAAAAAAAAAAAAAAAAAAGAAAAAAAAAAAAGAAGCACATCAGAAATAAGCTGTATTACTAAAATCCACCTAAAACTTTAAAATTCCATTATGGAGCACCGTCCACAGTGCAAAGAGTCACAGACCTTAAATCTGCGGGGAAAAAATCCTCAAAGTCTCACGAAACAAAGAAGTACTTGGCAAACAAGGCCAACAGTGTTCTCCACAGGGAATATTTCTACCAAATTCAGCACACCTACTCAAAATTTATCAATACAAGAGAAAAGCACAATTTGGCCAATCAACCCAACACTTCTCAGGAATCCACGTGCTCATTTATGCACCTGTGCAAGCCAGCTCATAATATTAACTTACTACCTGAGCAGCGGCAGCAAATTATTCCCGAACTGTGGGAGTGAGTGAAACTGACCATCCAAAATCTCGAGCTATACATAAACTGGGTTCCAAGAATTAATGCAACCCAACATGCACCCACTGCAGTTCATCTCTTCCACCTAGGAAACGGTACCAGCTTGGTCATCTCCAGCTGAAAACGGGAGCATGAAGCAGCAGTACTAAACACATGGAGAAATCATTTGAGGAAACACTGGAAGTTTGAGGGGTTTTTTTACTAGGTTCTGTGAATTGGGAATGAAACCAGAGAAGCTGGAAGGGAAAACTGCAGCTGTGAGAGGAAAGGGGAGTTTATTATTATTATTATTTTATTTTAAACATATGTATTAAACATAGCTCAAAAGCAGGGAACAAGTGGTATCTGAAGCCAGAGGGAAAATCCTGCCACTAAAACATACAATCCTTGCTGTTTCAACAATATCCCACTGAGTGTGAGAAACCTCTAGAAATAGAATCATTACAACCATATTTTGGCATAACTTTAATGAAGGTTTTAGGTTTGCAAGTGTGGGCAGCTTCTGACTTAGTTAAAAGACAGCACCTGCTTAAAAAGGAAATTATTCCGAATAACAACTAAATCTTTCTCTAAAAAATGGGGCTGGTATAAAAGCATCTTCAGCCTTTGACATTAAAACGTCAACTAAGATGTGTTGCTACATCCTACTGGAATTTCTAATACTTCCACGGCCTGTTTTACTGGGAAGGGGCGGGGAGGATGTGGGCTGACAGATGTCGGGATGCCCCTGCTCTCACCTGCCGGTGAACCTAATAAACTTTCTCAGAATAAGGCGATCAGCTGAGGAGCCAGCCGGAGAGAGCCGGCAGGAGAAGTCGGCCGGCGGCAGGCGCTGCTCGCAGGTGCGCTGAGCCCCGGCCGCCGCGCCGCGCCCACGGCTGCGGGATCGGAGCTACCTCCCCGCAGGCTGAGAGGAGCCGAGGCTTCGGGAGTCACTTCCAAAGCGGCACTCATGCCGACCGTCGGCTCCAACCCGGCCGGGTGCCGCTCAGGGCGGCTCTCCTCCTCCTCCCGCAGCGATCCCATCTCGGCTCCGGCCCCGCACCGCGCCCGCCCAGGGTTCGCGGCAGCGGCGCCGACCCCGGAGCCGCCAGGGCACAGCCGGCTGAGGTCACGGAGCAGCCTCCTGGCCGGGTGCCGCCGGGCTACACCTCCCGCGAGGGGGTGGCACCTTCCCGGCCAGCTGCACGGCCGCCAGCTTCCATGAGAAGCAGCCCAGCTCGCCCCCTCCTTCTCCTCCCTCCTGGCTCCCGCTCCTCCCCGCCGCCGGCCGCACCAATCCGCTCGGCCACGGCTGCAAATCAAACTTGGTGCCCCCGGCTCCGCCGCCACTCGCTCAAAGCGCTGTCACTGCCGAAAACGGCCACGGCACCTTCCCCGCCCGCCCCCGTGGCCACGCTGCCACGGAGGGGGTGGACGGGACGGCGGATCGAGCGGCAGCTCGGAGACGAGCTCATTTGCTCTGTCCGTCTCTCCTCCCACTCCCAGACAGTTCTGGAAACTGTGTTATCACCTCTTGTCACAGGAAACCAACCAGCAGGCGGTGCAAACAAACAAACACCCTTTGCCTCCACCCTTCCCAAAATCATCCTATCGGGAACGAACAGGCGGGCGCGAACGGGAAGGGAAAAGCAAATTAAAATAATTTCCACAAATAAAAACAAAACAACAAAACATCCCCCCCCAAAAAAAGAAAAAAAAAAAAAAAAACACCAAACACCACTAAAATTCTCCTGGGAGCAGGCGACTACGCGAGCCCAGGGCCGGTCAGGGTGGCTTTGTCTAAGAGGAACAAGTGGAATGATGGCTGGAGCCGCACTCACCTCCTCAGGGAGAGCGGCCCGCTACACAGAAATGCCGCAGCCCCGCTCCGTCCCGCTCGCCAGGCACCGGGGCAAGAGCCAAACCGCGGAGCTGCCCAGACCGCCGCCCGAACAAGTTGAGGCGTTCGCCGGCGCTCCCCCCGTGATGTTACGTTCGCGCCCCAACACCACCGGCCGCCTTTCCGCTCTCTCGCCCACAAACTCGGGCCCGGCCACGCGGATTCGCCCCTCGGCCTGCGCCGGGCACCAGCGGCGGGAGGGGGCCGGGCCCCCCCCGCGTCCTGCCCAAGTTCGCTGCGCGCCCCCCGGCCCGCTGCCGCTCCACCTCCCGCAGACGGGGCGGGGGCCGGGCGCGGCGGGGTCGCCGTGCACCTGCCGGCCGCTGCCCCGATGCCGCCCCGCGCCCCGGCGGGGCCGGGCAGCGCCGCACGCATTTCCCCGCCTTTTCCCACTCTCAAACACGTGCACTTCGGGGCTCGGGCAAGTTGTTCTCCAGCAGAAAACACCGCGCACCCGTCTAGGGGGACAGGGCCAGCTCTGACAGCCCAGCGCTCCGCGCCTCCAGCGGAGCGCCCACCGGCGCCCATCAAGCGGGAGGCAGACCAGACCGGCTGCGGCTCTCCTGCTCCGAAAGGCAACTTCTGTTTAATTTCACCGATGAGCAGTTTTTACGCTTTCCAAGCATTTTTTCCACCCCACAAGCCAAATCCAAGTGCGACTGGGGGGTAAAGTGGGGGGAAACAAAGCTGCTCCTGCACACCGAACACCTCCTCTCCCACGCACATCGCTCCCCGCCCGCGGCGAGAGGCGACGGGTCTCGTGGGCATCTGGGTAACACGGTGACACACAGTGGCCATGACTCTCCCCCACCCCCTTCCTACACATCAGTATCCGAGCAAGACTCGCGCTCTGCCATTGCCATCTGGCTACCAAGTTGCTTCAACGCTTCCTACTTTCCTCGGCGGGCGATACCCGGCGCTGCCCCCGCGGCGCAGCCTGCAGCGACGCCTGGGGCGCAGGGCCGGCGGCACGGCGAGGCTCGGCACGGCGCAGAACGGCACGGCACGGCACGGAACACCGGCGGCTCACTTGGCCGCTGCACCTGGGCAGCTGCGCGCTGCCCGCTCGCCCGCAGCGGAACAAAAAGGGCGCCGGCAGCGGCCGGTCGCTCCGGGCGGCAGCGCTGCCTCCCCTCCCGCCTCCGCCCGCCACAGCCCCGCACAAGTTGCTTGTGGGATAGCGGAGCCGCAACTCGGCCGCCTCCCCTCGCCCCGTACCGAGCGGCGCGGCTCTTGGCGCCATGTTAATGACGTACTATCTTATTTCCACTAGGCAGCGACCTTCGGCACGAAACTGCTCTCCCGCCGCCTCCGGAGCGACAAAAAAACCCCATCAAATATGGCTGTGCTGGCGGCTCCGCGGCTGGCGCTGCGGCGGGCACGGTTACCTGCTGGCGGCGGCGCGGCGGCGGCGAGGGCGGGCGGCGCGGCCGGGCTCCCCCTGCGCGGAGGGCTCGGGGCCGCCGCATGAGTTCGGCGCGACGCCGGGCAGCGGGCACGGAGAGCGGCTCGCTGCGCCACACACACACACACACACGCACACTCTCTCTCACACACACAGATTCCCTCTGACTGACGTTTGTACTTGTTATGGAGGAAGGACTCCGTGAATCAAACTCGTTTCTGGGTCACTGCTGCCACAGGGGGGAGCTGCTTTAATCCCCTGCCAAAACTGGAAGGCGAGGGAAGGGGGGAGAAATAATAATAATAATGCAGCGCCGGGGTGGGGAGGCGGCGGCGCGGCCCCGGGGGAGCCGCCGTTAACTCTTGGCGGGCCCGGCCACACCGCGCGGGGCTCCCGCCGCCCCTCGCCGCCGGAGCCCCGGGGGAGCGCGGCCGCCCGGCTCCCGCCGCCTCCCGCTCATGTTCCAGCGGGCTGGAAAATGCAGATGGGAGGCAACGCCGTGCGGCTGGGCAGCTGGGAAATGATACGTGTCTGCACCCGCATCCCGCCCGCGGCACTGCTGGCCTTACCCTGCAACCATTAACGCTTCTCTCCAAAAGATTTAAGCCGATTTCGCAAGCAGAAATTCTAGCGCTGCACTGGCTCCCCGTGCAGAACGCGTGAGTCACTATTTGTCAAGCAGAAAAACTGAGGGTACCAAGAGTTAAACGCTGTGGCCACATGCGTAGCGCATAATTGCCGGGGCAAGAATAAAACTGCACGCTCCCTATTCTCAGCCCCCAGCGTTATCCCTCTGGCTCGTTAACTTTGATACTTCTCAAAGACTAGAAAGAGCCAACACAATCTGCGGTTCAGTTCACATCTCTCTAGCAGGAGAGGAAATTATCTTAAATTGGCACCAAATGACATACTAAACTTCCCATTACCTAAAAAGCATGTTTGAATGCAGATTTCCTTATTTTTCCACATAAATCGCTTTACCTCACGCCATACACCTGTGCTCCCTGAGTGAAGAACTCCCCCTTTTGAGCAGAATTCCTGAGCAGATATAGTCTGAGGTAATAAACACCACAGAGAAGATTCAACATAAGCTCAGACACAGAATTAAGGCGATCTGTGTAAAGTAATCCCCATAGTATGAAAATACAAATTAATGCAGCCTCCACAGCAACATCAGTCTGCCAAAGAATCACACCTTAGTTCAGCAGAAGAATTGGGTCGTTACTCATCCATGCAAACCGAGTCATTTCTTCTGCCATCTCAGCCACCCACCCACCCAATAATGAAACAGTACTTACATTGAATCTGCACATCCTAAAAAGTTGTACTTTACTACAAAAACATCCTCCCCCCTGGAGATATTCTTTCGCTGTGAAAATCAGACAGTCATGGTTTTATTCACAGAACACCCTGAAGCACCTTCAGATTTTTGAGTCTAAGACTTTGATTCCCTTGGTTTTTACTACATGAAAATACAAAAAGGCATGCATTCCCTACTTTTTTCCTGCACTTGCCTTAGCATCCAGACCTGTAAAGATACCTGTTGGCATAGCTTTCTGTACATCAGCAACTTAATTAGGAACATCCATGATGATCCATGCAACACACCCCATCATTGTACCTGATAATTATAATAAACTTACTGACACACCCCTGTCACCTTACCCCTGAACTTCCAGGGCTGTTAATTTTTGATACTGTCTGGAGACTTAGTTGTTCTGTATTTCCTAAACCTCTTGCTGTGCCATGGTATAAATCCCAGAACAGAATAGGGCAGAGTTTTCCCCCTGAGTGGTCTGCAGGCCCCTCAGGAGCTCAGGGACTGCCTTTCATAAGTTCATAAAAAGTAATCATGGTTAGCAAAGCTACTGTCAATTGGCAATTATTATACATGCATTATTATAGATGCATGCACTTCTACTGGATTACTATGATGATGTTTCTTCTAAATATTTTTAAATAATAGTGTCCATTGTAAAAGACTGAAGAATCACAATAAATGCTATTTGTTCCACTTTCCTGAATTCTTTCCAAGAAGTTCAGAACAAGCTTCTGAGAAGAGCTTAAATGTGAATGGGCTCTAATTTCTCAAGAGGAATGACAGAAACTTTCCTGTCTCAAGCTCCTTGGATTTGAGGCAGTATTTTTGTTTCCCTGTAATTAGTTTTCCTTTGCATATGTAGCCAAGTTTATATTACACATTGTATTTTAGGAAACATTTCTCTTGCAAGCCACGTGAGGCTGAACATTTAAGATAACATGATTGTTTTCACATTTAAGATAACATGAATGTTTTCATGGTACCATGAATGATGGGCTGTGTTTTTAAAAAGTACCAACTATCTCCATTACTGTAGAAAACTCCCCAAATGTGAGTCCTCTGTGCTCCACAAGCAGCTAGCCCAGTCTTTACAAAAAGGTAACACAACTGGAACAAAGATGCTATTTTGTCTCTGAGTACAGTGCATCCACAGAGACTCCTCTGGAATAATACACTTCTATGTTTTAAAAGGAAATATTAAAAAAAGTCAGAGGGCTAGGAGCTGGAAGAGTAATTTGGAAGTGATTGGAAAACAAAGACGAAAGGCTACTGCTTCAGCACTACAGGTATAAAGTCGTATACCAGCAAAGCTATGGTCAAACGAGAGAGTAGTCTTCTGCTACCTGCACTGACTAAACGTCAAGGTGATGAGGAAAATTCTGCTGTAAGTAGAGTCAGTAGAAGTTTTGACATCAGCCTTTGTCTCTAATAGGAATTTACCCTCTCAGCAAAGCAGGGACTTTGTTATGATAAATAATGTCATAAGGCTCCGTGCCTCTCTCAGTTATCTTTCTATCAGCATTATCATTTATTCCAGGAACACTCCAAGAATATTTATCCAGCTTACAGTTAGGCTTTGTGCTAGCACACAGAACTTCTGGTCCCTTCTCCAAGTTGTTTCATTAGATACACTGACTCATATATTAAACTTTATTTTAATTTTTTATTGTTTGATTAGTTTCTTAATGTTTCCCTCTTGGATTGGTACTTTTTTAGCAGATGCACAAATCCAAGGAAAGACTATGTGGCTTTTCAGCACCCTTTTGTGGAAATCTGTTGCTGTAGCAGTGGCTAATAAAATTGATTTCATTCCTTCCTTCCCTCCTCCTTTTTTTTATTTTTTTTATTTTGATAGTTCTCATTTTACAATTGAAATCTTTTCTGCTAATTAATACAGTCCTCACACTAACAATGTCCTCAGCTAACAAAGCTGAGTTTCTCCTCACTGTTAAATTTAGTCCAAGAGTATCACTTAAAATTCAAAACTGTTCTTTTGCTCTTTTGGCTCCAGCTTTCAGGAACTTCTATTTTCTCTTTTTTATTTTGAAAATTAGAAACTTGAGGAGAAGGACAGTACACATCCAAATCAGCACTGTCAACACTAGATTGTACTTAAAGAGTGGGATTTTCCAGAGATTTTTCATATCTCCTGTGACAGGTATTTTATAGAGCAGAGCCATAAGATGGATGCACAGTTGGGCCAATTCATTTCAAGGTCCATTTTGTCTCTAGCTGATCTAATCACACAAGCAAGGGGAAAAAAAAAGATTTTGACTCATGCATATGTAAATCTATACCACTTACAAATTGCATAAGTGCAATATTTTTAACTCCTGCAGAAATAAAACTTACTCAACACAGCTCCTGTATGGGCCATAGAGGAACACAGTTGTCACAGTTTTGTCCAACCCAAATACATTATTTATGCCAGGGTGGCACCTAACTGCTTCATAAAATTATGCACAGAACCCGCCACTAATTGGTGGTCTGGCTTTTTCGTCCCTCTCATTATCTACAACTACCAAAATTTGGTGTGTCTGGATTAGGCAGGTCAAAAAGGCTGAACTCAGGTAGTAAATTATTGCCTTTGACTCTGAAACTGAGGCTTACAGCTACCAGGATTGCTTGTGAGAGTGATTAGTTTATTCATAAGCCATACACCAAAGATGCGATTTCTCCTGTGCTCACAACCCTCATTCTTCTGGTTTATAGTTCCTTTGGCTTATTGAGATAAAGTCATGAGAGATCTCTAACTCGGTGTATGGGCCAGACCCTCAGGAAGGAGAAGCTGTGCCAGTGAAGGATTAGGATGGAAAGGGATGAAAATGAATCCTCAGACCTGAACTTTTTATTTAGTGAGCTTGCACAGACAGACCTGTGTACTCTTTTTAATGACAAAAACTTGAGAAGGAGAGATTGTAACACTAATTTTATCTGTGGGCAGACAGGGGCCTGTAAAGGTTATATCGCTCACACAAGTCACATGTTAAGTCAGCATTAAAACCAAGAATAGAAACCTGAAGTAATGCCTCTCAGTCCAAGGTTTCTAATGATTAAACCACATCCTCCCCTTTGGCCTGGTCCACAGCACAGAACACAGTACAAAGTATACCTCCATGACATTTTGCACATAGATATCTTAAAAAGTTTCTGCAAGTCAGAAACAATCATTGCATGGATATGCAACTGCTGACAGTGTGCATTCATCTGAAAAGGAAGCAGGGACAGGTATGCCCAATAGGTAAAATTAACTACATTCCAAAATCTAAAAGTATAGGTACTGAAATCACGTGTTTCCCAATCGTTGTAATTGAAAAGTAGAAGCTGACAGGAAACCAGTAGAACAAGCACAGTGGGACACTGGAAACAGACTTGCAGGTCTGCAACTTAAGCTGGATGAAGATGATGCATCACCTTTAAGGGAAATAACACAATTTTGTACATGATGAGAGAAGTAATTAGCAGCCGAGGTAATGCCCTAAGGATTATGAAAACCTCAGGCAAGTGAGAATTTAGCAGCAACAGATGAAATCTCAGCTGAAGTATCTACACGTGCCTATCTGGCAGCTCATCAGGCAACATTACAACAGCTAATCTAAACGAACTTCAACATTAAATTGTGTTTGTGCAGGCAGAAATCACGTAGTGAAAGAAAGGTGCTGCGACAAGACTTGTGGAAGAGTTCAAAAGAATCTGATTACAGATTTTCTGATTGCAGAGTGCAACCTGATAACTGGTTGCTAGAAGTGGAGCAGCAGTACCAATTTATCACACAAGTACAAAAAATCAATTTTTTTTTCAGTAACAATTTAGTGCCAAAATTACTTTGAAAAATATTTGCAACTCTGGATCTTTAGGAATCAGATAAATATTAAAAAAGAAAGATCAGGTGTTCCAATTGCTATGAGCAGTTTGAGATAACATGTCTACAAAGAGCAGAAATCCTGGAAGTAAGTTCTCACATGGTCTTTTTGGGTTCCCTTTGGTACTTGATGGAATCACCACAGAGCCACTTCCATTTGTGGTATCTCCTGGGACAACTTCTTCCAAATGCAATGACTCACAGTTCATTTAATTTAAAGCTGTTTCCAGGCCATGAAACTGAGGTCTGCCACAAGGGCCAAAAAATTCTACACCCTCCATGGCAAAAAGCAAACCTAAGACAATTAGCCATGAAATAGGAGGTATTCTGTTTGTCCTCAAAAGGTCTAAATAAGCCCCTCTCCTCAGTTTCCATGCTTGAAATCCCTCTTAGGGGATGTGGCAATAATGATTTCAACAAATGGCAAATTTTCTCCTTAAATAGTCAGAGGTCCACTTATTTCAGATGCAGTTGTCCTGAAACCTACTTTAACTATTAAGTAATTTAGCTCAGTAGTAGACAAAATAAAAGGGTGTAAAGAAGTGATCACTACTAGATAAAGGAAATCTAGTCAAATACACAAGTGTTGTTTATTTCAGCTATTTTACTTTACCAATTATATGTTTTAGAAATTAAGTTATTCACTGTTTAATAAGTAGGAAAAAAATATTGAGGAAATGAAACTAAATATCTAATATACTGATTGCTGAGCTTCTCTACTGTGTAAATAAGCACAAAAACCAGTTTGGGATGTTTTAATCATCATCAATGTTATAAAAGCTACCTCATGGACTTAAATTTCACTACTGTTTATGTTCAGAGGTTCGACAGTATCCGACAAGACTCGGAACAAGAGGTTTGGAATATTCAGCACAAAAGAATGTTTACAGAATAGGGGAAAGCTGAGCCTTATCTAACCCTTCTCCATCTCTCACACCTCCTGAAAGAGGTGAAGAGCTATTGGGATAAAGAGGGCAGTTTATGCCATATATCCATGGGCAGAAATAACCCTGCAGAACCCATAACCTTTCAGAAACTGGCCTGAGCGGACCGCGTAATTAACACATACCCAAACCAACACAGGTTCTCACTGCTACACTTCCACTTTGCTAAGAGCTTATCAGAAATGCACACCCAATAAAAAAATCCCCCAACATAAGAAAAGCCACAGTACCCTTATCGGGGAGAGAATTATTATCTCTTTTGCAAATAGGATACTGAGCCATAATTGTAAAGAGATACAAATAAAAACTGCCTCTGGCAAAGCAAAGAGACTTGAATTCATGATTCAGCCCTGACATGTTACAGCAGACTAATCCTTCAGTGCTGTTTGAAACACACACAGCACGAGGGAGAAGCTACCCTTAATGCTGCATTTGCACACTGAATGTGTCTAATCCCTAATTTCTGCTCCAGACTCCACGAGAGTAGTGAGGGTACAGGAAGTGGCACAGTTTTTGAGCATGAGGATGCCCAGAGGAAGAACCCCCAACAGTTGCATGGTAAATTTTCAGGGCTCAGGATGTAAACAGGCCTCGAGTGATTTCATACCATTTATACCAGTAATTTTGAGGTTACTTATTTTTTAATGGACAAAGGAGCTTATTGCTTATTTAGAAATTACAGTATCTTTGCTCAAAGGCGAGACTGCCACAGTTATTTTTAACTAAGTATACCGGGAAGAAAAATTGGAAATCAGACCATCACTCCAGTTTCTGTGAACTTTGCTTTATTAAGCTAAAAAAAAAAAAAAAAAAAGCACAAAAAATAGTCTCTGACCTTCCAGAACAACATTAAAAAAAAAAAAAAAAAAAAAAGTCTGATCTGCTTATGTGGGCAGATTTTGGCACAGGGTAAACACACATGTTTGCTCCTCAAATTGCACAAGTCAGAAAAGATTCTGTCTTTCATCGAGGACACACTTTTAAACCATCGCACATTCATGTGTCTGACAATCTGAGGCAGGTTACTTTCTTCACGTGGAAGAGTAAGAGCTGGGACAAAGTAAATGTGCCAATTGCCTTTAATCTGGTTCCCCAAAGGGACATCCTATAGTGGGCACACAAATCCTTATGTAGCTGCCAAAACCCCACTCCCAGCCTACTCAGCTCCTCAAGTATTCATCCAGCCATAGCAGCATCTCTGCTAAAGGTGAGGCCACAGTGCCTCAGATCTCTTCTGGGAAAGGGCTACTTAAGGTAGAGTCTCAGGCCACAGCAGACAGAGTTTACAGAAGATAAGTTCAGGAAAGCCTGAAAGAGTGCCAGTCCCATGCCATGCCAGAGTACGAAGTGTACTGACACTCTTGTGTGGTGCTTAGGATCGCTAACGTGTGTAACAAAGCACATATTGACTGGCAGGCTGTGGACAGGCCCACAAAAACCCAAAGGGATTTTTGCTCTCTTAGCATGTTGACAGTGGAGCCTAGAGCCTCAATTTGTCTTTTCTTTACATGTTTATCTTCCGCAAGAACTGCTCCTGTGGGTTCTTTGGGGTGTCTCTCTTTCTAAAGAAATTAAGCATCCTACACACCTTCCTTAATAAAATGTTGTGAGTATGGTGCAGTCAGCAGTGCCTCACACAAGGTTTAGAGATCCTAGATCACTTGTTGGCAGGAGTTTGACCTCAGTGAAGGAAATCAGGGATAGCAAAAAAGTCCCCCACCTTGGACAAAGTAAAGAGAGCCCAAGATCACTGTTTGTGTGAGCCCTGGCAGTTCAGGTGAAGGAAATGGATAAGTATAGAAAATACTGGCCCCAGTGAGAGAACCTCATTGACCAACTAAGCTAGTTGTCCTTCAGATGATGCATGATGCATGTCCTTCCGAATGCAATTAACATCACCTGTTTAAATGTCTTAAACCTCTTAAAGTTGCAAAAGATCCTCTAATATCCTAAATTCTCTATTTTTTTCCATGAAAAAAATTATCAGTCCAGAAAATCAAGCTACAACATACACACAAAATCCTTTGCTACTCGGTACACACATGTTTTGTTTTTACAACTATCTCAAAGCCTGGAGGTCTCCAAGCCCAGCTAAGGAAAGAAGACACTGATATTATTTTACTTTAAAAATTATTTCCATATACTTTGTTTGTAAGCAACCATTGAAACCAAAAGCATGAGTTGAAAGTCTCTTTTCTTTGTGAATGGGTGTTTATGCCACTAACATTTGTGGAGTTAGGCTTTTTCCCAGGCCTATGTTTTATAATTACAGAGAATTCTATATAGCCACTGCCATTCAAACACTATGATACTTCTTAACAAGCTGATGTATTACACACAACACATCGTGCCCTGACTGAAAACCACCATCTCAACCTCAAAATCCAGTGAGGAATTAGTTGACAAAGGGTTTAAAAGCTGTATCTCATTTCCAACATAAGCACCAAATGAAATCCTACCTAACAAGGTGTTTGCTGATCCTAACCCTTTTCACACTTGACAGCAGAAAAATAGGCACTTTCAAACCTGTGAAAAATAACACTTTTGTTCACATATTGCATACATAAGACACCAGTTAAAATATCTTAACTTTTTTGTATTGTATTAATAATTCCACTATGTTCATCTTACAGTTCTCTATTGAGAAAGCAATTTGTTTCATATACAGGAAAATCTCCTGTATATTTAGGCCACAGCTTGCAAAAATAAACAAATAATCCATTTTCTAATAGATTTGGTAGGTGGAACAAGTTAAAACAAGGGACAGAGACTCTCAAGACTAAGCTCCAAAAGGCTCATCCCAGCAGAGTCCCATCTAATTGCCATCCTGATTGGACTCGATGATCTTAAAGGTCTTTTCCAACCCTACTGATTCTATTATTAAGTTCCTAAAGTTTCTTATGCTGCTTGACAGTGCCAAAAAACCACAAGAATTTCCTCAAGAGAAAAAAACACTTTTGCAAACAAGTTAAGTTGCAATTTTATTTTTTTTTTTCTTTGCACTAAGGTTACGTCACTTATCTCTTGGGTACAGATGACATTCATAACCATGTGCTTGGACCCCAGCTAAATTATCTCTTTCCCCTAAATAGTCTGAGGGAAGAAAAACAACAAGAGTTCTGTACAGGAAATTAGGAAGGCTCAGACTTGAGCTTAATTTTGAAAATTCTTTCAGTTGAGCCTCCAATTTTTTTTTTTTCTATGGCTTTTCATGTATGAAAGATTTATCATTTGTGAAGGCAGGCTCAGGAGCTGTAAGTGTAGCTGCCCAGCTGCAAAATGTGGGCACAGCACCTGCTGCACTAAAGCTTTCTGCAGACAAGTAGACACGTTCCAGCTATTCAGTCCAAGCATTTAAAATTCTCTCCACCCTTCAGGAGACCCCTTTTCGCCTTTGTAGAAAACACTTATTTTAGTGGACAGGGTCCTGCCTACCTGGATTCAGCCAAATTCACAGCAGGTAGTACCAAAAGCATTCTAAGATTTCTACAGTAAAATGTAATGACTTCATTTTAATAGGTAAACATGATGAGCTCCACAAATGATTGCTGAGGCATTAGACATCATTAGTCCCACAGAGAAAGCCCTAACGTCCTGCAGTATCAAACTGTTTACCACTAATTTACAGAGGCTGAATCCACAAATACATTTCTATCATTTTGCAGTTGCCTAATTAATTACATATATTAAGCAAATTAAACTGAAGGATGCAGCAAGTACTCCCAGGGCAACCAATGACTGTGTCACCAGCAATTTGCTGCTTTTACATTCACACACAATTTTCTTTTAGTGGCAAAGACAATCATAAAAGGATGAAATCAGGAATCTCACTAGTACAGCAGAAATCAAGAGGCTTCTATTGCATTGAAATTAGTGAAATAACTCAAAGAGAAGAACTTTATAAACATGTGCAGGAATGAACACATGTTCATTCCTTGAACCATGTTGTGCCTATTGTGTACATGCATATTTTGTGTCACACAGACAACAGAAGCAATGAGTGAAATATCACTACAGTCATTTATTTTAAATGTACACACATTTTTGTTAATTTTAAAAGATACTGATTTTTCATGGTGATTCAAAATCATTCAAAATCAAAATAATTTCTAATACTTGTAGAGCTCTACTCAGATTAAAAAAAAAAAAAACGTTGTTGGCATTCTTTTTTCCTGTACTACAAGAGCACAGGACATATCTTCTATCTTCACATATAGGAAAAAAACCTCAACAAACCAACCCAAAACATACCCAAATCAGAAGAAAACATACACAAGGGCAATTCCACAGCTATTTGGTGGTAAATGATAAACCACAATATGTCCCTTAGTGAGTGTGCAGAATGTGTGATCCAGAGTTTGGAATGTCCTCATTTCCTGACTTTTTTTTTTTATTATTTTTATTTAATCTGCAGAAGAACTGCTGACTGCCACATTCGATAGGGAGAAGAAAACTTATTCTTTGATGTTTTAAGTGCCAGAGTTAGAAATTACTAACTCGTCTGTTCAATACAGTAGCAGTTCTGAAAGAAAGCAGACAAAATGCCTCTATCCATCTTTTTTTTTTTTAATGCCAATTTTGAGACGTAATTTTTAGAATCTTCTTGGAACACTCTGTGAAATTTCCATGACACAAGGTCAAAGCCCCTCTCCGCTTATTGATACCAGCATTTGTACTTTGAATTAAAGGTCAAATAAATAAAACAAATCCTACACAACTAAAAGAACTGTTTCACTCCATATCCTCCAGACCCTTATAGTGGTTTTACTTCAAGGTCCAAATCTATGCCATAATTACAGTAAGCCTTTCTTGAACAGAAAGTCCTCTGATAAAGTCAGTAAACTAAAGAATTCCATTGATACAGACCATAGCAGTAACATTTTCAGGAGAAAATTGCTTGTAAGATATACCAAGCTCCAACCATCTAAGAAAACTATCTGCAATTTGTTTTCTTACTTCAAAGCAGAAGACGACCATAAAGATTTTCTGGAAAGTGTACAAGCTTAAACCCAAAATCTGATGAGCCATCCCTTCCTAGGAATAGATAATTAAAGCATAATAGAATTTCACCAAAATATTTATAATCTGGTCAAAGTAGATGGCACTTTTCAAAGTATCTTTGCACCAGAAATCACAGGCTAGCTCTGTCTGCCAGAACAGCCTTTATATTCCCTTAAAGCTTACTCTGCTGCAGTCAAAGTTTCCCCTTCAAAATTCTTCTATGAATTGAGGAGAACCTGTCTTGAGCCTTTTCTTCCATTCTGATACTTATTTCCTCTTCTCCTGTTCCTCTTGGATATCCTTTATCTTGTTTCAATTTCTGGCAGTTGTTCCTCCCAGCAACTGCCCTGGCACTTGGATTCTGTTGGCCACTCAAAAGCATCACGATCTAGGCAGCTTGGGTTTGCTTGGATGGAACAGGCTCAAGAATCCTCTCTCTCTTTGGCATCTTTGGTACATGTCCAGAGCACTCACTAGCTCCCTTATCAGTCACTTTTTCATGCAATTTGCCGTAGCCCAATTGCTGTTCCAAATCAACCAACACTAACTTTCCCCAAAATGGGCTGTTTTCTACATCTGTGTCTCAGGACACTCCAATTTCCTGCTCATTTTTTTCAGGAAGCACATGGTTACTGAAGCAAACTGATCCTTAACTCTGTGTGCAACATATCACTTGTAAATGTCCATTTTAGCAACCACAAGCAGTTAGCAGATTTAGCTTTTAAAAGACTCTTAAATCCAAAATACATTCATGTGCGCAACCTGTTTCTCTAAAGAGTCTAAAAGTCTAAGATTAAAGTCCTCTGAGTACACAATTATCCCTATCCTACAGAAAGCTGCTTTGTGAAACAGGAGGCACTACAAGCATTAACTTTTCCTCACTTCTCAGTGTGCTCCTTTTCACCATCCCAAATGCAACTGACAAAAGACCTGTAAGTCCAGATTTTTTTTTTTTATGGTAATACTCATCAAAGCCTTTCAATTCCTTCACCTGCCAGCTGAGCCATTACCTGTTTACCTGGCAGAATGGTTAGGGTTTTGGTTTGACCACTACTTCTGCCATAAATCACATTAGACTTGTGGAACTCTTCTTAGAAGTAATGCTGAAGCAAATTTATCCTTTGCATCCCAAAGCTGGCATTTCTCAGAGTGCATTTTCTCAGTTATTGCACACTTGGTGAGAATTAAAGAGAATTCACAAAGTAAATCAAGTTTGTTATTTTATCGGTAAATACTGATGTTTATTTATACTTTGGGACTACATCCTTGTAAAAGCCATCTGCTGAAACAGACAGAAAGCAGCAAGAATCAGTTTGGGTTTTTTTGGTTAGTAACAAACATTCAGAGGAAAACTATAATGGTACATTTTTTTAAAGCATCCATGCCATGGTTTGAGCTGTGTCAGTGTCATGCTATCCATATTCTTGCTGTTTAGAAGAAAAAAAACACCATGTATAAGCAAACAGCTCAAATAAACAAGAAGGATTTTCTCTGGAAAAACTCTCTGGAGTTCTATGATGCCAGTGAGTGAAATTCAGGTCTGCAAATACAGTTCTATTAAAGTCATCAGCATTAAGAGACAGTCCTCCTGCACTTCAGAAATATATTCCTTCTATATAGATAAGAGTCTCTTGAGGTTATTTTAGTGGTGAAAATAAGATCTACTGCTCTTTTAATTCGCCAAAGAATATCTGCGAAAGAACTGAATTCTATTTCACTCTGGTAACCATCAACAGAAATTCCTACTAAAGTTCTGTCACATACATCTGAAAACACCAGGATTAAACAGATGCTTTAAAGACTAAGACACCAAACTGCTGTACTGAAGACCTGCATTTTTCAGTAGGAAGTGTTATTCTGTTGAAAACAGCACCAAAATGCAGATATTTAAGCCTATTTTTAGGACTCACACCACACTTTTAATATTTTTCTTTTAGGTGGATGGGAATACAGCATAATTGAGGCTATAGTTTCATTAGCAAGTTGTGCAGCACACTCAGAGCAAGTCTGAATAGCAAAACAGGTATAGCTGTAAATTAAAATCCCATGCTTACAGGTGTTACTGGAGGGAAGGAGAAATGCTTTATATTGGCTCTGCCCTGCACTGAATGACCATTAGCAGTTAAAGCACTATAAATATATGGTCCTGTAACCTGCCTTTTGTTTTAATTTAATCTAAAAGGAGCTCAGTTTGTGCTCTCCAAGACAGTTTGACAACACAAACCAAAAAAGACAGGGAAGGTGGATAAAAAGATTCCTGTCACAGGGCATCCCCTCTCAGAACTAGCACATTAACACATATGCACCCTGTGATGATCAGCAGAAATACTTGAGGGAAAAACCATTTAAGAAAACCATCGAAGAGTACTAGGGAAGAAAAGAATAGAGAAACAGCATGTTTTCCATGGGAATTCTATCCCTAAAAGCTCTCCTTGATTTAATAACCTAGTAGCTTTTCAGGAATATTACAAAGCCTGCTAACTGTGGAGTAACCATTTAGGAAGAGTTAAAAAAAGCTAAAAGTTAAAAAAAGCTTTTAGTATTAAAGCACTTTAAGGAAATTTAAATGGGACAGAGGTAGAAAAAGTAAAGTTGGAATAAAATGTTGCATTTCTCAGACATTTTTTTCTTTGAAGGAAAAGAAGTTGTCTGTAGCAGTAGCACACAGATATTTTCAAATACAGAAATAAATACTGATGATGAGCACTAAGTGAACTTCATATCTGTGTACAGGTCTAGGTTGTCTCAAGAAGAATGAGAAACAGATTCTGTTTTCCATTTCAGGAGAGCACCATCACTAAAGCATCGAGTTCTCCAAGTTGTAATTCATTCATCATTAATACTAACTACATTACATCTCCCAGTAAGTCTGACCATTCAACATTTTTTTTCCCTAAACTTAAGGGATATAAGGAAACAGTGTAATAAAACGGGAATTCTGACATACTGAGCCACTGCCATGTTGTCTCTCTAAACTGAACCCAGGCCCATGGACCTAGGCATAGTAAAGATATTAATAGCATAAATTTTTATAACTATTTTGATACCAATAGGAATTGCTACTTTTTGATGTCAATATCCATTGGCATCACTACTCATTGATGCCTATTAATTTCAAAATTGTGATATTGACAGGCATTGATATTTGTACACACCATTACCATTTGATATCAACAGGCACCAATATTTTTGGTTTTTAATGCCAATTTCAATATCTATCTTGATGCATTGATAGGTAAAGTTATCAGTACCTCCTAATTTTGAAACCAAATTTCAGTATTAGAATGCATCAAAAACTATTTCAATATGAATTTTGATACCAATAGGCATTCAAAGATTAAGGTGCCTATTTAAAGGAATTAATACCCTTAATATCAATGTCTGTCAGAACTAATCTCAATATTGGTAGGCACCCATAGCTATCAATTTCAATGTTAATTTTTATTTCATTAGGCATCGATATTTACTGATATCAATAGGTATCAAAAGATAGGAATTAATACCTATCCTTTTCTGTGGTGATTTTGAAATCAATAGGCATCAATAGACATTGCTAGGCATGAAAATCTATCAATTTCAAGAGCTACTCATTTCAATAGTCACCTATACCTAATGATTTTGATACCAGTAGGCATCAATACCTATTGATATTGATACCTTTCAAAAGCAAGAGTAGTTAATATTTATAATTGTTTATACGTACTGATAGGTAAGTATTGATACAGTGATTTAGATAAGAATTGATACCTATCAATACCTATCAATATGATACTTTTTGATAGAGATACTTCTTGTTATGGCATTAATACCAACTGATAAGTATCAATACCTATGAATCTGACACCAATTTACTTTTATACCCATCAATATCAATCAATAACTGGGTATATTAAGAGACATCAGTTCCTATGGATGTTTACATCCTGGCCAAAGAGCCATGTGAAGCTCTGGTATGTAGGTTACAGGTTGTATTATTTGTTATGGAGCTTGTCCACTTCTGCTGTGCTTCCTGGAGCAAAATGTTGAAGAAAAAGCATATTAGGTGTGCAAAATCTTGCATTTCAAGGTTCAGCGAGTGCGTGCAAAAATCAGAGATGAAGGGGTCATTTGTTAATAACTGATTCTTGATAGAGGAGATTCTTGACAGAGGAGAAATATGGAAGAGTCTTGCTATTTCATTATGTCTAGGAATTCTGAGTACCTGCAGATGGCTCAAATTAATTTGGTTTTCTTGGAAGTCAGTTCCTTTACATCAAGTTAAGTTTCTCTTAAGCATCTCTCAAGATAGTTCAGTTTAAGCCCATGGAGATGTACTTCCTCCCTTCAGGTTTTGGAGAGTTACTAGTTCTATCTAGATTTCTCTGCACAGTTCTGGATCCTCTGCTATGCCCACAGTTTTATTTCTGAAGGCTGAGAACACAGCCAGCCCTATCCCTTATTTCCTTTCAGCTGCAAACATCCTCCCTCTGTCCCACACACACCTTGAAACCCAGCAGGGCGAGACAGACACACTCCCACAGAGCTGTCTAAGAAGCTACAGTACCACATGGAAAGACAGTTGGATTTACTGGCATTGTTTCTAACTTTCAATATTTTGTCAGCTCTGGATTTGGGGTTTAAATTTGCTTATGTGACTACAGAACAAACAAAAGCTATAAAAGCTACTGCTTGCTTATGTTATCCTAGCACAGATCAGTGCTGCAAGGGGAGTGTCAGCATGTGTGTTGTCACTGGCACCTCCTGAAGAGGCAAGCTTTCAGAGTTCACCTCTTGCCTGCTGGAGAAGGCTAGGATGCCCAGACTGACACTCCTTGCTGGTAGTAAATGTCACCATGGTATTACATTACCACATCTAGTTTAAAAAAGTCTGACATTTAAAAGATACGAGCCTGGAAATCTCCTCCCAACTCCGCCATGGATGCAGTACAGAGTGGCAAGGAGAAACCACTGTCTAGCAATTCAGACCACCTCCCTTCAGCATTTTTGGTTTTTCCAAGCGTATTTTCCATGCAAATAGTGACTCTGCTCAAATCCTGTTACCTTAAAAACATTGACAGAATCACAACCTTGAGAAGCACAGCTGATGGCTGGTACTGAATCAGGGAATTCAGGATGGATGTAACACATTACAGTAACACTTGCCACACCAAACCTGAGAATGGAAACTGAGTGGCCCCCACCCCTCAGTAAAGTCTATCAGCATAAATGGGATCCCGACATCTGTGCAGCTGCTTCATTAACAGAACAGTCATTATGCAGGATGGAGATTTTCAATTAGAACTGGAGTAATTTTTAACAAGTCATAACAGATCCATTCCTGAGTATTTAGATACAGAAACAGGGTGATGTTCTTCAGAAAAAAAAAAAAAAAAAAGAAAAAAAAAAAAGAAAAAAAAAAAAACCACACAGGCTGGAGGAAGAAGATTAAATGGCTCAAAAAACAGAACCTTGGCTTTTAAGTTATTTCTCAGCCTAAAGTGAGCTGTTCTGCAGCTCTGTGAGGTTGATGCTGAAACACATCATATTTCCTTCACACCTGGTTTATGAGGGTCATGTGGGATCACAGCCTGGCCTAAGGCCAAAGCATCTTCACAAAACTGCTCAAAATTTTCTGTAGGGCAGTTATCCTTCACAACCTAAACTAAGGGTCTCTCCAAGCATCCTCTGTCTTCTCACCTCTTACAAATACTTCAGCACCACATTAACCTCACTTACAAATGCAGTGAGACACAAGGAAGAGAGGATCATTTGCAGCATTTGGGTGCCCATGGGTACCACAGGATGTGCTACAGACCCCTGTGACAATGGATTCTTATACTGGGTCTGTCTGGGATGGAGTTAACTTATGAGACTATCTGTAGCTTGTTCCATGATTTTTTTTTTTTTCTTTTGGTCTTCCAAATCTCTCCCTCATCCTACTGAGGGAGGAACCAAGTGAGCTGCTATGTGAGTGCTCAGCTTCTGGCTGAAGTCAACCCACAACAGTCATAAAGCCTTTTATCCTCAAGCTACAAGAAAGCAGAGGTGAAGGAAAGCTTGACAAGAGGTGTTTAAGCAGAAACCTTAGCACAGCAGAGGGAAAATCAGTAACAGGGAGCAGCAGCCATCTTGGGTGGGAAGGATAATAACCTCTCAGCAGAAAATCCCTTCTCTTTACCACTTTTATTGAGACATGAACTTCTGTGCTGTTTAACACACAGAAATACTCACACACAGACTTTGTGTAGCCTGTGCTGTAGAGGAAGGAGGTAGAAAATGTTTCCCAAGAATAATTGATAAGTGATTTCCCTATTTCCCAAGAATAATTGATAAGTCATTTCCCTATTTCCTAAGAATAATTGATAAGTGATCTCAGCACAGCAGCAGCCTCTTGGTGGGAATCTGCTCAATCCCTGCAGACTAAGGAGATCCAAAGAACCATGTGGGCTGCCCACTCTGGCATTCCTTCTCATGCACAAGTCTGCCTACATCTGCATCCCAAACTGGTAATGCTGTGGTACTGCATGAACCCAAAACCTCGTTTGGAGCAATGGCCTAATAGCACACAACAGCCAAGAGCCCTTTCTCTCTTTCCCACCCCAAGAGACTTATAATTTATCCTGTCTATGAGATCTTGGCTGAAACCAGGAATCAATGCAGCTCCCAGCCTCCTGAAACAAGGGGGATGACTCTGTCCTGCACAGCATTTCTGCAGAAGGACTGTCACAATTACAGATGGTCACGTCCTTGTGGCTCCTCTTCAGGGGCTGACACAGGATGGGTGACACTGATGTTGAGACATGCAGAGGAGGGAAGGGTTACGGCAATCCACCAGCACCTCAGCCAATAACTGCTTTGTATGTCAGAAAAGTGGTACTTAATCTCGTGTTTGTGGGTCAGGGACAAGCTCCACAAAGTGACTGCCCTGTTAGCATGCAGTGAGTGCAAGAAAGGGGCTGCATTGGAAGCTCTCAGTACAGGAATCTCAGAGAGCTGTGCTTATGCAGCATGCATTAAACACAACTCCCCAACACCGGGAACACTCCCCTCACTCAGAGTAAGGACTGGAGAAGGAATTTCTGAGATAGCTGTTCCATGTAGGATTTTTTCCACAGCTGATAGCTCTGAAGGAGATGTTTTAAAGGTATCAGACCAGCAGTGCACAGCTTCTTTGTGGGTCTGAGCCCAAAGCTGTAAGCCTACCAGAAAGGTCAGGCACCGACTTCCTGCTGTTCCTAGAGCAACATAAAGCAGCTCACTTTGTGGGGCTGGGATCCAGGGCACTGGCACAAAGGGTCACTGACTCCAGGACTGCCTGGAAACATGGAAGGAGGTATTTCTTGACCTGTCCTTGCAGAAGCCTTCTATGTGGAACTGGGATCCTGGAGCAAACTCCAGAATAACCACTCTGGACACTTCTACATGATGCCTCTGTCAGATGTTCTTCTTGAGCCCTTTCACGTCTCTACCTTCATTTTTTAGCTGGTTGAATTCCTCATTACTTGCCAATATCCTGTTTTAACAGCCATCATGAGATTAAGGACTTCCAGGTTGACAGCAGATACATTTGATGGCACTAAAATCCCAATTCTTGCACAGTTCAAAGACTGTCAGATCTTTGGGGGCCCCAAAGTTGCAGGTTTCTGAATTTCATGAGGTAAAACAGGCAGCCACAGACTTGGCAGAAGGTGGTGAACAAAGTAGAGAAGGCATTATACAAAGTGGAAAAAAAGAGAAATAGGAATTCAGCAAGGGAAGACAGAAAGAGAAAAATGGAATCCTTTCACAGAAGGAAAGGATTTCAATTCCAAATAGATACAGATGAATGAGGGAGGTTTCTTCAGGATTATGTGAGAGCCATCAGCACTTGAAATCCTCATCTTGATCCTTCTATATTTAGTCTTCCAAGATAACCTCATGGTGGCAAACCCCAAACTGAAGGATAGAGTCTAACAAACTCCAGCACTGGAGCATATTTGGACCTGAACCTCCTGGTCAGATCCCTCCTAGAGGAATCTAGTTGTTTCTAGATTCCTTTGAGAACTGAATACATATGCAGTAAATTGGAACAATCAAGGGCTTCACTTTAAAAAGCATTCTTATTTAAAACCCAGCTGCTAATATAGACACAGTTGTAGTTTTCCCATCACTGTTCTAAACTTTGGCCAGGTATTTTCTCTCTTCTGTTTTTACTTACAAACAGTTTATTTTCTTGTACTTAGATCTGGAGAACCCAGTATTTGATATTTACAAATGTTTTTATCCACCACTAAATGAACTACACCCATTGCCTAGCCAGGAAACTTCCCTCCTCCCCATCACCGCTGGTGTCTAAATGCTTATTTAACCTCACAGTCTAAGGATTAAATAGATGCAGAATCTGATGTTAAAACCATGGTTTCTGTTGAAAACAGCTAAAGCCTAAAATTAAGGATTCCACTCCCTTTGAACCGGTCATTTGATAAATAGGATACCTATTTCTTGGAGTTCCCATACTTTCAGAATAAAAAATGCCTGCAATTGTTTGGGAGAGGGGGGTGGAACAAGTTAGTTTTCACTTTGTTCTTGGAGTCAGGGTTGAAGAGAATGTATTAGGCACTGTAAGCAAACCTGTAAAATCATTGCCTGTGCTATACATATTTTAGAAACAAATTAAGATTATTTCACCTTCTGTGGGGGGGGAAAAAATCTTGACATTTCCTTATAAAAAAATTAAAATCAATCCCTGTAAATCCTCTGGATTGTAAAGTCTAAGGTATATTCTCAGTTTGGTGGGGTTGAACTAAGAAGAGTCATGTGCAATGTTTGACCTACATAGTCACACCACTTACGCATAGAGAAATGCTCCAAAATTTTCAAGGGCACAGGGTTCTGGAAAGAGAGCAAAGAAGGACCATCCCCATAGAACATACCTGCCAAGTATAAATCTTCCCAAAACTACATTATTTGCTATAGCTCTTCTGCACAGCACACCTGAGAAAACCTTTAATTGCAAAGCACTGCTGATCTTTTTGTGGATTTAGGTGCCTCTGGAAAATGAAAACAGCAAGTTGCAATTCAGCAGCTAATAAGAACACAGACACACACAAAAATCATTCTCTTAATAAAGCTGAAAAGCTCACATAAATTCCAGTGTCCTTGAGATACTGTAACTGCGCCCGAGGTCAGTTCCAGCTGATGTTGGTCCCACAGGGAATTTTTTAACTGCTGTTCACTAAGCTGTAGTCATTCCTACTTTTCATGTCAATAAATCATGGGATTCATGCAATCAGCTAGAACTCACTGTGGCCTTGTATCCCCATCTCATCATCATATGGGGGTCTAATGAAATTGACATAACCAGCAAAGTACAGGCCAAAATATAAGCTAAGGGAGGCTTGCCTAATTATTTTGTCCAAAATTTAGACTCATGTTCACTCAAATTCAGTAAGTTAATTTTTGATAGAATCTACTTCTACATTCAAACCAGTATTTCCAAGCTCTGTTGCAAGCCAAGGAGAGATTGACCAACAGCCCCCTTTAAATAATACACCTTCTCCATTGACCTAAGTGAGTCCCAGGAATCTGAAGGAAAATTAAAGAATCAGTCAAATTAACCTTTTGGCCCTCCTGCACTCTCCCATTTGCTTACCCACTCTTAATCTGTACATTTCTTTGCAAATACATTGCTTCCAGCACTGCTTGGGACTTTACAGCTATTATTGTAACTCACCCAGTCATCTGCATCATGTTCCTAATTGTTTGTCTTTCTTGCTGAATAACTGTAAAAGGGAAAATTCAGATTTGCAGTTTATACTTAGGAAGATTCTATCTGGCAAAATGCAGTTTTTTGTCTTAAGATGCTGCATTTCTACTAAGCTCCTTCTGAAAAAACATTTAGAACACCGCACAGGAAAAGGTACAGGCCTGTAAGAGAAGCACACTCACACAAAGACAAGCCTGTATCATTTACAAACATCAGAATTGTGTCATTTCTTCCAGTGATAAAACTACCACAAAGTCTGGTTTATTCTGCAGCCTCCTAAACTTTGGGTGTCAAATGCCACATATTTTTGCCATTTTTTTCCCTAGCAATGGTCTCTGTCAAATAATCCTGAAACTAAAATTTTTTAAAACTAATAAAAAGAAGAGATAAGGGAATAAAAAGCCCTACAAGGCACTTGTAGTTTTTGAAACACTGTATCTATTTAATATTAGAGTTATTTCAAATACTGTGAGCCATCTGGAACATTATGGCTCTGTCTTGACTGCCAGAAATGGGTTTCTTTTGTTTATTCACTAGTAGAAACAGTTTGTAGTCTACAGAGAGTCTTAGTCTTATCACTAAACAAACCAGATAGTCAGTCATGAACAAATTAGCACAGTGAACCCTGTCCTTAAACGCCTCACAGCAACAGCCTGCCTGCCTCCCTTGGGATTTCACAGTAGGTGGTTCATCTATCACAGGTAGGCAGTGCCTGAAAACACATTATTACTGCTGGGAGAAATGGGTTTTCCTCTATGGAAATCCTTTTGTTCTGCAAATGTAAACCCCAGTACCTGAGAACTTGTAATTTCTAAAGAATTTTCTGGAGAAAATATAATATAGACCCTATGTAGAAGGAAAATGATATCTCAATGTAGATGTACTTTGATATAAAAATGAGTCATGCAACCAAGGCTTTTTGTCTTTACTCTTAAAGACATATAAAACTTTATGTTAACATATGATGCAAATATCTTTTGCGTATGTGGAATAGGTGTAACATCCCTGTTACTCACACTTAAAGGAAATTAAAGAGTTCTTAAACCCCAGAACTTGTAAACTCATCACTTCTGACATTATTAGGAACCAAGCATAGAAGGAAATTTCTTTCAAAAGAAAAACAAAGCCCAAATCACACCTCACCTCAAAACTATTCACCCCAGAAGTTTGGCAGAATACTTGTGGTACCATTGGCCAGACACAAAATGGAGCAGCCTTGTTTTACAAAGCCAGCTGACATCTGTCCTGTCCTGCACTGCCGTGTTCTTGTGCTCTCAGCAGTCTCCTCAAGGCCTGACCTGATAACTCCTGGAGCTCAGAGGAAATCTCTCACACCACAACTGTAATCATGCCATTCTGAAGCAGATGTGTGCTCTTATCATTCGCTTGTAAAGGAACAAAGTAATTTACTCTTGCCTAATCAATCTCAGTTGCTAAGAGTAAACGCATTTGCTTTAGACATGTTCTTTATTGTTAAGCTACTTTACTGCTTTTCTCTGTCTTTCACCTCCTTTAAGGATAGAGGAATATTGCTTTACTTTCACACTCAAAAATCAGAACAATTCCCTTTTCTTTTTTCCTTCCAGTAACATCCATGCAATAAATTTTTGCACATTTCCTTTTCTCTTTAACTCTCACAACTCTGTACACAGAAACCTAATAAATTACAAAATGGGAAAAAAAACTGTGACATTGTATTGAATTTTAAACTTGTGTCTACAAGATAGAAAATAAGGAGCCAATGGATTTCTGCCCCAGACCAGAAATATGGTAACAGCTACAACCTAATCAGTGTTTTTCTCTGCCATTAGGTTGGCAGAGGTTACAATCCTGCAGCTCTCAGCTACAATTTCTCCTTTGCAGGTGAACTATATGCCCAATTCAAAAACCACCTACAAAGTGAGGTACCATCAGCATCCCATTTATTTTCAAATACATTTTTGATCTTTTTTTCAACCTCTTCAGGCTATGGCATTTAAGGCACTTATTTTTGCCAATTAAATTAGTAAACTATTTCAGAAATTTGCCTTAAAAATATTTGGGAAAAGCATGCATCTACAAAAACCAAACCAAACAACTTATTTGTACCAAACTGTGAGCAGCTGAGCACTAGGGCAGGAATGCCACTAAGAGGCAGATGTGTCCTCTCTGCTGTCACACCCCATCCTCCCCCAAGTTTGGGGACTTGCCCCCCCCCCACAAACTAGTTCTAGTTTTTTGACTTTTAGGGCACACTAAAAGGCCCATTTGTTCTCCCTAGCTGGGAGAAGACTAAGAGGACCCTGGTGAGAGATCATAAAATTGGCTCCATTCTCACTTCCAAGAGCAGTGATTTGGATGTTAATAGGCAAACTGAGGGAGAAGACTCTCCAGAGAAGCCTGTGTGCAAAATTATTCCCAAAGTATATCAGAAACTATTCCCAAACTCTATCAGAGCTGGACAAGAAAGAAAGAGAGAGAGAAAGAGCGAGAGAGAAAGAGATCCATTCTGGTGCCTAAAAAAAAAAAAAAAAGTCCCTTATTTTCAGAGGTGCATAGCACATACAAATCACACTCGCCCAGCAGTCACTTGTACAGAACATCCTATTTGCTCAGCTTTTTGGATTTGACCAAAAAGGCGGGAAGATAAAACAGGCAGTCTAACACAACTTGGAACCATGGGCAAATTAATACATAGGATCATGACACCTTCATGAAAAAAAAAAAAAAAAAAATTAAAGCAACAGCATTAAGAACCTGTGTGAAGTGAAAGTGCCGTGAAAGAAAGGAATATGATTAACAGTGAAATAAATTTTGAGTTTTAAAACAAATATTTTTGGAAGCTGAATTGTATACATACGTTTTTTTCCAGTCCTTGGGACTAATCATTTTAAATATGCTTATTTGCTGCTATGTACTTGACAAAATCCTGCACATACTATCCTCTAAAGAAAAAAGAGAATAAAAGATAATTGCCAGAAACTTTCATCCCAGATCAAGGTACAGTAAAGACCTTCCCTCAAGGTGGCAGATCAACGAGAGCCTGGTATAAAAGGTGTGGTACTACAACAGCAAGAACACTTTTTCTGCCTGAAAAAATATCTATGACAGTTTGCAAAGCTAGCTGTGCAGCCTTATTTAAATTAAAAATTGCAGTGAAAAGTCTTTTTTCAGTTAAATTTTAATATAAAAGTATCCAATTTAGCAATAATTCTGGTGGTTTCTGCTTTCGATATAAATGAAGATTCTCTCTCCTGGGTCATCATCAAATGGAAAGGAATTGTGCCACTGGAGAAGAACATGATGAATCCACAGTGATGTACTGAATAATTAGAAATGTTCAGTTGACAGCACTAAACTACAAGTATAGGTGGTTTATAATGATTAAAGTAGACCAGCAAAATATATTTCCATTATAAACTAAACCTTTCCAAAGAGACAAAACCCTGATGATAAAGAGGCCAATGTGGAATTAATCAGAGCTACAATAGCAATACCAACATTTATCTTCAAGAGATGATGGCTGAACTTGTCAAATACCAACCAGCAGAGAGTTCCTTACTGAGGGTAGATAAGTTCCACCTCTACAAACTGAATATTTTATAATCTGCTTATACAGCAGCTCATCCATACAGCTGTCCCTTCATTTTAAATCCACCTGCTGTTTTAGCTGTGCAATAAAGTGCTGAATTCAGTCTTCAGCATCAAGAAGGGTGAAAAATACACAAGCCCCTGCTCTTCTGAAAATAAAGATAAAGCAAACTGTTTGCTTTTCTTTTAACTAAATGTTCTTCCTTTGTACCCCACTTCAGATACCTTGTGGCAGAAAAAGAGGGAGGCAAATTATTTGTAGTAGACACATGATGCAATGCACTACATGATGTAACTATCACAGATATGATGCTGAAACCCTTCTCTCAAGCTGGCAAACATCTCCATGCTGACAGACCCCACTGGTATCCAGCTGGGCAGGAAGGTCAGGCTAAGAACATCCCATTGTAGGATCTATTGTTTTCCTGTGAACTGGGCCTTGTCCATCAAATTAGTCACTTAAAGAAATGAAACAGTTACTTGGTTAAATGACTGTTTCCCCTGGCTATTAGACAAAATGTATTACATCTCCAGGCATATGATCAAATGACTGAGAGTCTGACCTAAATTTACTTACTGTGCTAAACAGCCATAGGAAAAAAAAAAAAAAATTACGCCTCACTGCCTACTGTCAGCCACAAAGAATATCTATCAGTTTGTAACTGCAGATGAAATGCAGTTTTGTAGTTTTCTGTGCCAGCTTTTTGGAGCAATTGCAGGTCAGGTGACAAAAGACATTTCAGAGTGTTTAGAGCTTTTTCTTGTTATTTGGTGTTTTTCTTCCTGGAAGCTTTATGCTGTTTTTGCTCTTTGGGGACCCTAAAATGCTATGTTTTAGAGGTCCTTTGACTAAGCTTTTGTGGAATTTCCACTTGAGACAAATGCAAGATGAATCCTTACAAAAATACCAATCTCAAATACAGCAGAAGTACAAACAGATCATAGTCTCACACATTTGCTACACCAGACTAAAGACATGTGCACTTTTTAGAAATAAGCTTTCAATGGGAAGAGGGGGCATTCTGAAATTTCACAGACTCCCATGATTTCCAGAGCACCTGCTTGAAGCTATTAATATGCAGCCATTTGAAAACAGGTTGAGTTTTTTTATCATTATGTCATTTAAAAGAAATCTGGCAAAATACTACATTCAGTTAACAAGACTGAATATTTCCAATTGAAATTCAAATGTTTTGGGCATCCAACTGTCTTTAATTCTATTATAAAATATTAATTTTCTGGTAACTGTAGTTTTTCAGTTTTTCAGTCCATAACACCCTTGAACACATGGCTCATGGCCATTTTGAGAAGTCGCAGGTGATGATAAAGAGGGCTAAGGGAGTAGTCTGCACCAACAAAATAGGACTTGTGTGCAAAGCAGAATGTGTAGGTGAGTGTCCCTGCAGTCTCCTTCAGGTTATGAAACAACCTGCAGTTTTATAGGGAAAAAGAAGAAGAACTAGGGAATAAACCCCAGTGTATGGCAAACCTGGATGCCACAGCTCAGAGGAGGCCAAGGACTAATATGAGTAGGGACTGCCTCCACCAAAAGCAGCAGGACCTGGATCCTGTGTGTGAGATCAAAGGGTCTGGTTCAGTTTAATGGAAACACTTGTACCATGCCATGGCCAAAGGCTGTCCAGAGAAGAGGCCACTCAGGACTAGAGGCTTTCTTAGGTGGCCCCACCAGCAGAACAGGGAAAAAAAGAACATGAAAAGCAACTTCCTGGTTGCTCATGAACAAGCAGCCCACAGTGACATGCTTGGATATCTGTGTGCATGTGTGTAAAACTTGTGAGCTTAAGGGACTGTCCTTGCAAATGCCATTTAGAATATTGTCTTTCCAAGCACAGCTTTGCTGTTTGCTCTGTTACAATGTTCAAAATGAGAAGTTGCATTCAGTGTCATAGGTTTAACTTGACAGAAATGTAACATAAAATAAGTTTTATTCATATTCCTCCTTTCATCTTTAGCTTTTTTTTTTGGCACCTCTCAACAGGCTCAACAAAAAGAGTTTGTTCTTGGTTATTCCTTTAACTTTTCATTCACAAAAGCTGCTATCATAGGACTTTTTGTTCTTATGTGAATATACCTTTTTACAAAAACAAATGTCTTTTATTCCAGAAGAACCAACCTTATTCCCAGTCCTAGGCACAGCCCAGCTTTATTTCACAAAATCAAGCAACAGGACATTCAACAAGAGGCAGGGTGAGGGGAAGAGACACACATCCTGACACATTGAGAGCATGTTGACAAACTTCTTTAAACATCAAAAGGCTTCCTTCTTTTTGCAATTCATTTAAAGCTTTTGCTCCAAGGCTTTTGAACAAATTCTCCACTGGCAGTCCCTAAAGGATTAGTTTTTGAATATTATAGCTCACCAAAAAAAAGCACTGCTTACAGATAAACCTTTGCTTCTGCGAATCAAACCAGCGCCCCCATCCACAGCCCCATTTTAAAGCCTGGAGAAAATGAGCATTGGAGTCAATGTTTTAAAGGCACTTTGAATATAAGTCTGGTGGCTCAAAAATGTCTCAAGCCAACCCTTTTTTCATTTCTCTGGAACCTGATGCAGTGACCATTTCTCTAATGTTTCAGATTATTAACCCTGGATAATAATTCCTTGTTGCCAGCACAGTGAAGTTCTCTCCACCTGCCACAAACCCCACATCCCTCCCTCCCCCCTCTCCCCATAATTCAAATCTCTGCTCTTCATATACCAAATAAAGAACTGCAGCCAGAGACAAGGGAGTTGCAGCTGAGCTGACAGAGACAAACTTCAGGTTATACAAAAGATCTCCTTACAAGCTATGCCAAGCAGTATTACAAGCAGAGCCAGCAATCTGAACCAGCAGCCCTCTAATTCTCACTGCCTGCACTGTATTCCCACCTTCAGCAAAAAATCCTTCAGGGCAGCAAGAATAGCAGCAAACGTGTCATTAACAGCCACGGTGCTGTCACATCAAAGACTCTCCCACGTCAGCTACAGTCTTTAGCTCAGCTGTTTGCCTCTTTGGGGACAACTTGCCCTGGCTGTCAGGAAATAGTGTGTACATTGGTTTCCTCATAAGCTTATACAGAGCACAAATAAACAAAACAGCCTTATTCTTTGGGAAACCAAAAACTTTGGGATTTTTAAAAAAGAAGCCAAAAGCTGCCTCTGTGAACAATACTGTATATGAAGCAGCACAGTAGAACTTACATGTAAAGAGATCATGTAGAATCATTGTGGCTTGTTTCCTTTCCCTGCACCAGCACTGGGAAAGAGATTGTTTTTAGCACGTGCCTGTTATAGAAATGTGTTTCCAAAACACATCACTGAAGTCCTTGAATCACAGCCAAACAATTGGCTGAACCTCTAGAAACCTACCAATCATTACCTTGGGCACAGTCATCCAAAAGCACAAAGAAAGACCTTATTTTTAATGTCTCATCAGCCTTTGTGCTGTGTCAACACCAACTGAAAACAACCACACAGATCAGTGAGCATATCAGTTCAACAACAGTCCTAGCTGCTACCCATTAGCTAACAGCATGTGAAGAGAAACTTTATAAAAGCAACTTTTCGATGCAGTCAAAGCATTTACACCCCAGCTGAGTTGTTGCAGTGGTAAACTTAGGGCATTCTGATAAAGTAACACAACTTGAGAGAAATTTGCAGCATCAAGACAAGTTTGAGGTGACCAAAATTGTTGGAGCTTATTAATATCTCCGGCCACCTAAAATACAGTGGCTAAGAGTTATCACATGGGAGTGAGTTGAGAAGCAACAAGTAGTATCAAAATTTACTTGGTAGTGTGGTTAAGAGGCAAAAGAAATAAAAAATATAAACATCTTCAAGTTACAAAGCTCCACAGTACTGAAATTGGCAGGAAATTATTTCATAGCATATGCCAGAAAGTTCAATTATCTAAGTACGCTCAGAAATCCAAATTAATCTAATAAAATACTTAAACCACTAAATCCTCGTATAGGTACTCTCATTCAGAATTATGCTGGATTTTGTGCTGCTCATCCTGAATTCTTTTTAACAATAACCTGGAAGAATACACTTCACATCAACTGTAAGCCCCATTCTTACAATTATTTGCATAGTAAGCCCAAAAGGAGCAAAGGTGTGATTGAAACAACAACAGCACTGTATACCTGAATATAAACCCCTGAAAAAAGAATACATACAGACAAATGTATGTGTGCCCCCCACTAGGTATGCTGGCTTTCATAGCATTACAAACCAAAGACAGAGATAAACTAAGCTATAAAAATGTTGAGTTTCCACAATCCAACAAAGATACTTTTACATATCTAGTGCTGATATCCAGTGTGGAGTAAGCATCAGGATCTCTAAAACAAAGCAGCACCACCAGCCACTGGACTTAAATGTGCAATGATGCATAGCTTCACTGGTGATGAATTCATAAAAACTTTGTATATACCATGTTCAAAAATAAATTACAAGTCATAATCCACAAATAAGGTATACACTCAACATGGCTTGTCAAATATTAAACATTTTTAAAAGGGTATGAGCTTTGTCTGTTCCTTAAATCAGAAATAATTTCAAACAGCACCTTTAATAAAGCTTTAGTAACGATGAGTCGCACAGAAGACAGAGGACACCAGAGAAAGCTCTAGAACAATCTAAGAGCCTTCCTGTTAGCACCATTCCAAGAAATATAAAATTTTTAAAAGGCTTTTCACAAGTTCTCTTCATTAGAATTGCTCAGCTTTACTTCAATTTGGTTAAATTTCTGAAAAGGATCCTTCCCTGTTTTACATCCCGGTTCTCTGCCAACACTGTTTGCAGCAACCTCGTCTCTGGTGGTAACACAAAACCAGAACTGCAAGTCTATATATAAATATGCCATAAGATCCCCATATCTGTTGGGAAATATGAGACTCAAACATATTTGAAAGAAAGTTTAAAAATCACACATCATTTTAAAATAAGGATTTCAACCCTCATTTTCTTCCTATTTGGTATTACAAACTCCTCCAAACTCACAGCATAGCTCCTAGATATCCAACCACCTTGTTCTTGAGCCATCTCACCCATATCCAGATTATTTTTGTTGCCAAGACAGCCTGAGCTCCTGGGATCCTGCTAAAAACAGACAAAAGAGTGCTTCTTCCACAACAATTTGCTCTGGAATGAACTTGGTGTTAGCAGCAGGTGTTGTGGGAAAAATAAAAAGCCTAGAAGGAGATCCCCTGCTGTTCTTTGTGTTCTTAAGGTCACACTCAAGCATACACCTGTGGCAGCTTCAAACTCTACAAGCTGAACAACATTCCATGTCATTGGTTTGTTTTACACATATTCCCAGACTGAGGAAAAACAGTTGTCACAATGCACAGCTTCAGGTAAGCGAGTTCGACAAATTTTCCCGTTTCCTCCCATTATTATACACAAGACTATGAGTTTTGCTTAAAATGAAAACCTATATTTTGAATTCCCTATAGAGAAATTCTCCATTTTTCATTCCTTTACAAAAAAGTAGTTTCAATGAAGAATTTACTCAGCTCTTCTTACTTGTTGGAAGTAGTCAATGCAAGAAAGACTTGTCCTTTTTGGTAGGTGGAAGTAAAGAACCAAACTCTGAATTTAGAGACATTCTTTCTTTAAAGACATACACCATGTCAAAGCTCTGCATCTGGAATTCCTCAGCAACTAAATGAGGTTCAGCTTTTTTTAATGCAAAGAGTACAGTAAAGATAATATAGGTCAAATACTCAGTTACCTACTTCCAGAAACAGTCAGCTGCTTTTCTACAGTAATAAAAGGTTTTGAAAGCTGACAAGACTGAAGGGTCTACCATTACATTAGAAACATGACTGGCAACTGAGACAAAATTATCTAAGGATGAAAGTAAATTATTTTCTTTTAATTGTGAGGCATGAGTCTGTAATCTTTTAAAGCAAGCTCTTTCTTTAGTGGGGAAAAAATTCAGATGATTGCTTGTAATTGCACACCAAGTCTTGGCCTCTTTTGGTATAACCTGGATCACCTAAAAATGCTTTCTTTTATTTGTCTGTCAACAGCTTCCTACTGCTTCTATTTTCAGTCTCTTGATTTTCATTTTGCATAGCTTGATATGAAGAAAAGGGAAAAAAAAATACAGTTTATATTGATCCAAGATGCTCACATCTGTATCATGGGATTAATAGAATTATGCCAAGATGGAAAATATGTAGAAAACATGGCAACAGAAGAAATACTTTCTGATACCAAGCAAAAAATATGAAAGCTGACACATAAGGTTTTGTGATGTAAAAGTATTTTACAACGTCATTTGCAGACTATTCATGATGATAAGCAATGGCAGGGACATCAACTTTGTTTCAATATATGGATCTTGGATAAAAAGAAACCTAAAAAGCCATCTGCACTCATCCGTAATGTGTAATTTCACAGGCTTGCATATTTGCTAACTGTCTATCAAAAAATTCAGAGTCTATTTTATCAAAAGAAATAAACTGATAGATCTGGAGGCCAAGGAATGGAGAGCACAGACACAGAATAGACACACAGCAGGAGCTGAATTGGTACAGGCTCTTGTGTTTCTGACTGGGCCTGAAGAAAACCCTCGTGTATATAATTATGGTTTTGATTCTCCTACACATTTATTGATTATTGATTCTCCTACTCATTTATAGTCCCATTATCTATGTGATGGCAACATGTTACACCTTATGTAATGATATTAATGTGCACCAAACAGCACGTGGCTTAGGTCTGCATAAAGTACTAGTCCAGTTCACACCATCCTTAAAATTCCCCTGCTAATATTTGAAATAGTGAAGAAAATGGTACTACTGTTATTTCCCTCAACTCCTTCAGTCAAGACAAGTCACTAAAAATTATCACTGGAATTCTTACTGAGAAAAAGTGTTTCTTGGAGGCAGTCACCACTTAAGATAAGCTGGGAACATTTGGGTTTAGAGATGAAAGGAATGGAGAGCTGACAGCCAAGAGATGGCATTGGCTGGAAGCAGCAGCTCATACTACTCTCCAACAATTATAAAGAGGATTTCACAGGAGTGCTCCCTATGTCACATGCCATCAAGAAGCCAGAATGGATATAACCTATGGATAATGAATGGATGAAATATCCTGGAGCCTCTTAACTCTCCATCTAGTGTGACTCACTGCATCCAACTGTTGAAGTAAACTTAGCACAGGTCCACAGCACAGCATCTCTTTCTACAAATGAAGGGGGAACTGGAGTTCAAATAAGGTTCTGCACTATCATTTTTTGCTCATAGTTAATCTTCAGAAACAGAATCATTAGCATTGACTGACATAATCAACTTCTAGTCAGGTTTTCCTACTGCAAGATAAATTAGGCTGTTTCTATAT